>NC_086016.1:53879408-54505574 GCF_028858775.2 Pan troglodytes | reverse complement strand
GTATATACATGGAAATATCTACACCGCTATCTGAATAAACATGGAAATAACTACACCGCTATTTGTATAAACAAGGAAATATCTACACCGTGATCTGTATAAACATGGAAATATCTACACTGCTATTTCTATAAACAAGGATATATCTACAAGGCTATCAGTATAAACATGGAAATAACTACACCGGTATTTGCATAAACAAGGAAATATCTACACCGTGATCTGTATAAACATGGAAATATCTACAACGCCATCTCTATAAACATGGAAACATCTACACCCCTATCTGTATAAACATGGAAATATCCACACGGCTATCTCTATAAACATGGAAATAACTACACTGCGATCAGTATAAACTTGGAAATATCTACACCGCTATCTCTATAAACATGGAAATATCTCCACTGCTATCTCTATAAACATCGAAATATCTACACCGCCATCTGTATAAACATGGAAATACTTACAAAGTTATCTGTATAAACATGGAAATATCTACACTGCCATCTGTATAAACATGGAAATATCTACACAGCCATGTGTACATACATGGAAATATCTAAACCGCTCTATATATAAACATGGAAATAACTACACAGCTATCTGTATATACATGGAAATACCTACACCGCCATCTACATATCCATAGAAATATCTGCGCCGCCATCTGTATAAACATGGAAATATCTACACGGTCATCTGTGTATAGATGGAAATATCAACACCGCCATCTGTACAAACATGGAAATATCTGCACCGCTATCTGTATAAACATGGAAATATATACACCACTATCTGTATAAACATGGAAATATATACACCGCTATCTCTATAAACATGTAAATATCTACACCGTGATCTGTATAAACATGGAAATATTTACACCGATATCTGTATAAACATGGAAATATCTACACCGCCATCTCTATAAACCTGGAAATATCTACACTGCCATCTGTATAAACATGGAAATATCTACACCGCTATCTGTATAATCCTGGAAATATCTTCAACGCTATCTGTATAAACATGGTAATATCTACACCACCATATAAATAAACATGGAAATATCTACACCGCCATCTGTATAAACATGGAAATATCTACAATGCCATCTGTAGAAAGATGGAAATATCTACACCGCAATCTGTGTAAACATGGAAATATCTACACCAATGTCTGTAAAAACATGGAAATATCTACACCGCTCTCTGTATAAACATGGAAATATCTACACCGCAATCAGCATAAACATGGAAATATCTACTCCGCGATCTGTATAAACATGGAAATATCTACACCGCTATCTGTACAAACATTTAAATATCAACACCGCGATCTGCATAAACATGAAAATATCTACACCGCGATCTGTATAATCATGTAAATATCTACACCGCGATCTGTATAAACATGTAAATATCTACACCGCTATCTACATATCCATAGAAATCTCTGCGCCGGCATCTGTATAAACATGGAAATATCTACACGGTCATCTGTGTATAGATGGAAATATCAACACCGCCATCTGTACAAACATGGAAATATCTGCAACGCTATCTGTATAAACATGGAAATATCTACACCGAGGTCTGTATAAACATGGAAATATCTACACCGCTATCTGTATAAACATGGAAATATATACACCGCTATCTCTATAAACATTGAAATATCTACACCGTGATCTGTATAAACATGGAAATATTTACACCGATATCTGTATAAACATGGAAATATCTACACCGCCATCTCTATTAACATGGAAATATCTACACCGCCATCTGTATAAACATGGAAATATCTACACCGCTATCTGTATAAACCTGGAAATATCTACACGGCTATCCATATAAACATGGTAATATCTACACCACCATCTAAATAAACATGGAAATATCTACACCGCCATCTGTATAAACATGGAAATATCTACAATGCCATGTGTAGAAAGATGGAAATATCTACACCGCAATCTGTGTAAACATGGAAATATCTAAACCAATGTCTGTAAAAACATGGAAATATCTACACCGCTATCTGTAAAAACATGGAAATATCTACACCGCAATCTGCATAAACATGGAAATATCTACTCCGCGATCTGTATAAAGATGGAAATATCTACACCGCTATCTGTAGATACATGGAAATATCTACACCGCCATCTGCATAAACATGGAAATATCTACAGCGCGATCTGTATAAACATGTAAATACCTACCCCGCGATCTGTATAAACATGTAAATATCTACACCGCTATCTGTAGAAACATGGAAATATCTACACAGGTATCTCTATAAACATGGAAATATCTACACCGCCATCTCTATAAACATGGAAATACCTACAAGTCATCTGTATAAACATGGAAATATTTACACAGCCATCTGTATAAACATGGAAATATCTACACAGCCATCTGTATATACATGGAAATATCTACACCGCTACCTGTATAAACATGGAAATAACTACACCGCTATTTGTATAAAGAAGGAAATATCTACACCGTGATCTGTTTAAAGATGGAAATATCTACACTGCTATTTCTATAAATAAGGAAATATCTACACCGCTATCTGTATAAACATGGAAATACTTACAAAGTTATCAGTATATACATGGAAATATCTACACCGCCATCTGTATAAACATGGAAATATCTAGACAGCCATGTGTACATACATGGAAATATCTACACCGCTCTCTATATAAACATGGAAATAACTACACCGCTATCTGTATATACATGGAAATCTCTACACCGCCATCTACATATCCATAGAAATATCTGTGCCTCCATCTGTATAAACATGCAAATATCTACACGGTCATCTGTGTATAAATGGAAATATCAACACCGCCGTCTGTACAAACATGGAAATATCTGCACCGCTATCTGTATAAACATGGAAATAACTATACCGTGGTCTGTATAAACATGGAAATATCTACACCGCTATCTGTATAAACATGGAAATATATACACCGCAATCTCTATAAACATGGAAATATCTACACCATGATCTGTATAAACATGGAAATATTTACCCCGATATCTGTACAAACATGGAAATATCTACACCTCCATCTCTATAAACATGGAAATATCTACACCGCCATTTGTATTAACATGGAAATATCTACACCGCTATCTGTATAAACCTGGAAATATCTACACCGCTATCTTTATAAACATGGTAATATGTACACCACCATCAATATAAACATGGAAATATCTACACCACCATCTTTATAAACATGGAAATATCTACAATGCCATCTGTAGAAAGATGGCAATATCTACACCGCAATCTGTGTAAACGTGGAAATATCTACACCAATATCTGTAAAAACATGGAAATATCTACACCGCTATCTGTATAAACATGGAAATATCTACACCGCCATCTGCATAAACATGGAAATATCTACTCTGCGATCTGTATAAACATGGAAATATTTACACCGCTATCTGTAGAAACATGGAAATATCTACACCGCTATCTGCATAAACAAGGAAATATCTACACCGCGATCTGTATAAACATGTAAATACCTACACCGCTATCTGTAGAAACATGGAAATATCTACACAGCTATCTCTATAAACATGGAAATATCTACACCGCCATCTGTATGAACATGGAAATACCTACAAGTCATCTGTATAAACATGGAAATATCTACACAGAAATCTGTATAAACATGGAAATATCTACACAGCCATCTGTATATACATGGAAATATCTACACCGCTATCTGTATAAACATGGAAATAACTACACCGCTATTTGTATAAACAAGGAAATATCTACACCGTGATCTGTATAAACATGGATATATCTACACTGCTATTTGTATAAACAAGGAAATATCTACACCGCTATCTGTATAAACATGGAAATAACTACACCGCTATTTGCATAAACAGGGAAATATCTACACCGTGATCTGTATAAACATGGAAATATCTACAACGCCATCTCTATAAACATGGAAATATCTACACCCCTATCTGTATAAACATGGAAATATCCACACCGCTATCTCTATAAACATGAAAATAACTACACCGCGATCAGTATAAACGTGGAAATATCTACACCGCTATCTCTATAAACATGGAAATATCTCCACTGCTATCTCTATAAACATCGAAATATCTACACCGCCATCTGTATAAACATGGAAATACTTACAAAGTTATCTGTATAAAGATGGAAATAGCTACACCGCCATCTGTATAAACATGGAAATATCTACACAGCCATGTGTACATACATGGAAATATCTACACCGCTCTCTATATAAACATGGAAATATCTACACCGCCATCTGTATAAACATGGAAATATCCACACCGCTATCTGAATAAACCTGGAAATATCTGCACCGCTATCTGTATAAACATGGTAATATCTACACCACCATCTATATAAATATGGAAATATCTACACCGCCATCTGTATAAACATGGAAATATCTACAATGCCATCTGTAGAAAGATGGAAATATCTACACCGCAATCTGTGTAAACATGGAAATATCTACACCAATATTTGTAAAAACATGGAAATACCTACACCGCCATCTGTGTAAACATGGAAATATCTACACCAATATTTGTAAAAACATGGAAATATCTACACCGCTCTCTATATAAACATAGAAATAACTGCACCGCTATCTGTATATACATGGAAATATCTACACCGCCATCTACATATCCATAGAAATATCTGCGCCGCCATCTGTATAAACATGGAAATACCTACACGGTCATCTGTGTATAGATGGAAATATCAACACCGCCATCTGTACAAACATGGAAATATCTGCACCGCTATCTGTATAAACATGGAAATATCTACACCGTGGTCTGTATAAACATGGAAATATCTACACCACTATCTGTATAAACATGGAAATATCTACACCGTGATCTGTATAAACATAGAAATATTTACACCGATATCTGTATAAACATGGAAATATCTACACCGCCATCTCTATAAACATGGAAATATCTACACCGCCAACTGCATAAACTTGGAAATATCTACACCGCGACATGCATAAGCATGGAAATATCTACACCGCGATCTGAATAAACATGGAAATATCTACACCGCTTTCTGTAGAAACATGGAAATATCTACACAGCTATCTCTATAATCATGGAAATATCTACACCGCCATCTGTATAAACATGGAAATACCTACAAGTCATCTCTATAAACATGGAAACATCTACACAGCCATCTGTATAAACATGGAAATATCTACACAGCTATTTGTATAAACAAGGAAATATCTACACCGCTATCAGTATAAACATGGAAATAACTACACCGCTATTTGCATAAACAAGGAAATATCTACACCGTGATCTGTATAAACATGGAAATATCTACAACGCCATCTCTATAAACATGGAAATATCTACACCCCTATCTGTATAAACATGGAAATATCCACACCGCTATCTCTATAAACATGGAAATAACTACACCGCGATCAGTATAAACGTGGAAATATCTACACCGCTATCTCTATAAACATGGAAATATCTCCACTGCTATCTCTATAAACATCGAAATATCTACACAGCCATCTGTATAAACATGGAAATAATTACAAAGTTATCTGTATAAACATGGAAATATCTACACCGCCATCTGTATAAACATGGAAATACCTACACAACCATGTGTACATACGTGCAAATATCTACACCGCTCTCTATATAAACATGGAAATAACTACAACGCTATCTGTATATACATGGAAATATCTACACCGCCATCTACATATTCATAGAAATATCTGCACCGCCATCTGTACAAACATGGAAATATCTAAACGGTCATCTGTGTATAGATGGAAATATCAACACCGCCATCTGTACAAACATGGAAATATCTGCAACGCTATCTGTATAAACATGGAAATAACTACACCGTGGTCTGTATAAACATGGAAATATCTACACCGCTATCTGTATAAACATGGAAATATATACACCGCTATCTCTATAAACATGGAAATACCTACACCGTGATCTGTATAAACATGGAAATATTTACACCGATATCTGTATAAACATGGAAATATCTACACCGCCATCTCTATAAAAATGGAAATAACTACACCGCCATCTGTATAAACATGGAAATATCTACACCGCTATCTGAATAAACCTGGAAATATCTGCACCGCTATCTGTATAAACATGGTAATATCTACACCACCATCTAAATAAACATGGAAATATCTACATCGCCATCTGTATAAACATGGAAATATCTACACCGTGATCTGTATAAACATGGAAATATTTACACCGATATCTGTATAAACATGGAAATATCTACACCGCCATCTCTATAAACATGGAAATATCTACACCGCCACCTGTATAAACATGGAAATATCTACACCGCTATGTGTATAAACATGGAAATATCTTCACAGCTATCTGTATAAACATGGTAATATCTACACCACCATCTATATAAACATGGAAATATCTACACCGCCATCTGTATAAACATGGAAATATCTACAATGCTATCTGTAGAAAGATGGAAATATCTACACTGCAAACTGTGTAAACATGGAAATACCTTCACCAATATCTGTAAAAACTTGGAAATATCTACACCGCTATCTGTATAAAGATGGAAATATCTACACCGCGACATGCATAAGCATGGAAATATCTACACCGCGATCTGCATAAACATGGAAATATCTACACCGCCATCTGTATAAACATGGAAATATCTTCACCGTGATCTGTATAAACATGGAAATATTTACACCGATATCTGTATAAACATGGAAATATCTACACCGCCATCTCTATAAATATGGAAATATCTACACCGCCACCTGTATAAACATGGAAATATCTACACCGCTATGTGTATAAACATGGAAATATCTTCACAGCTATCTGTATAAACATGGTAATATCTACACCACCATCTATATAAACATGGAAATATCTACACCGCCTTCTGTATAAACATGGAAATATCTACAATGCTATCTGTAGAAAGATGGAAATATCTACACTGCAAACTGTGTAAACATGGAAATACCTACACCAATATCTGTAAAAACTTGGAAATATCTACACCGCTATCTGTATAAAGATGGAAATATCTACACCGCGACATGCATAAGCATGGAAATATCTACACCGCGATCTGCATAAACATGGAAATATCTACACCGCTATCTGTAGAAACATGGAAATATCTACACTGCTATCTGTAGAAACATGGAAATATCTGCTCCGCGATCTGCATAAACGTGGAAATATCTACACCGCGATTTGTATAAACATTTAAATATCTACACCGCGATCTGTATAAACATGGAAATATCTACAACAATGTCTGTAAAACCATGGAAATATCTACACCGCTATCAGTATAAACATAGAAATATCTACACCACAATCTGCATAAACATGGATATATCTACTCCGCGATCTGTATAAAAATGGAAATATCTACAACGCTATCTGTAGAAACATGGAAATATCTCCACCGCGACCTGCATAAACATGGAAATATCTCCACCGCGATCTGTATAAACATGTAAATATCTACACCGTGATCTGTATAAACATGTAAATATCTACACCGCTATCTGTAGAAACATGGAAATATCTACACAGCTATCTCTATAAACATGGAAATATCTACACCGCCATCTCTATAAACATGGAAATACCTACAAGTCATCTGTATAAAGATGGAAATATCTACACAGCCATCTGTATAAACATGGAAATATCTACACAGCCATATGTATATACATGGAAATATCTACACCGCTACCTGTATAAACATGGAAATAACTACACCGCTATTTGTATAACCAAGGAAATATCTACACCGTGATCTCTATAAAGATGGAAATATCTACAACTCCATCTCTATAAACATGGAAATATCTACACCGCCATCTGTATAAACATGGAAATATCTACACAGCTATCTGTATAAACCTGGAAATATCTACACCGCTATCTGTATAAACATGGTAATACCTACACCACCATCTATATAAACATAGAAATATCTGCACCGCCATCTGTACAAACATGGAAATATCTACAATGCCATCTGTAGAAAGATGGAAATATCTACACCGCAATCTGTGTAAACATGGAAATATCTACACCAATATCTGTAAAAACATGGAAATATCCACACCGCTATCTGTATAAACATGGAAGTATCTACACCGCGATCTGCATAAACATGGAAATATCTACACCGCGATCTGTATTAACATGGAAATATCTACACCGCTATCTGTAGAAACATGGAAATATCTACACCGCGATCTGCATAAACATGGAAATATCTACACCGCGATCCGTAGAAACATGGAAATATCTACACCGCGATCTGTAGAAACATGCAAATATCTACACAGCTATCTCTATAAACATGGAAATATCTACACCGCAATCAGTATAAACATGGAAATACCTACAAGTCATCTGTATAAACATGGAAATATCTACACAGCCATCTGTATAAACATGGAAATATCTACACAGCCATCTGTATAAACATGGAAATATCCACACCGCTATCTCTATAAACAGGGAAATAACTACACCGCGATCAGTATAAACGTGGAAATATCTACACCGCTATCACTATAAACATGGAAATATCTCCATTGCTATCTCTATAAACATCAAAATATCTACACCGCCATCTGTATAAACATGGAAATACGTACAAAGTTATCTGTATACACATGGAAATATCTACACTGCCATCTGTATAAACATGGAAATATCTACACAGCCATGTGTACATACATGGAAATATCTACACCGCTCTCTATATAAACATGGAAATAACTACACCGCTATCTGTATGTACATGGAAATATCTACACCGCCATCTACATATCCATAGAAATATCTGCGCCGCCATCTGTATAAACATGGAAATATCTACACGGTCATCTGTGTATAAATGGAAATATCAACACCGCCATCTGTACAAAGATGGAAATATCTGCACCGCTATCTGTATAAACATGGAAATATCTACACCGCGGTCTGTATAAACATGGAAATATCTATACCGCTATCTGTATAAACATGGAAATATATACACCGCTATCTCTATAAACATGTAAATATCTACACCGTGATCTGTATAAACATGGAAATATTTACACGGATATTTCTATAAACATGGAAATATCTACACCGCCATCTGTATAAACATGGAAATATCTACAATGCCATCTGTAGAAAGATGGAAATATCTACACCGCAATCTGTGTAAACATGGAAATATCTACACCAATATCTGTAAAAACATGGAAATATCTACACCGCCATCTGTATAAACATGGAAATATCTACACCGCTCTCTGTAGAAACATGGAAATATCTACAAAGCTATCTCTATAAACATGGAAATATCTACACCGCCATCTGTATAAACATGGAAATACCTACAAGTCATCTGTATAAACATGGAAGTATCTACACAGCCACCTGTATAAACATGGAAATATCTACACAGCCATCTGTATATACATGGAAATATCCACACCGCTATCTGTATAAACATGGAAATAACTACACCGCTATTTGTATAAACAAGGAAACATCTACACCGTGATCTGTATAAACATGGAAATAACTTCAACGCTATTTGCATAAACAAGGAATTATCTACACCGTGATCTCTATAAAGATGGAAATATCTACAACGCCATCTCTATAAACATGGAAATATCTACACCCTTTCTGTATAAACGTGGACATATCTACACCGCTATTTCTATAAACATGGAAATATCTCCACTGCTATCTCTATAAATATCGAAATATCTACACCGCCATCTGTATAAACATGGAAATACTTACAAAGATATCTGTATACTCATGGAAATATGTACACCGCCATCTGTATAAACATGGAAATATCTACACAGCCGTGTGTACATAAATGGAAATATCTACACTCTCTCTATATAAACATGGAAATAACTACACCGCGATCAGTATAAACGTGGAAATATCTACACCGCTATCTGTAGAAACATGGAAATATCTACACTGCGATGTGCATAAACATGGAAATATCTACACCGCTATCTGTATAAACATGGAAATATCTACACCGCTATCTGTATAAACATGGAAATATATACAACGCTATCTCTATAAACATGGAAATATCTACACCGTGATCTGTATAACCATGGAAATATTTACACCGATATCTGTATAAACATGGAAATATCTACACCGCCATCTCTATAAACATGGAAATATCTACACCGCCATCTGCATAAACATGGAAATATCTACACCGCTATCTGTATAAACGTGGAAATATCTACACCGCTATCTGTATAAACATGGTAATATGTACACCACCATCAATATAAACATGAAAATATCTACACCGCCATCTGTATAAACATGGAAATATCTACAATGCCATCTGTAGAAAGATGGAAATGTCTACACCTCAATCTGTGTAAACATGGAAATATCTACACCAATATCTGCAAAAACATGGAAATATCTACACCGCTATCTGTATACACATGGAAATACCTACACTGCGATCTGCATAAACATGGAAATATCTACACCGCGATCTTTATAAATATGGAAATATCTACACCGCCATCTGTAGAAACATGGAAATATCTACACCGCGATCTGTATAAACATGGAAATATCTACACCGCGAGCTGTATAAACATGGAAGTATCTACACCGCTATCTGTAGAAACATGGAAATATCTACACAGCTATCTCTATAAACATGGAAATATCTACACCGCCATCTGTATAAACATGGAAATACCTACAAGTCATCTGTATAAACATGGAAATATCTACACAGCCATCTGAAAAAACATGGAAATATCTACACAGCCATCTGTATATACATGGAAATACCTACACCGCTATCTGTATAAACATGGAAATAACTACACCGCTATTTGTATAAACAAGGAAATATCTACACCGTGATCTGTATAAACATGGAAATATCTACAATGCTATTTGTATAAACAAGAAAATATCTACACCGCTATCTGTATAAACATGGAAATAACTACACCGCTATATGCATAAATAAGGAAATATATACACCGTGATCTGTATAAACATGGAAATATCTACAACGCCATCTCTATAAACATGGAAATATCTACAATGCCATCTGTAGAAAGATGGAAATATCTACACTGCAATCTGTGTAAACATGGAAATATCTACAACACCATCTGTATAAACATGGAAATATCTACAATGCCATCTGTAGAAAGATGGAAATATCTACACCGCCATCTGTAGAAACATGGAAATACCTACACAGCTATCTTAATAAACATGGAAATATCTACAAAGCCATCCGTATATACATGGAAATATCTACACCGCTATCTGTATAAACATGGAAATATATACACCGCTATCTGTAGAAACATGGAAATATCTACACCGCACTCTATATAAACATGGAAATAACTACACCGCTATCTGTATAAACATGGTAATATATACACCGCTATCTCTATAAACATGGAAATATCTACACCGTGATCTGTATAAACATGGAAATATTTACACCGATATCTGTATAAACATGGAAATATCTACACCGCCATCTCTATAAACATGGAAATATCTACACCGCCATCTGTTTAAACATGGAAATATCTACACCGCTATCTGTATAAACCTGGAAATATCTACACCGCTATCTGTATAAACATGGTAATATCTACACCACCATCTATATAAACATGTTAATATCTACACTGCCATCTGTATAAACATGGAAATATCTACAGTGCCATCTGTAGAAAGATGGAAATATCTACACCGCAATCTGTGTAAACATGGAAATATCTACACCAATATCTGTAAAAACATGGATATATCTACACCGCTATCTGTAAAAACATGGAAATATCTACATCGCGACCTGCATAAACATGGAAATATCTACACCGCGATCTGTATAAACATGGAAATATCTACACCGCTATCTGTATAAACCTGGAAATATCTACATCGCTATCTGTATAAACATGCAAATATCTACAATGCCATCTGTAGAAAGATGGAAATATCTACACCGCAATCTGTGTAAACATGGAAATATCTACACCAATATCTGAAAAACATGGAAATATCTACACCGCTATCTGTAGAAACATGGAAATATCTACACCGCGATCTGCATAAACATGGAAATATGTACACCGCGATCTGTATAAACATGGAAATATCTACACCGCTATCTGTAGAAACATGGAAATATCTACACCGCGATCTGCATAAACATGGAAATATCTACACCGCGATCTGTATAAACATGGAAATATCTACACCGCTATCTGTAGAAACATGGAAATATCTACACCGCGATCTGCATAAACATGGAAATATCTACACCGCGATCTGTATAAACATGGAAATATCTACACCGCTATCTTTATAAACATGGAAATATCTCCACCGCTATCTCTATAAACATCGAAATATCTACACCGCCATCTGTATAAACATGAAAATTTTTACAAAGTTATCTGTATAAACATGGAAATATCTACACCGCCATCTGTATAAACATGGAATTATCTACACAGCCATGTGTACATACATGGAAATATCTACACCGCTCTCTATATAAACATGGAAATAACAACACCGCTATCTGTATATACATGGAAATATGTACACCGCCATCTACATATCCATAGAAATATCTGCGCCGCCATCTGTATAAACATGGAAATATCTACACGGTCATCTGTCTATAGATGGAAATATCAACACCACAATCTGTACAAACATGGAAATATCTGCACCGCTATCTGTATAAACATGGAAATATCTACACCGTGGTCTGTATAAACATGGAAATATCTACACCGATATCTGTATAAACATGGAAATATATACACCGCTATCTCTATAAACATGGAAATATCTACACCGTGATCTGTATAAAGATGGAAATATTTACACCGATATCTGTATAATCATGGAAATATCTACACCGCCATCTCTATAAACATGGAAATATCTACACCGCCATCTGTATAAACATGGAAATATCTACACCGCTATCTGTATAAACCTGGAAATATCTACACCGCTATCTGTATAAACATGGTAATATCTACACCACCATCAATATAAACATGGAAATATCTACACCGCCATCTGTATAAACATGGAAATATCTACAATGCCATCTGTAGAAATTTGGAAATATCTACACCGCAATCTGTGTAAACATGGAAATATCTACACCAATATCTGTAAAAACATGGAAATATCTACACCGCTATCTGTATAAACATGGAAATATCTACACCACGATCTGCAAAAACATGGAAATATCTACACCGTGATCTGTATAAACATGGAAATATCTACACCGCTATCTGTAGAAACATGGAAATAACTACACCGCGATCTGCATAAACATGGAAATATCTACACCGCGATCTGTATAAACATGGAAATATCTACACCGCTATCTGTAGAAACATGGAAATATCTACACAGCTATCTCTATAAACATGGAAATATCTACACCGCAATCTGTATAAACATGGAAATACCTACAAGTCATCTGTATAAACATGGAAATATCTACACAGCCATCTGTATAAACATGGAAATATCTACACAGCCATCTGTATATACATGGAAATATCTACACTGCTATTTGTATAAACAAGGAAATATCTACACCGCTATCTGTATAAACATGGAAATAACTACACCGCTATTTGTATAAAGAAGGAAATATCTACCCCGTGATCTGTGTAAACATGGAAATACTTACAAAGTCATCTGTAGAAACATGGAAATAACTACACCGCTATTTCCGTAAACAAGGAAATATCTACACCGTGATCTGTATAAACATGGAAATATCTACAACGCCATCTCAATAAACATGGAAATATCTATACCCCTATGTGTATAAACATGGAAATATCCACACCGCTATCTCTCTAAACATGGAAATAACCACACCGCGATCAGTATAAACGTGGAAATATCTACACCGCTATCTCTATAAACATGGAAATATCTCCACTGCTATCTCTACAAACATCGAATTATCTACACCCACATCTGTATAAACATGGAAATACTTACAAAGTTATCTGTATATACATGGAAATATCTACACCACCATCTGTATAAACATTTAAATATCTACACAGCCATGTGTACATACTTGGAAATATCTACACCGCTCTCTATATAAACATGGAAATAACTACACCGCTATCTATATATACATGGAAATATCTACACCGCCATCTACATATCCATAGAAATATCTGCGCCGCCAACTGTATAAACATGGAAATATCTACACGGTCATCTGTGTATAGATGGAAATATCAACACCGCCATCTGTACAAACATGGAAATATCTGCACCGCTATCTGTATAAAGATGGAAATATCTACACCGTGGTCTGTATATACATGGAAATATCTACACCGCTATCTGTATAAACATGGAAATATATACACCGCTATCTCTATAAACATGGAAATATCTACACCGCGATCTGTATAAACATGGAAATATTTACACCGATATCTGTATAAACATGGAAATATCTACACCGCCATCTCTATAAACATGGAAATATCTACACCGCCATCTGTATAAACATGGAAATATCTACACCGCTATGTGTATAAACCTGGAAATATCTACACTGCTATCTGTATAAACATGGTAATATCTACACCACCATCTATATAAACATGGAAATATCTACACCGCAATCTGTATAAACATGGAAATACCTACAAGTCATCTGTATAAACATGGAAATATCTACACAGCCATCTGTATAAACATGGAAATATCTACACAGCCATCTGTATATACATGGAAATATCTACACTGCTATTTGTATAAACAAGGAAATATCTACACCGCTATCTGTATAAACATGGAAATAACTACACCGCTATTTGTATAAAGAAGGAAATATCTACCCCGTGATCTGTGTAAACATGGAAATACTTACAAAGTCATCTGTAGAAACATGGAAATAACTACACCGCTATTTCCGTAAACAAGGAAATATCTACACCGTGATCTGTATAAACATGGAAATATCTACAACGCCATCTCAATAAACATGGAAATATCTATACCCCTATGTGTATAAACATGGAAATATCCACACCGCTATCTCTCTAAACATGGAAATAACCACACCGCGATCAGTATAAACGTGGAAATATCTACACCGCTATCTCTATAAACATGGAAATATCTCCACTGCTATCTCTACAAACATCGAATTATCTACACCCACATCTGTATAAACATGGAAATACTTACAAAGTTATCTGTATATACATGGAAATATCTACACCACCATCTGTATAAACATTTAAATATCTACACAGCCATGTGTACATACTTGGAAATATCTACACCGCTCTCTATATAAACATGGAAATAACTACACCGCTATCTATATATACATGGAAATATCTACACCGCCATCTACATATCCATAGAAATATCTGCGCCGCCATCTGTATAAACATGGAAATATCTACACGGTCATCTGTGTATAGATGGAAATATCAACACCGCCATCTGTACAAACATGGAAATATCTGCACCGCTATCTGTATAAAGATGGAAATATCTACACCGTGGTCTGTATATACATGGAAATATCTACACCGCTATCTGTATAAACATGGAAATATATACACCGCTATCTCTATAAACATGGAAATATCTACACCGCGATCTGTATAAACATGGAAATATTTACACCGATATCTGTATAAACATGGAAATATCTACACCGCCATCTCTATAAACATGGAAATATCTACACCGCCATCTGTATAAACATGGAAATATCTACACCGCTATGTGTATAAACCTGGAAATATCTACACTGCTATCTGTATAAACATGGTAATATCTACACCACCATCTATATAAACATGGAAATATCTACACCGCCATCTGTATAAACATGGAAATATCTACAATGCCATCTGTAGAAAGATGGAAATATCTACACCGCGGTCTACATAAACATGGAAATATCTACACCACTATCTGTAGAAACATGGAAATATCTACACAGCTATCTCTATAAACATGGAAATATCTACACCGCCATCTGTATAAACATGGAAATACCTACAAGTCATCTGTATAAACATGGAAATATCTACACAGCCATCTGTATAAACATGGAAATATCTACACAGCCATCTGTATAAACATGGAAATATCTACACAGCCATCTGTATATTCATGGAAATATCTACACCGCTATCTGTATAATCATGGAAATAACTACACCGCTATTTGTATAAAGAAGGAAATATCTACACCGTGATTTGTATAAACATGGAAGTATCTACACTGCTATTTGTATAAACAAGGAAATATCTACACCGCTATCTGTATAAACATGGAAATATCTACACTGCTATTTGCATAAACAAGGAAATATCTACACCGTGATCTGTATAAACATGGAAATATCTAAAACGCCATCTCTATAAACATGGAAATAACTACACCGCTATTTGCATAAACAAGGAAATATCTACACCATGATCTGTATAAACATGGAAATATCTACAACGCCATCTCTATAAACATGGAAATATCTACACTCCTATGTGTACAAACATGGAAATATCCACACCGCTATCTCTATAAATATGGAAATTACTACACCGCGATCAGTATAAACGTGGAAATATCTACACCGCTATCTCTATAAACATGGAAATATCTCCACTGCTATCTCTATAAACATCGAAATATCTACACAGCCATCTGTATAAACTTGGAAATACTTACAAAGTTAACTGTAGAAACATGGAAATATCTACACAGCTATCTCTATAAACATGGAAATATCTACACCGTCATCAGCATAAACATGGAAATACCTACAAGTCATCTGTATAAACATGGAAATATCTACACAGCCATCTGTATATACATGGAAATATCTACACCGCTATCTGTATTAACATGGAAATAACTACATCGCTATTTTTATAAACAAGGAATTATCCACACCGTGATCTGTATAAACATGGAAATATCTACACTGCTATTTGTATAAACAAGGAAATATCTACACCGCTATCTGTATAAACATGGAAATAACTACACCGCTATTTGCATAAACAAGGAAATATCTACACCGTGATCTGTATAAACATGGAAATATATACAACGCCGTCTCTACAAACATGGAATTATCTACACCCCTATCTGTATAAACATGGAAATATCCACACCTCTATCTCTATAAACATGCAAATAACTACACCGTGGTCAGTATAAACGTGGAAATATCTACACCTCTATCACTATAAACATGGAAATATCTCCACTGCTATGTCTATAAACATCGAAATATCTACACAGCCATCTGTATAAACATGGAAATATCTACACGGCTATCTGTATAAACCTGGAAATATCTACATCGCTATCTGTATAAACATGGTAATATCTACACCACCATCTATATAAACATGGAAATATCTACACCGCCATCTCTATAAACATGCAAATATCTACAATGCCATCTGTAGAAAGATGGAAATATCTACACCGCAATCTGTGTAAACATGGAAATATCTACACCAATATGTGTAAAAACATGGAAATATCTACACCGCTATCTGTTTAAACATGGAAATATCTACACCGCGATCTGTATAAACATGGAAATATCTACACCGCTATTTGTAGAAACATGGAAGTATCTACACCGCGATCTGCATAAACATGGAAATATCTACACCGCGATCTTTATAAACATGGAAATATCTACACCGCTATCTGTAGAAACATGGAAATTTCTACAAAGCTATCTCTATAAACATGGAAATATCTACACCGCCATCTGTATAAACATGGAAATACCTACAAGTCATCTGTATAAACATGGAAATATCTACACAGCCATCTGTATAAACATGGAAATATCTACACAGCCATCTGTATATACATGGAAATATCTACACCACTATCTGTATAAACATGGAAATAACTACACCGCTATTTGTATAAACAAGGAAATATCTACACCGCTATCTGTATAAACATGGAAATAACTACACCACTATTTCCATAAACAAGGAAATATCTACACCGTGATCTGTATAAACATGGAAATATCTACAATGCCATCTCTATAAACATGGAAATATCTACACCCCTATGTGTATAAACATGGAAATATCCACACCGCTATCTCTATAAACATGGAAATATCCACAACGCGATCAGTATAAACATGGAAATATCTACACCGCTATCTCTATAAACATGGAAATATCTCCACTGCTATCTCTACAAACATCGAAATATCTACACCCCCATCTGTATAAACATGGAAATACTTACAAAGTTATCTGTATAAACATGGAAATATCTACACCACCATCTGTATAAACATTTAAATATCTACACAGCCATGTGTACATACTTGGAAATATCTACACCGCTCTCTATATAAACATGGAAATAACTACACCGCTATCTGTATATACATGGAAATATCTACACCGCCATCTACATATCCATAGAAATATCTGCGCCGCCATCTGTATAAACATGGAAATATCTACACGGTCATCTGTGTATAGATGGAAATATCAACACCGCCATCTGTACAAACATGGAAATATCTGCACCGCTATCTGTATAAACATGGAAATATCTACACTGTGGTCTGCATATACATGGAAATATCTACACCGCTATCTGTATAAACATGGAAATATATACACTGCTATCTCTATAAACATGGAAATATCTACACCGTGATCTGTATAAACATGGAAATATTTACACCGATATCTGTATAAACATGGAAATATCTACACCGCCATCTGTATAAACATGGAAATATCTACACCGCCATCTGTATAAACATGGAAATATCTACACCGCTATCTGTATAAACCTGGAAATATCTACACTGCTATCTGTATAAACATGGTAATATCTACACCACCATCTATATAAATATGGAAATATCTACACCGCCATCTGTATAAACATGGAAATATCTACAATGCCATCTGTAGAAAGATGGAAATATCTTCGCCGCGATCTGCATAAACATGGAAATATCTACACCACTATCTGTAGAAACATGGAAATATCTACACAGCTATCATTATAAACATGGAAATATCTATACCGCCATATGTATAAACATGGAAATACCTACAAGTCATCTGTATAAACATGGAAATATCTACACAGCCATCTGTATAAACATGGAAATATCTACACAGCCATCTGTATATACATGGAAATATCTACACCGCTATCTGTATAAACTTGGAAATAACTACAGCGCTATTTGTATAAAGAAGGAAATATCTACACCGTGATTTGTATAAACATGGAAATATCTACACTGCTATTTGTATAAACAAGGAAATATCTACACCGCTATCTGTGTAAACATGGAAATAACTACACCGCTATTTGCATAAACAAGGAAATATCTACACCGTGATCTGAATAAACATGGAAATATCTATAACGCCATCTCTATAAACATGGAAATATCTACACCCAGATGTGTATAAACATGGAAATATCCACACCGCTATCTCTATAAACATGGAAATAACCACACCGCGATCAGTATAAACGTGGAAATATCTACACCGCTCTCTCTTTAAACATGGAAATATCTCCACTGCTATCTCTACAAACATCGAAATATCTACACCACCATCTGTATAAACATGGAAATACTTACAAAGTTATCTGTATAAACATGGAAATATCTACACCACCATCTGTATAAACATTTAAATATCTACACAGCCATGTGTACATACTTGGAAATATCTACACCGCTGTCTATATAAACATGGAAATAACTACACCGCTATCTGGATATACATGGAAATATCTACACCCTGATCTGTATAAACATGGAAATATCTACAACGCCATCTCTACAAACATGGAAATATCTACACCCCTATCTGTATAAACATGGAAATATCCACACCGCAATCTCTATAAACATGGAAATAACTACACCGCGATCAGTATAAACGTGGAAATATCTACACCGCTATCTCTATAAACATGGAAATATCTCCACTGCTATCTCTATAAACATCGAAATATCTACACCGCCATCTGTATAAACATGGAAATAACTACACCGCTGTTTGCATAAACGAGGAAATATCTACACCGTGATCTGTATAAACATGGAAATATCTACACCGCTATCTGTAGAAACATGGAAATATCTACACAGCTATCTCTATAAACATGGAAATATCTACACCGCCGTCTGTATAAACATGGAAATACCTACAAGTCATCTGTATAAACATGGAAATATCTACACAGCCATCTGTATAACCATGGAAATATCTAAACAGCCATCTGTATATACATGGAAATATCTACACCGCTATCTGTATAAACATGGAAATAACTACACCGCTGTTTGTATAAACAAGGAAACATCTACACCGTGATCTGTATAAACATGGAAATATCTACACTGCTATTTGTATAAACAAGGAAATATCTACACCGCTATCTGTATAAACATGGAAATAACTACACCGCTGTTTGCATAAACGAGGAAATATCTACACCGTGATCTGTATAAACATGGAAATATCTACAACGCCATCTCTATAAACATGGGAATATCTACACCCCTATCTGTATAAACATGGAAATATCCACACCGCTATCTCTATAAACATGGAAATAACTACACCGCGATCAGTATAAATGTGGAAATATCTACACCGCCATCTGTATAAACATGCAAATTCTTACAAAGTTATCTGTATAAACATGGAAATATCTACACCACCATCTGTATAAACATGGAAATATCTACACAGCTATCTCTATAAACATGGAAATATCTACACCGCCATCTGTATAAACATGGAAATACCTACAAGTCATCTGTATAAACATGGAAATATCTACACAGCCATCTGTATAAACATGGAAATATCTACACAGCCATCTGTATATACATGGAAATATCTACACCGCTATCTGTATAAACATGGAAATAACTACACCGCTATTTGTATAAACAAGGAAATATCTACACCGTGATTTGTATAAACATGGAAATAACTACACTGCTATTTGTATAAAAAAGGAAATGTCTACACCGCTATCTGTATAAACATGGAAATAACTACACCGCTATTTGCATAAACAAGGAAATATCTACACCGTGATCTGTATAAATATGGAAATATCTACAACGCCATCTCTATAAACATGGAAATAACTACACCGCTATTTGCATAAACAAGGAAATATCTACACCGTGATCTGTATAAACATGGAAATATCTACAACACCATCTCTATAAACATGGAAATATCTACACTCCTATGTGTATAAACATGGAAATATCCACACCGCTATCTCTATAAACATGGAAAGAACTACACCGCGATCAGTATAAACGTGGAAATATCTACACCGCTATCTCTATAAACATGGAAATATCTCCACTGTTTTCTCTATAAACATCGAAATATCTACACCGCCATCTGTATAAACATGGAAATACTTACAAAGTTATCTGTATAAACATGGAAATATCTACACCGCCATCTGCATAAACATGGAAATATCTACACAGCCATGTGTACATATATGGAAATATCTACACCGCTCTCTATATAAACATGGAAATAACTACACCGCTATCTGTATATACATGGAAATATCTACACCGCCATCTACATATCCATAGAAATATCTGCGCCGCCATCTGTATAAACATGGAAATATCTACACGGTCATCTGTGTATAGATGGAAATATCAACACCACAATCTGTACAAACATGGAAATATCTGCACTGCTATCTGTATAAACATGGAAATATCTACACCGTGGTCTGTATAAACATGGAAATATCTACACCGCTATCTGTATAAACATGGAAATATATACACCGCTATTTGTATAAACAAGGAAATATCTACACCGTGATCTGTGTAAACGTGGAAATAACTACACCGCTATTTGCATAAACAAGGAAATATCTACACCGTGATCTGTATAAACATGGAAATATCTACAACGTCATCTCTATAAACATGGAAATATCTACACCCCTATCTGTATAAACATGGAAATATCCACACTGCTATCTCTATAAACATGGAAATAACTACACCACGATCAGTATAAACGTGGAAATATCTACACCGCTATCTCTATAAACATGGAAATATCTCCAATGCTATCTCTATAAACATCGAAATATCTACACCGCCATCTGTATAAACATGAAAATTCTTACAAAGTTATCTGTATAAACATGGAAATATCTACACCGCCATCTGTATAAACATGGAAATATCTACACAGCCATGTGTACATACATGGAAATATCTGCACCGCTTTCTATATAAACATGGAAATAACTACACCGCTATCTGTATATACATGGAAATATCTACACCGCCGTTCTACATATCCATAGAAATATCTGCGCCGCCATCTATATAAACATGGAAATATCTACACGGTCATCTGTGTATAGATGGAAATATCAACACCGCAATCTGTACAAACATGGAAATATCTGCACCGCTATCTGTATAAACATGGAAATATCTACACCGTGGTCTGTATAAACATGGAAATAACTACACCGCTATCTGTAGAAACATGGAAATATCTACACCGCGATCTGCATAAACATGGAAATATCTACACCGCGATCTGTATAAACATGGAAATAACTACACCGCTATCTGTAGGAACATGGAAATATCTACACAGCTATCTCTTTAAACATGGAAATATCTACACCGCCATCTGTATAAACATGGAAATACCTACAAGTCATCTGTATAAACATGGAAATATCTACACAGCCATCTGTATAAACATGGAAATATCTACACAGCCATCTGTATATACATGGAAATATCTACACCGCTATCTGTATAAACATGGAAATAACTACACAGCTATCTGTATAAACCTGGAAATATCTACACCGCTATCTGTATAAACATGGAAATAACTACACCGCTATTTGTATAAACAAGGAAATATCTACACCGTGATCTGTATAAACATGGAAATATCTACACTGCTATTTGTATAAACAAGGAAATATCTACACCGCTATCTGTATAAACATGGAAATAACTACACCACTATTTGTATAAACAAGGAAATATCTACACCGTGATCTGTATAAACATGGAAATATCTACACTGCTATTTGTATAAACAAGGAAATGTCTACACCGCTATCTGTATAAATATGGAAATAACTACACCGCTATTTGCATAAACAAGGAAATATCTACACCGTGATCTGTATAAACATGGAAATAGCTACAACGCCATCTCTATAAACATGGAAATATCTACACCACTATCTGTAGAAACATGGGTATATCCACACCGCTATCTCTATAAACATGGAAATAACTACACTGAGATCAGTATAAACGTGGAAATATCTACACCTCTATCTCTATAAACATGGAAATAACTCCACTGCTATCTCTATAAACATTGAAATACCTACACCGCCATCTGTATAAACATGGAAATACTTACAAAGTTATCAGTATAAACATAGAAATATCTACACCGCCATCTGTATAAACATGGAAATATCTAGACAGCCATGTGTACATACATGGAAATATCTACACCGCTCTCTATATAAACATGGAAATAACTACACCGCTATCTGTATATACATGGAAATATCTACACCGCCATCTACATATCCGTAGAAATATCTGCGCCGCCATCTGTATACACATGGAAATATCTACACGGTCATCTGTGTATAGATGGAAATATCAACACCGCCATCTGTACAAATATGGAAATATCTGCACCGCTATCTGAATAAATATGGAAATATCTACACCGTGTTCTGTATAAACATGGAAATATCTACACCGCTATCTGTATAAACATGGAAATATATACACCGCTATCTCTATAAACATGGAAATATTTACACCGTGATCTCTATAAACATGGAAATATCTACACCGCAATCTGCATAAACATGGAAATATCTACTCCGCGATCTGTATAAAAATGGAAATATCTACACCGCTATCTGTAGAAACATGGAAATATCTCCACCGCGATCTGCATAAACATGGAAATATCTCCACCGCGATCTGCATAAACATGTAAATATCTACACCGCGATCTGTATAAACATGTAAATATCTACACCGCTATCTGTAGAAACATGGAAATATCTACACAGCTATCTCTATAAACATGGGAATATCTACACCGCCATCTCTATAAACATGGAAATACTTACAAAGTTATCAGTATAAACATAGAAATATCTACACCGCCATCTGTATAAACATGGAAATATCTAGACAGCCATGTGTACATACATGGAAATATCTACACCGCTCTCTATATAAACATGGAAATAACTACACCGCTATCTGTATATACATGGAAATATCTACACCGCCATCTACATATCCGTAGAAATATCTGCGCCGAAATCTGTATACACATGGAAATATCTACACGGTCATCTGTGTATAGATGGAAATATCAACACCACCATCTGTACAAATATGGAAATATCTGCACCGCTATCTGTATAAATATGGAAATATCTACACCGTGTTCTGTATAAACATGGAAATATCTACACCGCTATCTGTATAAACATGGAAATATATACACCGCTATCTCTATAAACATGGAAATATTTACACCGTGATCTGTATAAACATGGAAATATCTACACCGCAATCTGCATAAACATGGAAATATCTACTCCGCGATATGTATAAAAATGGAAATATCTACACCGCTATCTGTAGAAACATGGAAATATCTCCACCGCGATCTGCATAAACATGGAAATATCTCCACCGCGATCTGCATAAACATGTAAATATCTACACCGCGATCTGTATAAACATGTAAATATCTACACCGCTATCTGTAGAAACATGGAAATATCTACACAGCTATCTCTATAAACATGGGAATATCTACACCGCCATCTCTATAAACATGGAAATACCTACAAGTCATCTGTATAAACATGGAAATATCTACACAGCCATCTGTATAAACATGGAAATATCTACACAGCCATCTGTTTATACATGGAAATATCTACACCGCTACCTGTATAAACATGGAAATAACTACACCGCTATTTGTATAACCAAGGAAATATCTACACGGTGATCTGTATAAACATGGAAATATCTACACTGCTATTTGTATAAACAAGGAAATATCTACACCGCTATCTGTATAAACCTGGAAGTATCTACACCGCTATCTGTATAAACATGGTAATATCTACACCACCATCTATATAAACGTGGAAATATCTACACCGCCATCTGTATAAACATGGAAATATCTACAATGCCATGTGTAGAAAGATGGAAATATCTACACCGCAATCTGTGTAAACGTGGAAATATCTACACCGATATCTGTAAAAACATGGAAATATCTACACCGCTATCTGTATAAACATGGAAATATCCACAACGCGATCTGCATAAACATGGAAATATCTACACCGCGATCTGTATAAACATGGAAATATCTACACCGCTATCTGTAGAAACATGGAAATATCTACACCGCTATCTGCATAAACAAGGAAATATCTACACCGCGATCTGTATAAACATGTAAATACCTACACCGCTATCTGTAGAAACATGGAAATATCTACACAGCTATCTGTATAAACATGGAAATATCTACACCGCCATCTGTATAAACATGGAAATATTTACACCGATATGTGTATAAACATGTAAATATCTACACCGCCATCTCTATAAACATGGAGATATCTACACCGCCATCTGTATAAACCTGGAAATATCTACACCGCTATCTGTATAAACCTGGAAATATCTACACCGCTATCTGTATAAACATGGTAATATCTACACCACCATCTATATAAACATGGAAATATCTACACCGCCATCTGTATAAACACGGAAATATCTACAATGCCATCTGTAGAAACATGGAAATATCTACACTGCAATCTGTGTAAACATGGAAATATCTACACCAATCTCTGTAAAAACATGGAAATATCTACACCGCTATCTGTATAAAGATGGAAATATCTACACCGCGATCTGCATAAGCATGGAAATATCTACACCGCGATCTGCATAAACATGGAAATATCTACACTGCTATCTGTAGAAACATGGAAATATCTACACCGCGATCTGCATAAACATGGAAATATCTACACCGCGATCTGTATAAACATGGAAATAACTACACCGCTATCTGTAGAAACATGGAAATATCTACACAGCTATCTCTATAAACATGGAAGTATCTACACCGAAATCTGTATAAACATGGAAATACCTACAAGTCATCTGTATAAACATGGAAATATCTACACAGCCATCTGTATAAACATGGAAATATCTACACAGCCATCTGTATATATATGGAAATATCTACACCGCTATCTGTATAAACATGGAAATAACTACGCCGCTATTTGTATAAACAAGGAAATATCTACACCGTGATCTGTATAAACATGGAAATATCTTCACTGCTATTTGTATAAACAAGGAAATATCTACACCGCTATCTGTATAAACATGGAAATAACTACACCACTATTTGTATAAACAAGGAAATATCTACACCGTGATCTGTATAAACATGGAAATATCTACACTGCTATTTGTATAAACAAGGAAATGTCTACACCGCTATCTGTATAAATATGGAAATAACTACACCGCTATTTGCATAAACAAGGAAATATCTACACCGTGATCTGTATAAACATGGAAATAGCTACAACGCCATCTCTATAAACATGGAAATATCTACACCACTATCTGTAGAAACATGGGTATATCCACACCGCTATCTCTATAAACATGGAAATAACTACACTGAGATCAGTATAAACGTGGAAATATCTACACCTCTATCTCTATAAACATGGAAATAACTCCACTGCTATCTCTATAAACATTGAAATATCTACACCGCCATCTGTATAAACATGGAAATACTTACAAAGTTATCAGTATAAACATAGAAATATCTACACCGCCATCTGTATAAACATGGAAATATCTAGACAGCCATGTGTACATACATGGAAATATCTACACCGCTCTCTATATAAACATGGAAATAACTACACCGCTATCTGTATATACATGGAAATATCTACACCGCCATCTACATATCCGTAGAAATATCTGCGCCGAAATCTGTATACACATGGAAATATCTACACGGTCATCTGTGTATAGATGGAAATATCAACACCGCCATCTGTACAAATATGGAAATATCTGCACCGCTATCTGTATAAATATGGAAATATCTACACCGTGTTCTGTATAAACATGGAAATATCTACACCGCTATCTGTATAAACATGGAAATATATACACCGCTATCTCTATAAACATGGAAATATTTACACCGTGATCTGTATAAACATGGAAATATCTACACCGCAATCTGCATAAACATGGAAATATCTACTCCGCGATCTGTATAAAAATGGAAATATCTACACCGCTATCTGTAGAAACATGGAAATATCTCCACCGCGATCTGCATAAACATGGAAATATCTCCACCGCGATCTGCATAAACATGTAAATATCTACACCGCGATCTGTATAAACATGTAAATATCTACACCGCTATCTGTAGAAACGTGGAAATATCTACACAGCTATCTCTATAAACATGGGAATATCTACACCGCCATCTCTATAAACATGGAAATACCTACAAGTCATCTGTATAAAGATGGAAATATCTACACAGCCATCTGTATAAACATGGAAATATCTACACAGCCATCTGTTTATACATGGAAATATCTACACAGCTACCTGTATAAACATGGAAATAACTACACCGCTATTTGTATAACCAAGGAAATATCTACACGGTGATCTGTATAAACATGGAAATATCTACACTGCTATTTGTATAAACAAGGAAATATCTACACCGCTATCTGTATAAACCTGGAAGTATCTACACCGCTATCTGTATAAACATGGTAATATCTACACCACCATCTATATAAACATGGAAATATCTACACCGCCATCTGTATAAACATGGAAATATCTACAATGCCATCTGTAGAAAGATGGAAATATCTACACCGCAATCTGTGTAAACGTGGAAATATCTACACCGATATCTGTAAAAACATGGAAATATCTACACCGCTATCTGTATAAACTTGGAAATATCCACAACGCGATCTGCATAAACATGGAAATATCTACACCGCGATCTGTATAAACATGGAAATATCTACACCGCTATCTGTAGAAACATGGAAATATCTACACCGCTATCTGCATAAACAAGGAAATATCTACACCGCGATCTGTATAAACATGTAAATACCTACACCGCTATCTGTAGAAACATGGAAATATCTACACAGCTATCTGTAAAAACATGGAAATATCTACACCGCCATCTGTATAAACATGGAAATAACTACAAGTCATCTGTATAAACATGTAAATATCTACACAGCCAACTGTATAAGCATGGAAATATCTACACAGCCATATGTATATACATGGAAATATCTACACCGCTATCTGTATAAACATGGAAATAACTACACCGCTATTTGCATAAACAAGGAAGTATCTAAACCGTGATCTGTATAAACATGGAAATATCTACACCGCTATTTGCATAAACAAGGAAGTATCTACACCGTGATCTGTATAAACATGGAAATATCTACAACGCCATCTCTATAAACATGGAAATATCTACACCCCTATCTGTATAAACATGGAAATATCCACACGGCTATCTCTATAAACATGGAAATAACTACACCGCGATCAGTATAAACGTGGAAATATCTACACCGCTATCTCTATAAACATGGAAATATCTCCACTGCTATCTCTATAAACATCGAAATATCTACACCGCCATCTGTATAAACATGGAAATACTTACAAAGTTATCTGTATAAACATGGAAATATCTACACCGCCATCTGTATAAACATGGAAATATCTACACAGCCATGTGTACATACATGGAAATATCTACACCGCTCTCTATATAAACATGGAAATAACTACACCGCTATCTATATATACATGGAAATATCTACACCGCCATCTACATATCCATAGAAATATCTGCGCCGCCATCTGTATAAACATGGAAATATCTACACGGTCATCTGTGTATAGATGGAAATATCAACACCGCCATCTGTACAAACATGGAAATATCTGCACCGCTATCTGTATAAACATGGAAATATCTACACCGTGGTCTGTATAAACATGGAAATATCTACACCGCTATCTGTATAAACATGGAAATATCTACACCGCGATCTGCATAAACATGGAAATATCTACACCGCGATCTGTATAAACATGTAAATATCTACACCGCGATCTGTATATACATGTAAATATCTACACCGCTATCTGTAGAAACATGGAAATATCTACACAGCTATCTCTATAAACATGGAAATATCTACACCGCCATCTCTATAAACATGGAAATACCTACAAGTCATCTGTATAAACATGGAAATATCTACACAGCCATCTGTATAAACATGGAAATATCTACACAGCCATGTGTACATATATGGAAATATCTACACCGCTCTCTATATAAACATGGAAATAACTACACCGCTCTCTGTATATACATGGAAATATCTACACCGCCATCTACATATCCATGGAAATATCTGCGCCGCCATCTGTATAAACATGGAAATATCTACACGGTCATCTGTGTATAGTTGGAAATATCAACACCGCCATCTGTACAAACATGGAAATCTCTGCACCGCTATCTGCATAAACATGGAAATACCTACACCGTGGTCTGTATAAACATGGAAATATCTACACCGCTATCTGTATAAACAAGGAAATATATACACTGCTATCTCTATCAACATGGAAATATCTACACCGTGATCTGTATAAACATGGAAATATTTACACCAATATCTGTATAAACATGGAAATATCTACACCGCCATCTCTATAAACATGGAAATATCTACACCGCCCCCTGTATAAACATGGAAATATCTACACCGCTATCTGTATAAACATGGAAATATCTTCAGAGCTATCTGTATAAACATGGTAATATCTACACCACCATCTATATAAACATGGTAATATCTACACCGCCACCTGTATAAACATGGAAATATCTACAATGCTATCTGTAGAAAGATGGAAATATCTACACTGCAATCTGTGTAAACTTGGAAATACCTACACCAATATCTGTAAAAACTTGGAAATATATACACCGCTATCTGTATAAAGATGGAAATATCTACACCGCGACATGCATAAGCATGGAAATATCTACACCGCGATCTGCATAAACATGGAAATATCTACACCGCTATCTGTAGAAACATGGAAATATCTACATAGCTATCTCTATAATCATGGAAATATCTACACCGCCATCTGTATAAACATGGAAATACCTACAAGTCATCTGTATAAACATGGAAACATCTACACAGCCATCAGTATAAACATGGAAATATCTACACAGCCATCTGTATATACATGGAAATATCTACACCGCTATCTGTATAAACATGGAAATAACTACACCGCTACTTGTATAAACAAGGAAATATCTACACCGTGATCTGTATAAACATGGAAATATTTACACCGATATCTATATAAACATGGAAATATCTACACCGCCATCTCTATAAACATGGAAATATCTACACCGCCCCCTGTATAAACATGGAAATATCTACACCGCTATCTGTATAAATATGGAAATATCTTCAGAGTTATCTGTATAAACATGGTAATATCTACACCACCATCTATATAAACATGGAAATATCTACACCGCCATATCTATAAACATGGAAATATCTACACCGCCATGTGTATAAACATGTAAATATCTACACCGCTATCTGTATAAACCTGGAAATATCTACACCACCATCTAAATAAACATGGAAATATCTACACGGCCATCTGTATAAACATGGAAATATCTACAATGCCATCTATAGAAAGATGGAAATATCTACAATGCCATCTATAGAAAGATGGAAATATCTACACCGCAATGTGTGTAAACATGGAAATATCTACACCAATGTCTGTAAAAACATGGAAATATCTACACCGCGATCTATATAAACATGGAAATATCTACACCGCAATCTGCATAAACATGGAAATATCTACTCCGCGATCTGTAGAAAAATGGAAATATCTACACCGCTATCTGTAGAAACATGGAAATATCTCCACCGCGATCTGCATAAACATGGAAATATCTCCACCGCAATCTGTATAAAGACGTAAATATCTACACCGCGATCTGTATAAACATGTACATATCTACACCGCTATCTGTTGAAACATGGAAATATCTACACCGCCATCTCTATAAACATGGAAATACCTTCAAGTCATCTATATAAACATGGAAATATCTACACAGCCATCTGTATAAACATGGAAATATCTACACAGCCATCTGTATATACATGGAAATATCTACACCGCCATCTACATATCTATGGAAATATCTGCGCCGCCATCTGTATAAACATGGAAATACCTACACGGTCATCTGTGTATAGATGGAAATATCAACACCGCCATCTGTACACACATGGAAATATCTGCACCGCTATCTGTATAAGCATGGAAATATCTACACCGTGATCTGTATAAACATGGAAATATTTAAACCGATATCTGTATAAACATGGAAATATCTACACCGCCATCTTTATAAACATGAAAATATCTACAACGCCATCTGTATAAACATGGAAATATCTACACCGCTTTCTATATAAACATGGAAATATCTTCAGAGCTATCTGTATAAACATGGTAATATCTACACCACCATCTATATATACATGGAAATATCTACACCGCCATCTTTATAAACATGGAAATATCTACAATGCTATCTGTAGAAAGATGGAAATATCTACACTGCAATCGGTGTAAACATGGAAATACCTACACCAATATCTGTAAAAACTTGGAAATATCTACACCGCTATCTGCATAAACAAGGAAATATCTACACCGCGATCTGCATAAACATGGGCATATCTACACCGCTATCTGTAGAAACATGCAAATATCTACACAGCTATCTCTATAAACATGGAAATATCTACACCGCCATCTGTATAAACATGGAAATACCTAAACGTCATCTGTATAAACATGGAAACATCTACACAGCCATCTGTATAAACATGGAAATATCTACACAGCCATCTGTATATACATGGAAATATCTACACCGCTATCTGTATAAACATGGAAATAACTACAACGCTATTTGTATAAACAAGGAAATATCTACACCGTGATGTGTATAAACATGGAAATATCTACACGGCTATTTGTATAAACAAGGAAATATCTACACCGCTATCAGTATAAACATGGAAATAACTACACCGCTATTTGCATAAACAAGGAAATATCTACACCGTGATCTGTATAAACATGGAAATATCTACAACGCCATCTCTATAAACATGGAAATATCTACACCCCTATCTGTATAAACATGGAAATATCCACACTGCTATCTCTATAAACATGGAAATAACTACACCGCGATCAGTATAAACGTGGAAATATCTACACCGCTATCTCTATAAACATGCAAATATCTCCACTACTATCTCTATAAACATCGAAATATCTACACAGCCATCTGTATAAACATGGAAATACTGACAAAGTTATCTGTATAAACATGGAAATATCTACACAGCCATGTGTACATATGTGGAAATATCTACACCGCTCTCTACATAAACATGGAAATAACTACACCGCTATCTGTATATACATGGAAATATCTACACCGCCATCTACATATCCATAGAGATATCTGCGCCGCCATCTGTATAAACATGGAAATATATACACCGCCATCTCTATAAACATGGAAATATGTACACCGTGATCTGTATAAACATGGAACTATTTACACCGATATCTGTATAACCATGGAAATATCTACACCGCCATCTCTATAAACGTGGAAATATCTACACCGCCATCTGTATAAACATGGAAATATCTACACCGCTATCTGTATAAACCTGGAAATATCTACACCGCTATCTGTATAAACCTGGTAATATCTACACCACCATCTATATAAACATGGAAATATCTACACCGCCATCTGTATAAACATGGAAATATCTACAATGCCGTCTGTAGAAAGATGGAAATATCTACACTGCAATCTGTGTAAACATGGAAATATCTACACCAATATCTGTAAAAACATGGAAATATCTACACCGCTATCTGTATAAACATGGAAATATCTACACCGCGATCTGCATAAACATGGAAATATCTACACCGCGATCTGTATAAATATGGAAATATCTACACCGCTATCTGTAGAAACATGGAAATATCTACACCGCGATCTGTATAAACATGGAAATATCTACACCGCTATCTGTATAAACATGGAAATACCTACACCGTGATCTGTATAAACATGGAAATATTTACAACGATATCTGTATAAACTAGGAAATATCTACTCCGCCATCTCCATAAACATGGAAATATCTACACCGCCATCTGTATAAACATGGAAATATCTACACCGCTATCTGTATAAACATGGTAATATCTACACCACCATCTATATAAACATGGAAATATCTACACCGCCATCTGTATAAACATGGAAATATCTACAATGCCATCTGTAGAAAGATGGAAATATCTACACCGCAATCTGTGTAAACATGGAAATATCTACACCAATATCTGTAAAAACATGGAAATATCTACACCGCTATCTGTATAAACATGGAAATATCTATACCGCGATCTGCATAAACATGGAAATATCTACACCGCGATCTGTATAAACATGAAAATATCTACACCGCTATCTGTAGAAACATGGAAATATCTACAACGCGATCTGAATAAACATGGAAATATCTACAACGCGATCTGTAAAAACATGGAAATATCTACACCGCTATCTGTAGAAACATGGAAATATCTACACAGCTATCTCTATAAACATGGAAATATCTACACCGCCATCTGTATAGACATGGAAATACCTACAAGTCATCTGCATAAACATGGAAATATATACACAGCCATCTGTATAAACATGGAAATATCTACACAGCCATCTGTATATTCACGGAAATATCTACACCGCTCTCTGTATAAACATGTAAATAACTACACCGCTATTTGTATAAACAAGGAAATATCTACACTGTGATCTGTATAAACATAGAAATATCTACAATGCTATTTGTATAAACAAGGAAATATCTACACCGCTATCTGTATAAACATGGAAATAACTACACCGCTATTTGCATAAACAAGGAAATATCTACACCGTGATCTGTATAAACATGGAAATATCTACAACGACATCTCTATAAACCTGGAAATATCTACACCCCTTTCTGTATAAACATGGAAATATCCACACCGCTATCTCTAAAAACATGGAAATAACTACACCGTGATCAGTATAAATGTGGAAATATCTACACCGCTATCTCTAAAAACATGGAAATATCTCCACTGCTATCTCTATAAACATCGAAATATCTACACCGCCATCTGTATAAACAAGGAAATACTTACAAAATTATCTGTATAAACATGGAAATATCTACACCGCCATCTGTATAAACATGGAAATATCTACACAGCCATGTGTACATATATGGAAATATCTACACCGCTCTCTATATAAACATGGAAATAACTACACCGCTATCTGTATATACATGGAAATATCTACACCGACATCTACATATCCATAGAAATATCTGCGCCGCCATCTGTATAAACATGGAAATATCTACACGGTCATCTGTGTATAGATGGAAATATCAACACCGCCATCTGTACAAACATGGAAATATCTGCACCGCTATCTGTATAAATATGGAAATATCTACACCATGGTCTGTAAAAACATGGAAATAACTACACCGCTATCTGTATAAATATGGAAATATATACATCGCTATCTGTATAAACATGGAAATACCTACACGTGATCTGTATAAACATGGAAATATTTACAACGATATCTGTATAAACTTGGAAATATCTACTCCGCCATCTCCATAAACATGGAAATATCTACACCGCCATCTGTATAAACATGGTAATATCTACACCACCATCTATATAAACATGGAAATATCTACACCGCCATCTGTATAAACATGGAAATATCTACAATGCCATCTGTAGAAAGATGGAAATATCTACACCGCAATCTGTGTAAACATGGAAATATCTACACCAATATCTGTAAAAACATGGAAATATCTACACCGCTATCTGTATAAACATGGAAATATCTATACCGCGATCTGCATAAACATGGAAATATCTACACCGCGATCTGTATAAACATGAAAATAACTACACCGCGATCAGTATAAACGTGGAAATATCTACACCGCTATCTCTATAAACATGGAAATATCTCCACTGCTATCTCTATAAACATCGAAATATCTACACCGCCATCTGTATAAACATGGAAATAACTACACCGCTGTTTGCATAAACGAGGAAATATCTACACCGTGATCTGTATAAACATGGAAATATCTACACCGCTATCTGTAGAAACATGGAAATATCTACACAGCTATCTCTATAAACATGGAAATATCTACACCGCCGTCTGTATAAACATGGAAATACCTACAAGTCATCTGTATAAACATGGAAATATCTACACAGCCATCTGTATAACCATGGAAATATCTAAACAGCCATCTGTATATACATGGAAATATCTACACCGCTATCTGTATAAACATGGAAATAACTACACCGCTGTTTGTATAAACAAGGAAACATCTACACCGTGATCTGTATAAACATGGAAATATCTACACTGCTATTTGTATAAACAAGGAAATATCTACACCGCTATCTGTATAAACATGGAAATAACTACACCGCTGTTTGCATAAACGAGGAAATATCTACACCGTGATCTGTATAAACATGGAAATATCTACAACGCCATCTCTATAAACATGGGAATATCTACACCCCTATCTGTATAAACATGGAAATATCCACACCGCTATCTCTATAAACATGGAAATAACTACACCGCGATCAGTATAAATGTGGAAATATCTACACCGCCATCTGTATAAACATGCAAATTCTTACAAAGTTATCTGTATAAACATGGAAATATCTACACCACCATCTGTATAAACATGGAAATATCTACACAGCTATCTCTATAAACATGGAAATATCTACACCGCCATCTGTATAAACATGGAAATACCTACAAGTCATCTGTATAAACATGGAAATATCTACACAGCCATCTGTATAAACATGGAAATATCTACACAGCCATCTGTATATACATGGAAATATCTACACCGCTATCTGTATAAACATGGAAATAACTACACCGCTATTTGTATAAACAAGGAAATATCTACACCGTGATTTGTATAAACATGGAAATAACTACACTGCTATTTGTATAAAAAAGGAAATGTCTACACCGCTATCTGTATAAACATGGAAATAACTACACCGCTATTTGCATAAACAAGGAAATATCTACACCGTGATCTGTATAAATATGGAAATATCTACAACGCCATCTCTATAAACATGGAAATAACTACACCGCTATTTGCATAAACAAGGAAATATCTACACCGTGATCTGTATAAACATGGAAATATCTACAACACCATCTCTATAAACATGGAAATATCTACACTCCTATGTGTATAAACATGGAAATATCCACACCGCTATCTCTATAAACATGGAAATAACTACACCGCGATCAGTATAAACGTGGAAATATCTACACCGCTATCTCTATAAACATGGAAATATCTCCACTGTTTTCTCTATAAACATCGAAATATCTACACCGCCATCTGTATAAACATGGAAATACTTACAAAGTTATCTGTATAAACATGGAAATATCTACACCGCCATCTGCATAAACATGGAAATATCTACACAGCCATGTGTACATATATGGAAATATCTACACCGCTCTCTATATAAACATGGAAATAACTACACCGCTATCTGTATATACATGGAAATATCTACACCGCCATCTACATATCCATAGAAATATCTGCGCCGCCATCTGTATAAACATGGAAATATCTACACGGTCATCTGTGTATAGATGGAAATATCAACACCACAATCTGTACAAACATGGAAATATCTGCACTGCTATCTGTATAAACATGGAAATATCTACACCGTGGTCTGTATAAACATGGAAATATCTACACCGCTATCTGTATAAACATGGAAATATATACACCGCTATTTGTATAAACAAGGAAATATCTACACCGTGATCTGTGTAAACGTGGAAATAACTACACCGCTATTTGCATAAACAAGGAAATATCTACACCGTGATCTGTATAAACATGGAAATATCTACAACGTCATCTCTATAAACATGGAAATATCTACACCCCTATCTGTATAAACATGGAAATATCCACACTGCTATCTCTATAAACATGGAAATAACTACACCACGATCAGTATAAACGTGGAAATATCTACACCGCTATCTCTATAAACATGGAAATATCTCCAATGCTATCTCTATAAACATCGAAATATCTACACCGCCATCTGTATAAACATGAAAATTCTTACAAAGTTATCTGTATAAACATGGAAATATCTACACCGCCATCTGTATAAACATGGAAATATCTACACAGCCATGTGTACATACATGGAAATATCTGCACCGCTTTCTATATAAACATGGAAATAACTACACCGCTATCTGTATATACATGGAAATATCTACACCGCCGTTCTACATATCCATAGAAATATCTGCGCCGCCATCTATATAAACATGGAAATATCTACACGGTCATCTGTGTATAGATGGAAATATCAACACCGCAATCTGTACAAACATGGAAATATCTGCACCGCTATCTGTATAAACATGGAAATATCTACACCGTGGTCTGTATAAACATGGAAATAACTACACCGCTATCTGTAGAAACATGGAAATATCTACACCGCGATCTGCATAAACATGGAAATATCTACACCGCGATCTGTATAAACATGGAAATAACTACACCGCTATCTGTAGGAACATGGAAATATCTACACAGCTATCTCTTTAAACATGGAAATATCTACACCGCCATCTGTATAAACATGGAAATACCTACAAGTCATCTGTATAAACATGGAAATATCTACACAGCCATCTGTATAAACATGGAAATATCTACACAGCCATCTGTATATACATGGAAATATCTACACCGCTATCTGTATAAACATGGAAATAACTACACAGCTATCTGTATAAACCTGGAAATATCTACACCGCTATCTGTATAAACATGGTAATAACTACTCCACCATCTATATAAACATGGAAATATCTACACCGCCATCTGTATAAACATGGAAATATCTTCAATGCCATCTGTAGAAAGATGGAAATATCTACACTGCAATCTGTGTAAACATGGAAATACCTACACCAATATCTGTAAAAACATGGAAATACCTACACCGCTATCTGTTTAAAGATGGAAATATCTACACCGCGATCTGCATAGGCATGGAAATATCTACACCACGATCTGCATAAACTTGGAAATATCTACACCGCTATCTGTATAAACATGGAAATAACTACACCGCTATTTGTATAAACAAGGAAAAATATACACCGTGATCTGTATGAACATGGAAATATCTACACCGCTATCTGTATAAACATGGAAATATCTACTCCGCTATCTCTATAAACATTTAAATATCTACACCGCGATCTGTATAAACATGGAAATATTTACACCGATATGTGTATAAACATGGAAATATCTACACCGCCATCTCTATAAACATGGAGATATCTACACCGCCATCTGTATAAACCTGGAAATATCTTCACCGCTATCTGTATAAACCTGGAAATATCTACACCGCTATCTGTATAAACATGGTAATATCTACACCACCATCTATATAAACATGGAAATATCTACACCGCCATCTGTATAAACACGGAAATATCTACAATGCCATCTGTAGAAAGATGGAAATATCTACACTGCAATCTGTGTAAACATGGAAATATCTACACCAATATCTGTAAAAACATGGAAATATCTACACCGCTATCTGTATAAAGATGGAAATATCTACACCGCGATCTGCATAAGCATGGAAATATCTACACCGCGATCTGCATAAACATGGAAATATCTACACTGCTATCTGTAGAAACATGGAAATATCTACACCGCGATCTGCATAAACATGGAAATATCTACACCGCGATCTGTATAAACATGGAAATAACTACACCGCTATCTGTAGAAACATGGAAATATCTACACAGCTATCTCTATAAACATGGAAATATCTACACCGCCATCTGTATAAACATGGAAATACCTACAAGTCATCTGTATAAACATGGAAATATCTACACAGCCATCTGTATAAATATGGAAATATCTACACAGCCATCTGTATATATATGGAAATATCTACACCGCTATCTGTATAAACATGGAAATAACTACACCGCTATTTGTATAAACAAGGAAATATCTACACCGTGATCTGTATAAACATGGAAATATCTACACTGCTATTTGTATAAACAAGGAAATATCTACACCGCTATCTGTATAAACATGGAAATAACTACACCACTATTTGTATAAACAAGGAAATATCTACACCGTGATCTGTATAAACATGGAAATATCTACACTGCTATTTGTATAAACAAGGAAATGTCTACACCGCTATCTGTATAAATATGGAAATAACTACACCGCTATTTGCATAAACAAGGAAATATCTACACCGTGATCTGTATAAACATGGAAATAGCTACAACGCCATCTCTATAAACATGGAAATATCTACACCACTATCTGTAGAAACATGGGTATATCCACACCGCTATCTCTATAAACATGGAAATAACTACACTGAGATCAGTATAAACGTGGAAATATCTACACCTCTATCTCTATAAACATGGAAATAACTCCACTGCTATCTCTATAAACATTGAAATACCTACACCGCCATCTGTATAAACATGGAAATACTTACAAAGTTATCAGTATAAACATAGAAATATCTACACCGCCATCTGTATAAACATGGAAATATCTAGACAGCCATGTGTACATACATGGAAATATCTACACCGCTCTCTATATAAACATGGAAATAACTACACCGCTATCTGTATATACATGGAAATATCTACACCGCCATCTACATATCCGTAGAAATATCTGCGCCGCCATCTGTATACACATGGAAATATCTACACGGTCATCTGTGTATAGATGGAAATATCAACACCGCCATCTGTACAAATATGGAAATATCTGCACCGCTATCTGAATAAATATGGAAATATCTACACCGTGTTCTGTATAAACATGGAAATATCTACACCGCTATCTGTATAAACATGGAAATATATACACCGCTATCTCTATAAACATGGAAATATTTACACCGTGATCTCTATAAACATGGAAATATCTACACCGCAATCTGCATAAACATGGAAATATCTACTCCGCGATCTGTATAAAAATGGAAATATCTACACCGCTATCTGTAGAAACATGGAAATATCTCCACCGCGATCTGCATAAACATGGAAATATCTCCACCGCGATCTGCATAAACATGTAAATATCTACACCGCGATCTGTATAAACATGTAAATATCTACACCGCTATCTGTAGAAACATGGAAATATCTACACAGCTATCTCTATAAACATGGGAATATCTACACCGCCATCTCTATAAACATGGAAATACTTACAAAGTTATCAGTATAAACATAGAAATATCTACACCGCCATCTGTATAAACATGGAAATATCTAGACAGCCATGTGTACATACATGGAAATATCTACACCGCTCTCTATATAAACATGGAAATAACTACACCGCTATCTGTATATACATGGAAATATCTACACCGCCATCTACATATCCGTAGAAATATCTGCGCCGAAATCTGTATACACATGGAAATATCTACACGGTCATCTGTGTATAGATGGAAATATCAACACCACCATCTGTACAAATATGGAAATATCTGCACCGCTATCTGTATAAATATGGAAATATCTACACCGTGTTCTGTATAAACATGGAAATATCTACACCGCTATCTGTATAAACATGGAAATATATACACCGCTATCTCTATAAACATGGAAATATTTACACCGTGATCTGTATAAACATGGAAATATCTACACCGCAATCTGCATAAACATGGAAATATCTACTCCGCGATATGTATAAAAATGGAAATATCTACACCGCTATCTGTAGAAACATGGAAATATCTCCACCGCGATCTGCATAAACATGGAAATATCTCCACCGCGATCTGCATAAACATGTAAATATCTACACCGCGATCTGTATAAACATGTAAATATCTACACCGCTATCTGTAGAAACATGGAAATATCTACACAGCTATCTCTATAAACATGGGAATATCTACACCGCCATCTCTATAAACATGGAAATACCTACAAGTCATCTGTATAAACATGGAAATATCTACACAGCCATCTGTATAAACATGGAAATATCTACACAGCCATCTGTTTATACATGGAAATATCTACACCGCTACCTGTATAAACATGGAAATAACTACACCGCTATTTGTATAACCAAGGAAATATCTACACGGTGATCTGTATAAACATGGAAATATCTACACTGCTATTTGTATAAACAAGGAAATATCTACACCGCTATCTGTATAAACCTGGAAGTATCTACACCGCTATCTGTATAAACATGGTAATATCTACACCACCATCTATATAAACGTGGAAATATCTACACCGCCATCTGTATAAACATGGAAATATCTACAATGCCATGTGTAGAAAGATGGAAATATCTACACCGCAATCTGTGTAAACGTGGAAATATCTACACCGATATCTGTAAAAACATGGAAATATCTACACCGCTATCTGTATAAACATGGAAATATCCACAACGCGATCTGCATAAACATGGAAATATCTACACCGCGATCTGTATAAACATGGAAATATCTACACCGCTATCTGTAGAAACATGGAAATATCTACACCGCTATCTGCATAAACAAGGAAATATCTACACCGCGATCTGTATAAACATGTAAATACCTACACCGCTATCTGTAGAAACATGGAAATATCTACACAGCTATCTGTATAAACATGGAAATATCTACACCGCCATCTGTATAAACATGGAAATATTTACACCGATATGTGTATAAACATGTAAATATCTACACCGCCATCTCTATAAACATGGAGATATCTACACCGCCATCTGTATAAACCTGGAAATATCTACACCGCTATCTGTATAAACCTGGAAATATCTACACCGCTATCTGTATAAACATGGTAATATCTACACCACCATCTATATAAACATGGAAATATCTACACCGCCATCTGTATAAACACGGAAATATCTACAATGCCATCTGTAGAAACATGGAAATATCTACACTGCAATCTGTGTAAACATGGAAATATCTACACCAATCTCTGTAAAAACATGGAAATATCTACACCGCTATCTGTATAAAGATGGAAATATCTACACCGCGATCTGCATAAGCATGGAAATATCTACACCGCGATCTGCATAAACATGGAAATATCTACACTGCTATCTGTAGAAACATGGAAATATCTACACCGCGATCTGCATAAACATGGAAATATCTACACCGCGATCTGTATAAACATGGAAATAACTACACCGCTATCTGTAGAAACATGGAAATATCTACACAGCTATCTCTATAAACATGGAAGTATCTACACCGAAATCTGTATAAACATGGAAATACCTACAAGTCATCTGTATAAACATGGAAATATCTACACAGCCATCTGTATAAACATGGAAATATCTACACAGCCATCTGTATATATATGGAAATATCTACACCGCTATCTGTATAAACATGGAAATAACTACGCCGCTATTTGTATAAACAAGGAAATATCTACACCGTGATCTGTATAAACATGGAAATATCTTCACTGCTATTTGTATAAACAAGGAAATATCTACACCGCTATCTGTATAAACATGGAAATAACTACACCACTATTTGTATAAACAAGGAAATATCTACACCGTGATCTGTATAAACATGGAAATATCTACACTGCTATTTGTATAAACAAGGAAATGTCTACACCGCTATCTGTATAAATATGGAAATAACTACACCGCTATTTGCATAAACAAGGAAATATCTACACCGTGATCTGTATAAACATGGAAATAGCTACAACGCCATCTCTATAAACATGGAAATATCTACACCACTATCTGTAGAAACATGGGTATATCCACACCGCTATCTCTATAAACATGGAAATAACTACACTGAGATCAGTATAAACGTGGAAATATCTACACCTCTATCTCTATAAACATGGAAATAACTCCACTGCTATCTCTATAAACATTGAAATATCTACACCGCCATCTGTATAAACATGGAAATACTTACAAAGTTATCAGTATAAACATAGAAATATCTACACCGCCATCTGTATAAACATGGAAATATCTAGACAGCCATGTGTACATACATGGAAATATCTACACCGCTCTCTATATAAACATGGAAATAACTACACCGCTATCTGTATATACATGGAAATATCTACACCGCCATCTACATATCCGTAGAAATATCTGCGCCGAAATCTGTATACACATGGAAATATCTACACGGTCATCTGTGTATAGATGGAAATATCAACACCGCCATCTGTACAAATATGGAAATATCTGCACCGCTATCTGTATAAATATGGAAATATCTACACCGTGTTCTGTATAAACATGGAAATATCTACACCGCTATCTGTATAAACATGGAAATATATACACCGCTATCTCTATAAACATGGAAATATTTACACCGTGATCTGTATAAACATGGAAATATCTACACCGCAATCTGCATAAACATGGAAATATCTACTCCGCGATCTGTATAAAAATGGAAATATCTACACCGCTATCTGTAGAAACATGGAAATATCTCCACCGCGATCTGCATAAACATGGAAATATCTCCACCGCGATCTGCATAAACATGTAAATATCTACACCGCGATCTGTATAAACATGTAAATATCTACACCGCTATCTGTAGAAACGTGGAAATATCTACACAGCTATCTCTATAAACATGGGAATATCTACACCGCCATCTCTATAAACATGGAAATACCTACAAGTCATCTGTATAAAGATGGAAATATCTACACAGCCATCTGTATAAACATGGAAATATCTACACAGCCATCTGTTTATACATGGAAATATCTACACAGCTACCTGTATAAACATGGAAATAACTACACCGCTATTTGTATAACCAAGGAAATATCTACACGGTGATCTGTATAAACATGGAAATATCTACACTGCTATTTGTATAAACAAGGAAATATCTACACCGCTATCTGTATAAACCTGGAAGTATCTACACCGCTATCTGTATAAACATGGTAATATCTACACCACCATCTATATAAACATGGAAATATCTACACCGCCATCTGTATAAACATGGAAATATCTACAATGCCATCTGTAGAAAGATGGAAATATCTACACCGCAATCTGTGTAAACGTGGAAATATCTACACCGATATCTGTAAAAACATGGAAATATCTACACCGCTATCTGTATAAACTTGGAAATATCCACAACGCGATCTGCATAAACATGGAAATATCTACACCGCGATCTGTATAAACATGGAAATATCTACACCGCTATCTGTAGAAACATGGAAATATCTACACCGCTATCTGCATAAACAAGGAAATATCTACACCGCGATCTGTATAAACATGTAAATACCTACACCGCTATCTGTAGAAACATGGAAATATCTACACAGCTATCTGTATAAACATGGAAATATCTACACCGCCATCTGTATAAACATGGAAATAACTACAAGTCATCTGTATAAACATGTAAATATCTACACAGCCAACTGTATAAGCATGGAAATATCTACACAGCCATATGTATATACATGGAAATATCTACACCGCTATCTGTATAAACATGGAAATAACTACACCGCTATTTGCATAAACAAGGAAGTATCTAAACCGTGATCTGTATAAACATGGAAATATCTACACCGCTATTTGCATAAACAAGGAAGTATCTACACCGTGATCTGTATAAACATGGAAATATCTACAACGCCATCTCTATAAACATGGAAATATCTACACCCCTATCTGTATAAACATGGAAATATCCACACGGCTATCTCTATAAACATGGAAATAACTACACCGCGATCAGTATAAACGTGGAAATATCTACACCGCTATCTCTATAAACATGGAAATATCTCCACTGCTATCTCTATAAACATCGAAATATCTACACCGCCATCTGTATAAACATGGAAATACTTACAAAGTTATCTGTATAAACATGGAAATATCTACACCGCCATCTGTATAAACATGGAAATATCTACACAGCCATGTGTACATACATGGAAATATCTACACCGCTCTCTATATAAACATGGAAATAACTACACCGCTATCTATATATACATGGAAATATCTACACCGCCATCTACATATCCATAGAAATATCTGCGCCGCCATCTGTATAAACATGGAAATATCTACACGGTCATCTGTGTATAGATGGAAATATCAACACCGCCATCTGTACAAACATGGAAATATCTGCACCGCTATCTGTATAAACATGGAAATATCTACACCGTGGTCTGTATAAACATGGAAATATCTACACCGCTATCTGTATAAACATGGAAATATCTACACCGCGATCTGCATAAACATGGAAATATCTACACCGCGATCTGTATAAACATGTAAATATCTACACCGCGATCTGTATATACATGTAAATATCTACACCGCTATCTGTAGAAACATGGAAATATCTACACAGCTATCTCTATAAACATGGAAATATCTACACCGCCATCTCTATAAACATGGAAATACCTACAAGTCATCTGTATAAACATGGAAATATCTACACAGCCATCTGTATAAACATGGAAATATCTACACAGCCATGTGTACATATATGGAAATATCTACACCGCTCTCTATATAAACATGGAAATAACTACACCGCTCTCTGTATATACATGGAAATATCTACACCGCCATCTACATATCCATGGAAATATCTGCGCCGCCATCTGTATAAACATGGAAATATCTACACGGTCATCTGTGTATAGTTGGAAATATCAACACCGCCATCTGTACAAACATGGAAATCTCTGCACCGCTATCTGCATAAACATGGAAATACCTACACCGTGGTCTGTATAAACATGGAAATATCTACACCGCTATCTGTATAAACAAGGAAATATATACACTGCTATCTCTATCAACATGGAAATATCTACACCGTGATCTGTATAAACATGGAAATATTTACACCAATATCTGTATAAACATGGAAATATCTACACCGCCATCTCTATAAACATGGAAATATCTACACCGCCCCCTGTATAAACATGGAAATATCTACACCGCTATCTGTATAAACATGGAAATATCTTCAGAGCTATCTGTATAAACATGGTAATATCTACACCACCATCTATATAAACATGGTAATATCTACACCGCCACCTGTATAAACATGGAAATATCTACAATGCTATCTGTAGAAAGATGGAAATATCTACACTGCAATCTGTGTAAACTTGGAAATACCTACACCAATATCTGTAAAAACTTGGAAATATATACACCGCTATCTGTATAAAGATGGAAATATCTACACCGCGACATGCATAAGCATGGAAATATCTACACCGCGATCTGCATAAACATGGAAATATCTACACCGCTATCTGTAGAAACATGGAAATATCTACATAGCTATCTCTATAATCATGGAAATATCTACACCGCCATCTGTATAAACATGGAAATACCTACAAGTCATCTGTATAAACATGGAAACATCTACACAGCCATCAGTATAAACATGGAAATATCTACACAGCCATCTGTATATACATGGAAATATCTACACCGCTATCTGTATAAACATGGAAATAACTACACCGCTACTTGTATAAACAAGGAAATATCTACACCGTGATCTGTATAAACATGGAAATATTTACACCGATATCTATATAAACATGGAAATATCTACACCGCCATCTCTATAAACATGGAAATATCTACACCGCCCCCTGTATAAACATGGAAATATCTACACCGCTATCTGTATAAATATGGAAATATCTTCAGAGTTATCTGTATAAACATGGTAATATCTACACCACCATCTATATAAACATGGAAATATCTACACCGCCATATCTATAAACATGGAAATATCTACACCGCCATGTGTATAAACATGTAAATATCTACACCGCTATCTGTATAAACCTGGAAATATCTACACCACCATCTAAATAAACATGGAAATATCTACACGGCCATCTGTATAAACATGGAAATATCTACAATGCCATCTATAGAAAGATGGAAATATCTACAATGCCATCTATAGAAAGATGGAAATATCTACACCGCAATGTGTGTAAACATGGAAATATCTACACCAATGTCTGTAAAAACATGGAAATATCTACACCGCTATCTATATAAACATGGAAATATCTACACCGCAATCTGCATAAACATGGAAATATCTACTCCGCGATCTGTAGAAAAATGGAAATATCTACACCGCTATCTGTAGAAACATGGAAATATCTCCACCGCGATCTGCATAAACATGGAAATATCTCCACCGCAATCTGTATAAAGACGTAAATATCTACACCGCGATCTGTATAAACATGTACATATCTACACCGCTATCTGTTGAAACATGGAAATATCTACACCGCCATCTCTATAAACATGGAAATACCTTCAAGTCATCTATATAAACATGGAAATATCTACACAGCCATCTGTATAAACATGGAAATATCTACACAGCCATCTGTATATACATGGAAATATCTACACCGCCATCTACATATCTATGGAAATATCTGCGCCGCCATCTGTATAAACATGGAAATACCTACACGGTCATCTGTGTATAGATGGAAATATCAACACCGCCATCTGTACACACATGGAAATATCTGCACCGCTATCTGTATAAGCATGGAAATATCTACACCGTGATCTGTATAAACATGGAAATATTTAAACCGATATCTGTATAAACATGGAAATATCTACACCGCCATCTTTATAAACATGAAAATATCTACAACGCCATCTGTATAAACATGGAAATATCTACACCGCTTTCTATATAAACATGGAAATATCTTCAGAGCTATCTGTATAAACATGGTAATATCTACACCACCATCTATATATACATGGAAATATCTACACCGCCATCTTTATAAACATGGAAATATCTACAATGCTATCTGTAGAAAGATGGAAATATCTACACTGCAATCGGTGTAAACATGGAAATACCTACACCAATATCTGTAAAAACTTGGAAATATCTACACCGCTATCTGCATAAACAAGGAAATATCTACACCGCGATCTGCATAAACATGGGCATATCTACACCGCTATCTGTAGAAACATGCAAATATCTACACAGCTATCTCTATAAACATGGAAATATCTACACCGCCATCTGTATAAACATGGAAATACCTAAACGTCATCTGTATAAACATGGAAACATCTACACAGCCATCTGTATAAACATGGAAATATCTACACAGCCATCTGTATATACATGGAAATATCTACACCGCTATCTGTATAAACATGGAAATAACTACAACGCTATTTGTATAAACAAGGAAATATCTACACCGTGATGTGTATAAACATGGAAATATCTACACGGCTATTTGTATAAACAAGGAAATATCTACACCGCTATCAGTATAAACATGGAAATAACTACACCGCTATTTGCATAAACAAGGAAATATCTACACCGTGATCTGTATAAACATGGAAATATCTACAACGCCATCTCTATAAACATGGAAATATCTACACCCCTATCTGTATAAACATGGAAATATCCACACTGCTATCTCTATAAACATGGAAATAACTACACCGCGATCAGTATAAACGTGGAAATATCTACACCGCTATCTCTATAAACATGCAAATATCTCCACTACTATCTCTATAAACATCGAAATATCTACACAGCCATCTGTATAAACATGGAAATACTGACAAAGTTATCTGTATAAACATGGAAATATCTACACAGCCATGTGTACATATGTGGAAATATCTACACCGCTCTCTACATAAACATGGAAATAACTACACCGCTATCTGTATATACATGGAAATATCTACACCGCCATCTACATATCCATAGAGATATCTGCGCCGCCATCTGTATAAACATGGAAATATATACACCGCCATCTCTATAAACATGGAAATATGTACACCGTGATCTGTATAAACATGGAACTATTTACACCGATATCTGTATAACCATGGAAATATCTACACCGCCATCTCTATAAACGTGGAAATATCTACACCGCCATCTGTATAAACATGGAAATATCTACACCGCTATCTGTATAAACCTGGAAATATCTACACCGCTATCTGTATAAACCTGGTAATATCTACACCACCATCTATATAAACATGGAAATATCTACACCGCCATCTGTATAAACATGGAAATATCTACAATGCCGTCTGTAGAAAGATGGAAATATCTACACTGCAATCTGTGTAAACATGGAAATATCTACACCAATATCTGTAAAAACATGGAAATATCTACACCGCTATCTGTATAAACATGGAAATATCTACACCGCGATCTGCATAAACATGGAAATATCTACACCGCGATCTGTATAAATATGGAAATATCTACACCGCTATCTGTAGAAACATGGAAATATCTACACCGCGATCTGTATAAACATGGAAATATCTACACCGCTATCTGTATAAACATGGAAATACCTACACCGTGATCTGTATAAACATGGAAATATTTACAACGATATCTGTATAAACTAGGAAATATCTACTCCGCCATCTCCATAAACATGGAAATATCTACACCGCCATCTGTATAAACATGGAAATATCTACACCGCTATCTGTATAAACATGGTAATATCTACACCACCATCTATATAAACATGGAAATATCTACACCGCCATCTGTATAAACATGGAAATATCTACAATGCCATCTGTAGAAAGATGGAAATATCTACACCGCAATCTGTGTAAACATGGAAATATCTACACCAATATCTGTAAAAACATGGAAATATCTACACCGCTATCTGTATAAACATGGAAATATCTATACCGCGATCTGCATAAACATGGAAATATCTACACCGCGATCTGTATAAACATGAAAATATCTACACCGCTATCTGTAGAAACATGGAAATATCTACAACGCGATCTGAATAAACATGGAAATATCTACAACGCGATCTGTAAAAACATGGAAATATCTACACCGCTATCTGTAGAAACATGGAAATATCTACACAGCTATCTCTATAAACATGGAAATATCTACACCGCCATCTGTATAGACATGGAAATACCTACAAGTCATCTGCATAAACATGGAAATATATACACAGCCATCTGTATAAACATGGAAATATCTACACAGCCATCTGTATATTCACGGAAATATCTACACCGCTCTCTGTATAAACATGTAAATAACTACACCGCTATTTGTATAAACAAGGAAATATCTACACTGTGATCTGTATAAACATAGAAATATCTACAATGCTATTTGTATAAACAAGGAAATATCTACACCGCTATCTGTATAAACATGGAAATAACTACACCGCTATTTGCATAAACAAGGAAATATCTACACCGTGATCTGTATAAACATGGAAATATCTACAACGACATCTCTATAAACCTGGAAATATCTACACCCCTTTCTGTATAAACATGGAAATATCCACACCGCTATCTCTAAAAACATGGAAATAACTACACCGTGATCAGTATAAATGTGGAAATATCTACACCGCTATCTCTAAAAACATGGAAATATCTCCACTGCTATCTCTATAAACATCGAAATATCTACACCGCCATCTGTATAAACAAGGAAATACTTACAAAATTATCTGTATAAACATGGAAATATCTACACCGCCATCTGTATAAACATGGAAATATCTACACAGCCATGTGTACATATATGGAAATATCTACACCGCTCTCTATATAAACATGGAAATAACTACACCGCTATCTGTATATACATGGAAATATCTACACCGACATCTACATATCCATAGAAATATCTGCGCCGCCATCTGTATAAACATGGAAATATCTACACGGTCATCTGTGTATAGATGGAAATATCAACACCGCCATCTGTACAAACATGGAAATATCTGCACCGCTATCTGTATAAATATGGAAATATCTACACCATGGTCTGTAAAAACATGGAAATAACTACACCGCTATCTGTATAAATATGGAAATATATACATCGCTATCTGTATAAACATGGAAATACCTACACGTGATCTGTATAAACATGGAAATATTTACAACGATATCTGTATAAACTTGGAAATATCTACTCCGCCATCTCCATAAACATGGAAATATCTACACCGCCATCTGTATAAACATGGTAATATCTACACCACCATCTATATAAACATGGAAATATCTACACCGCCATCTGTATAAACATGGAAATATCTACAATGCCATCTGTAGAAAGATGGAAATATCTACACCGCAATCTGTGTAAACATGGAAATATCTACACCAATATCTGTAAAAACATGGAAATATCTACACCGCTATCTGTATAAACATGGAAATATCTATACCGCGATCTGCATAAACATGGAAATATCTACACCGCGATCTGTATAAACATGAAAATATCTACACCGCTATCTGAAGAAACATGGAAATATCTACACCGCGATCTGAATAAACATGGAAATATCTACAACGCGATCTGTATAAACATGGAAATATCTACACCGCTATCTGTAGAAACATGGAAATATCTACACAGCTATCTCTATAAACATGGAAATATCTACACCGCCATCTGTATAGACATGGAAATACCTACAAGTCATCTGTATAAACATGGAAATATATACACAGCCATCTGTATAAACATGGAAATATCTACACAGCCATCTGTATATTCACGGAAATATCTACACCGCTATCTGTATAAACATGGAAATAACTACACCGCTATTTGCATAAACAAGGAAATATCTACACCGTGATCTGTATAAACATGGAAATATCTACAACGACATCTCTATAAACATGGAAATATCTACACCCCTTTCTGTATAAACATGGAAATATCCACACCGCTATCTCTAAAAACATGGAAATAACTACACCGTGATCAGTATAAATGTGGAAATATCTACACCGCTATCTCTAAAAATATGGAAATATCTCCATTGCTATTTCTATAAACATCGAAATATCTACACCGCCATCTGTATAAACATGGAAATACTTACAAAGTTATCTGTATAAACATTGAAATATCTACACCGCCATCTGTATAAACATGGAAATATCTACACAGCCATGTGTATATATATGGAAATATCTACACCGCTCTCTTTATAAACATGGAAATAACTACACCGCTATCTGTATATACATGGAAATATCTACACTGCCATCTACATATCCATAGAAATATCTGGGCCGCCATCTGTATAAACATGGAAATATCTACACGGTCAGCTGTGTATAGATGGAAATATCAACACAGCCATCTGTACAAACATGGAAATATCTGCCAGGCTATCTGTATAAACATGGAAATATCTACACCGTGGTCTGTAAAAACATGGAAATATCTACACCGCTATCTGTATAAACATGGAAATATATACATCGCTATCTGTATAAACATGGAAATACCTACACCGTGATCTGCATAAACATGGAAATATTTACAACGATATCTGTATAAACATGGAAATATCTACAACGCCATCTGTATAAACATGGAAATATCTACACCGCCATCTGTATAAACATGGAAATATCTACACCGCTATCTGTATAAACCTGGAAATATCTACAACGCTATCTGTATAAACATGGTAATATATACACCACCATCTATATAAACATGGAAATATCTACACCGTCATCTGTATAAACATGGAAATATCTACAATGTCATCTGTAGAAAGATGGAAATATCTACACCGCAATCTGTGTAAACATGGAAATATCTACACCAATATCTGTAAAAACATGGAAATATCTACACCGCTATCTGTATAAACATGGAAATATCTACACCGTGGTCTGTATATACATGGAAATATCTACACCGCTATCTGTATAAACATGGAAATATATACACCGCCATCTCTATAAACATGGAAATATATACACCGTGATCTGTATAAACATGGAACTATTTACACTGATATCTGTATAAACATGGAAATATCTACACCGCCATCTCTATAAACATGGAAATATCTACACCGCCATCTGTATAAACCTGGAAATATCTACACCGCTATCTGTATAAACATGGTAATATCTACACCACCATCTATATAAACATGGAAATATCTACACCGCCATCTGTATAAACATGGAAATATCTACAATGCCGTCTGTAGAAAGATGGAAATATCTACACTGCAATCTGTGTAAACATGGAAATATCTACACCAATATCTGTAAAAACATGGAAATATCTACACCGCTATCTGTATAAACATGGAAATATCTACACCGCGATCTGCATAAACACGGAAATATCTACACCGCGATCTGTATAAATATGGAAATATCTACACCGCTATCTGTAGAAACATGGAAATATCTACACCGCGATCTGTATAAACATTGAAATATCTACACCGCGATCTGTATAAACATGGAAATATCTACACCGCTATCTGTAGAAACATGGAAATATCTACACAGCTATCTCTATAAACATGGAAATATCTACACCGCCATCTGTGTAAACATGGAAATACCTACAAGTCATCTGTATAAACATGGAAATATCTACACAGCCATCTGTATATACATGGAAATATCTACACCGCTATCTGTATAAACATGGAAATAACTACACCGCTATTTGTATAAACAAGGAAATATCTACACCGTGATCTGTATAAACATGGAAATATCTACAATGCTATTTGTATAAACAAGGAAATATCTACACCGCTATCTGTATAAACATGGAAATAACTACACGGCTATTTGCATAAACAAGGAAATATCTACACCGTGATCTGTATAAACATGGAAATATCTACAACGCCATCTCTATAAACATGGAAATATCTACACACCTATCTGTATAAACATGCAAATATCCAAACCGCTATCTCTAAAAACATGGAAATAACTACACCGTGATCAGTATAAACGTGGAAATATCCACACCGCTATCTCTATAAACATGGAAATATCTCCACTGCTATCTCTATAAACATCGAAATATCTACACCGCCATCTGTATAAACATGGAAATACTAACAAAGTTATCTGTATAAACATGGAAATATCTACACCGCCATCTGTATAAACATGGAAATATCTACACAGCCATGTGTACATATATGGAAATAACTACACCGCTCTCTATATAAACATGGAAATAACTACACCGCTCTCTGTATATACATGGAAATATCTACACCGCCATCTACATATCCATAGAAATATCTGCGCCGCCATCTGTATAAACATGGAAATATCTACACCGTGGTCTGTATATACATGGAAATATCTACACCGCTATCTGTATAAACATGGAAATATATACACCGCCATCTCTATAAACATGGAAATATATACACCGTGATCTGTATAAACATGGAACTATTTACACTGATATCTGTATAAACATGGAAATATCTACACCGCCATCTCTATAAACATGGAAATATCTACACCGCCATCTGTATAAACCTGGAAATATCTACACCGCTATCTGTATAAACATGGTAATATCTACACCACCATCTATATAAACATGGAAATATCTACACCGCCATCTGTATAAACATGGAAATATCTACAATGCCGTCTGTAGAAAGATGGAAATATCTACACTGCAATCTGTGTAAACATGGAAATATCTACACCAATATCTGTAAAAACATGGAAATATCTACACCGCTATCTGTATAAACATGGAAATATCTACACCGCGATCTGCATAAACACGGAAATATCTACACCGCGATCTGTATAAATATGGAAATATCTACACCGCTATCTGTAGAAACATGGAAATATCTACACCGCGATCTGTATAAACATTGAAATATCTACACCGCGATCTGTATAAACATGGAAATATCTACACCGCTATCTGTAGAAACATGGAAATATCTACACAGCTATCTCTATAAACATGGAAATATCTACACCGCCATCTGTGTAAACATGGAAATACCTACAAGTCATCTGTATAAACATGGAAATATCTACACAGCCATCTGTATATACATGGAAATATCTACACCGCTATCTGTATAAACATGGAAATAACTACACCGCTATTTGTATAAACAAGGAAATATCTACACCGTGATCTGTATAAACATGGAAATATCTACAATGCTATTTGTATAAACAAGGAAATATCTACACCGCTATCTGTATAAACATGGAAATAACTACACGGCTATTTGCATAAACAAGGAAATATCTACACCGTGATCTGTATAAACATGGAAATATCTACAACGCCATCTCTATAAACATGGAAATATCTACACACCTATCTGTATAAACATGCAAATATCCAAACCGCTATCTCTAAAAACATGGAAATAACTACACCGTGATCAGTATAAACGTGGAAATATCCACACCGCTATCTCTATAAACATGGAAATATCTCCACTGCTATCTCTATAAACATCGAAATATCTACACCGCCATCTGTATAAACATGGAAATACTAACAAAGTTATCTGTATAAACATGGAAATATCTACACCGCCATCTGTATAAACATGGAAATATCTACACAGCCATGTGTACATATATGGAAATAACTACACCGCTCTCTATATAAACATGGAAATAACTACACCGCTCTCTGTATATACATGGAAATATCTACACCGCCATCTACATATCCATAGAAATATCTGCGCCGCCATCTGTATAAACATGGAAATATCTACACGGTCATCTGTGTATAGATGGAAATATCAACACCGCAATCTGTACAAACATGGAAATATCTGCACCGCTATCTCTATAAACATGGAAATATCTACAGCGTGGTCTGTAAAAACATGGAAATATCTACACCGCTATCTGTATAAATATGGAAATATATACATCGCTATCTGTATAAACATGGAAATACCTACACCGTGATCTGTATAAACATGGAAATATTTACAACGATATCTGTATAAACATGGAAATATCTACACCGCCATCTCTATAAACATGGAAATATCTACACCGCCATCTGTATAAACATGGAAATATCTACACCGCTATCTGTATAAACCTGGAAATATCTACACCGCTATCTGTATAAACATGGTAATATCTACACCACCATCTATATAAACATGGAAATATCTACACCGCCATCTGTATAAACTTGGAAATATCTACAATGCCATCTGTAGATAGATGGAAATATCTACACCGCAATCTGTGTAAACGTGGAAATATCTACACCAATATCTGTAAAAACATGGAAATATCTACACCGCTATCTGTATAAACATGGAAATGTCTATACCGCGATCTGCATAAACATGGAAATATCTACACCGCGATCTGTATAAACATGAAAATATCTACACCGCTATCTGTAGAAACTTGGAAATATCTACACCGCGATCTGAATAAACATGGAAATATCTACAACGCGATCTGTATAAACATGGAAATATCTTCACCGCTATCTGTAGAAACATGGAAATATCTACACAGCTATCTCTATAAACATGGAAATATCTACACCGCCATCTGTATAGACATGGAAATACCTACAAGTCATCTGTATAAACATGGAAATATATACACAGCAATCTGTATAAACATGGAAATATCTACACAGCCATCTGTATATACATGGAAATATCTACACCGCTATCTGTATAAACATGGAAATAACTACACCGCTATTTGTATAAACAAGTAAATATCTACACTGTGATCTGTATAAACATGGAAATATCTACACTGCTATTTGTATAAACAAGGAAATATCTACACCGCTATCTGCATAAACATGGAAATAATTACACCGCTATTTGCATAAACAAGGAAATATCTACACCGTGATCTGTATAAACATGGAAATATCTACAACGCGATCTCTATAAACATGGAAATATCTACACCCCTATCTGTATAAACATGGAAATATCCACACCGCTATCTCTAAAAACATGGAAATAACTACACCATGATCAGTATAAACGTGGAAATATCCACACCGCTATCTCTATAAACATGGAAATATCTCCACTGCTATCTCTATAAACATCGAAATATCTACAACGCCATCTGTATAAACATGGAAATGCTGACAAAGTTATCTGTATAAACATGGAAATATCTACACCGCCATCTGTATGAACATGGAAATATCTACACAGCCATGTGTACATATATAGATATATCTACACCGCTCTCTATATAAACATGGAAATAACTACACCGCTCTCTGTATATACACGGAAATATCTACACCGCCGTCTACATATCCATAGAAATATCTGCGCCGCCATCTGTATAAACATGGAAATATCTACACGGTCATCTGTGTATAGATGGAAATATCAACACCGCTATCTGTACAAACATGGAAATATCTGCACCGCTATCTGTATAAACATGGAAATATCTACACCGTGGTCTGTAAAAACATGGAAATATCTACACCGCTATCTGTATAAACATGGAAATATATACATCGCTATCTGTATAAACATGGAAATACCTACACCGTGATCTGTATAAACATGGAAATATTTACAACGATATCTGTATAAACATGGAAATATCTACACCGCCATCTCTATAAACATGGAAATATCTACACTGCCATCTGTATAAACATGGAAATATCTACACCGATTTCTGTATAAACCTGGAAATATCTACAACGCTATCTGTATAAACATGGTTATATCTACACCACCATCTATATAAACATGGAAATATCTACACCGCTATCTGTAGAAACATGGAAATATCTACACAGCTTTCTCTATAAACATGGAAATATCTACACCGCCATCTGTATAAACATGGAAATACCTACAAGTCATCTGTATAAACATGAAAATATCTACACAGCCATCTGTATAAACATGGAAATATCTACACAGCCATCTGTATATACATGGAAATATCTACACCCCTATCTGTATAAACATGGAAATATCCACACCGCTATCTCTAAAAACATGGAAATAACTACACCGTGCTCAGTATAAACGTGGAAATATCCACACCGCTATCTCTATAAACATGGAAATATCTCCACTGCTATCTCTATAAACATCGAAATTTCTACACCGCCATCGGTATAAACATGGAAATACTTACAAAGTTATCTGTATAAACATGGAAATATCTACACCGCCATCTGTATAAACATGGAAATATCTACACAGCCATGTGTACATATATGGATATATCTACACCGCTCTCTATATAAACATGGAAATAACTACTCCGCTCTCTGTATATACATGGAAATATCTACACCGCCATCTACATATCCATAGAAATACCTGCGCCGCCATCTGTATAAACATGGAAATATCTACACGGTCATCTGTGTATAGATGGAAATATCAACACCGCCATCTGTACAAACATGGAAATATCTGCACCGCTATCTGTATAAACATGGAAATATCTACACCGCCATCTCTATAAACATGGAAATATCTACACTGCCATCTGTATAAACATGGAAATATCTACACCGCTTTCTGTATAAACCTGGAAATATCTACAACGCTATCTGTATAAACATGGTAATATCTACACCACCATCTATATAAACATGGAAATATCTACACCGCTATCTGTAGAAACATGGAAATATCTACACGGTCATCTGTGTATAGATGGAAATATCAACACCGCCATCTGTACAAACATGGAAATATCTGCACCGCTATCTGTATAAACGTGGAAATATCTACACCGTGGTCTGTAAAAACATGGAAATATCTACAGCGATATCTGTATAAATATGGAAATATATACATCGCTATCTGTATAAACATGGAAATACCTACACCGTGATCTGTATAAACATGGAAATATTTACAACGATATCTGTATAAACATGGAAATATCTACACCGCCATCTCTATAAACATGGAAATATCTACACCGCCATCTGTATAAACATGGAAATATCTACAATGCCATCTGTAGAAAGATGGAAATATCTACACCGCAATCTGTGTAAACATGGAAATATCTACACCAATATCTGTAAAAACATGGAGATATCTACACCGCTATCTGTATAAACATGGAAATATCTATACCGCGATCTGCATAAACATGGAAATATCTACACCGCGATCTGTATAAACATGAAAATATCTACACCGCTATCTGTAGAAACATGGAAATATCTACACCGCGATCTGAATAAACATGGAAATATCTGCAACGCGATCTGTATAAACATGGAAATATCTACACCGCTATCTGTAGAAACATGGAAATATCTACACAGCTATCTCTATAAACATGGAAATATCTTCACCGCCATCTGTATAGACATGGAAATACCTACAAGTCATCTGTATAAACATGGAAATATATACACAGCCATCTGTATAAACATGGAAATATCTACACAGCCATCTGTATATACATGGAAATATCTACACCGCTATCTGTATAAACATGGAAATAACTACACCGTTATTTCTATAAACAAGGAAATATCTACACTGTGATCTGTATAAACATGGAAATATCTACACTGCTATTTGTATAAACAAGGAAATATCTACACCGCTATCTGTATAAACATGGAAATAACTACACCGCTATTTGCGTAAACAAGGAAATATCTACACCGTGATCTGTATAAACATGGAAATATCTACACCGCCATCTCTATAAACATGGAAATATCTACACCCCTATCTGTATAATCATGGAAATATCCACACCGCTATCTCTATAAACATGGAAATAACTACACCACGGTCAGTATAAACGTGGAAATATCTACACCGCTATCTCTATAAACATGGAAATATCTCCACTACTATCTCTATAAACATCGAAATATCTACACCGCCATCTGTATAAACATGGAAATACTTACAAAGTTATCTGTATAAACATGGAAATATCTACACCGCCATCTGTATAAACATGGAAATATCTACACAGCCATGTGTACATATATGGAAATATCTACACCGCTATCTATATAAACATGGAAATAACTACACCGCTATCTGTATATACATGGAAATATCTACACCGCCATCTACATATCCATAGAAATATCTGCGCCGCCATCTGTATAAACATGGAAATATCTACACGGTCATCTGTGTATAGATGGAAATATCAACACAGCCATCTGTACAAACATGGAAATAACTGCACCGCTATCTGTATAAACATGGAAATATATACACCGCCATCTCAATAAACATGGAAATATGTACACCGTGATCTGTATAAACATGGAACTATTTACACCGATATCTGTATAAACATGGAAATATCTACACCGCCATCTCTATAAACATGGAAATATCTACACCGCCATCTGTATAAACATGGAAATATCTACACCGCTATCTGTATAAACCTGGAAATATCTACACCGCTATCTGTATAAACATGGTAATATCTACACCACCATCTATATAAACATGGAAATATCTACACCCCTATCTGTATAAACATGGAAATACCCACACCGCTATCTCTATAAACATGGAAATTACTACACCGCGATCAGTATAAACGTGGAAATATCTACACCGCTATCTCTATAAACATGGAAATATCTCCACTACTATCTCTATAAACATCGAAATATCTACACCGCCATCTACATATCCATAGAAATATCTGCGCCGCCATCTGTATAAACATGGAAATATCTGCACGGTCATCTGTGTATAGATGGAAATATCAACACCGCCATCTGTACAAACATGGAAATATCTGCACCGCTATCTGTATAAACATAGAAATATCTACACCGTGGTCTGTATAAACATGGAAATATCTAAACCGCTATCTGTATAAACATGGAAATATATACATCGCTATCTGTATAAACATGGAAATAACTACACCGTGATCTGTATAAACATGGAAATATTTACAACGATATCTGTATAAACATGGAAATATCTACACCGCCATCTCTATAAACATGGAAATATCTACACCGCCATCTGTATAAACATGGAAATATCTACACCGCTATCTGTATAAACCTGGAAATATCTACACCGCTATCTGTATAAACATGGTAATATCTACACCACCATCTATATAAACATGGTAATATCTACACCGCCATCTGTTTAAACATGGAAATATCTACAATGCCATCTGTAGAAAGATGGAAATATCTACACCGCAATCTGTGTAAACATGGAAAAATCTACACCAATATCTGTAAAAACATGGAAATATCTACACCTCTATCTGTATAAACATGGAAATATCTATATCGCGATCTGCATAAACATGGAAATATCTACACCGCGATCTGTATAAACATGAAAATATCTACACCGCTATCTGTAGAAACATGGAAATATCTACACCGCGATCTGAATAAACATGGAAATATCAACAACGCCATCTGTATAGACATGGAAATACCTACAAGTCATCTGTATAAACATGGAAATATATACACAGCCATCTGTATAAACATGGAAATATATACACAGCCATCTGTATATACATGGAAATATCTACACCGCTATCTGTATAAACATGGAAATAACTACACCGCTATTTGTATAAACAAGTAAATATCTACACTGTGATCTGTATAAACGTGGAAATATCTACACTGCTATTTGTATAAACAAGGAAATCTCTACACCGCTATCTGTATAAACATGGAAATAACTACACCGCTATTTGCATAAACAAGGAAATATCTACACCGTGATCTGTATAAACATGGAAATATCTACAACGCCATCTCTATAAACATGGAAATATCTACACCCCTATCTGTATAAACATGGAAATATCCACACCGCTATCTCTATAAACATGGAAATTACTACACCGCGATCAGTATAAACGTGGAAATATCTGCACCGCTATCTCTATAAACATGGAAATATCTCCACTACTATCTCTATAAACATCGAAATATCTACACCGCCATCTACATATCCATAAAAATATCTGCGACGCCATCTGCATAAACATGGAAATATCTACACCGTGGTCTGTATAAACATGGAAATATCTACACCGCTATCTGTATAAACATGGAAATATATACATCGCTATCTGTAGAAACATGGAAATACCTACACCGTGATCTGTATAAACATGGAAATATTTACAATGATATCTGTATAAACATGGAAATATCTACACCGCCATCTCTATAAACATGGAAATATCTACACCGCCATCTATATAAACATGGAAATATCTACACCGCTATCTGTATAAACTTGGAAATATCTACAACGCTATCTGTATAAACATGGTAATATCTACACCACCATCTATATAAACATGGAAATATCTACACCGCCATCTGTATAAACATGGAAATATCTACAATGCCATCTGTAGAAAGATGGAAATATCTACAACGCAATCTGTGTAAACATGGAAATATCTACACCAATATCTGTAAAAACATGGAAATATCTACACCGCTATCTGTATAAACATGGAAATATCTATACCGCGATCTGCATAAACATGGAAATATCTACACCGTGATCTGTATAAACCTGAAAATATCTACACCGCTATCTGTAGAAACATGGAAATATCTACACCGCGATCTGAATAAACATGGAAATATCTACAACGCGATCTGTATAAACATGGAAATATCTACACCGCTATCTGTAGAAACATGAAAATATCTACACAGCTATCTCTATAAACATGGAAATATCTACACCGCCATCTGTATAGACATGGAAATACCTACAAGTCATCTGTATAAACATGGAAATATATACACAGCCATCTGTATAAACATGGAAATATCTACACAGCCGTCTGTATATACATGGAAATATCTACACCGCTATCTCTATAAACATGGAAATAACTACACCGGTATTTGTATAAACAAGGAAATATCTACACTGTGATCTGTATAAACATGGAAATATCTACACTGCTATTTGTATAAACAAGGAAATATCTACACCGCTATCTGTATAAACATGGAAATAACTACAACGCTATTTGCATAAACAAGGAAATATCTACACCGTGATCTGTATAAACATGGAAATATCTACAACGCCATCTCTATAAACATGGAAATATCTACACCCCTATCTGTATAAACATTTAAATATCCACACCGCTATCTCTATAAACATGGAAATTACTACACCGTGATCAGTATAAACGTGGAAATATCTACACCGCTATCTCTATAAACATGGAAATATCTCCACTACTATCTCTATAAACATCGAAATATCTACACCGCCATCTACATATCCATAGAAATATCTGCGCCGCCATCTGTATAAACATGGAAATATCTACACGGTCATCTGTGTATAGATGGAAATATCAACACCGCCATCCGTACAAACATGGAAACATCTGCACCGCTATCTGTATAAACATGGAAATATCTACACCGTGATCTGTATAAACATGGAAATATCTACACCGCTATCTGTATAAACATGGAAATATATACATCGCTATCTGTATAAACATGGAAATACCTACACCGTGATCTGTATAAACATGGAAATATTTACAACGATATCTGTATAAACATGGAAATATCTACACCGCCATCTCTATAAACATGGAAATATCTACACCGCCATCTGTATAAACATGGAAATATCTACACCGCTATCTGTATAAACCTGGAAATATCTACACCGCTATCTGTATAAACATGGTAATATCTACACCACCATCTATATAAACATGGAAATATCTACACCGCCATCTGTATAAATATGGAAATATCTACAATGCCATCTGTAGAAAGATGGAAATATCTACAACGCAATCTGTGTAAACATGGAAATATCTACACCAATATCTGTAAAAACATGGAAATATCTACACCGCTATCTGTATAAACATGGAAATATCTATACCGCGATCTGCATAAACATGGAAATATCTACACCGCGATCTGTATGAACATGAAAATATCTACACCGCTATCTGTAGAAACATGGAAATATCTACACCGCGATCTGAATAAACATGGAAATATCTACAACGCGATCTGTATAAACATGGAAATATCTACACCGCTATCTGTAGAAACATGGAAATATCTACACAGCTATCTCTATAAACATGGAAATATCTACACCGCCATCTGTATAGACATGGAAATACCTACAAGTCATCTGTATAAACATGGAAATATCTACACAGCCACCTGTATAAACATGGAAATATCTACACAGCCATCTGTATATACATGGAAATATCTACGCCGCTATCTGTATAAACATGGAAATAACTACACCGCTATTTGTATAAACAAGTAAATATCTACACTGTGATCTGTAAAAACATGGAAATATCTACACTGCTATTTGTATAAACAAGGAAATAGCTACACCGCTATCTGTATAAACATGGAAATAACTACACCGCTATTTGCACAAACAAGGAAATATCTACACCGTGATCTGTATAAACATGGAAATATCTACAACGCCATCTCTATAAACATGGAAATATCTACACCCCTATCTGTATAAACATGGAAATATCCACACCGCTATCTCTATAAACATGGAAATTACTACACCGCGATCAGTATAAAGGTGGAAATATCTACACCGCTATCTCTATAAACATGGAAATATCTCCACTACTATCTCTATAAACATCGAAATATCTACACAGCCATCTACATATCCATAGAAATATCTGCGCCGCCATCTGTATAAACATGGAAATATCTACACGGTCATCTGTGTATAGATGGAAATATCAACACCGCCATCTGTACAAACATGGAAATATCTGCACCGCTATCTGTATAAACATGGAAATATCTACACCGTGGTCTGTATAAACATGGAAATATCTACACCGCTATCTGTATAAACATGGAAATATATACATCGCTATCTGTATAAACATGGAAATACCTACACCGTGATCTGTATAAACATGGAAATATTTACAACGATATCTGTATAAACATGGAAATATCTACACCGCCATCTCTATAAACATGGAAATATCTACACCGCCATCTGTATAAACATGGAAATATGTACACCGCTATCTGTATAAACCTGGAAATATCTACACCGCTATCTGTATAAACCTGGAAATATCTACACCGCTATCTGTATAAACATGGTAATATCTACACCACCATCTATATAAACATGGAAATATCTACACCGCCATCTGTATAAACATGGAAATATCTACAATGCCATCTGTAGAAAGATGGAAATATCTACACCGCAATCTGCGTAAACATGGAAATATCTACACCGCGATCTGTATAAACATGAAAATATCTACACCGCTCTCTGTAGAAAGATGGAAATATCTACACCGCGATCTGAATAAACATGGAAATATCTACAACGCGATCTGTATAAACATGGAAATATCTACACCGCTATCTGTAGAAACATGAAAATATCTACACAGCTATCTCTATAAACATGGAAATATCTACACCGCCATCTGTATAGACATGGAAATACCTACAAGTCATCTGTATAAACATGGAAATATATACACAGCCATCTGTATAAACATGGAAATATCTACACAGCCGTCTGTATATACATGGAAATATCTACACCGCTATCTCTATAAACATGGAAATAACTACACCGCTATTTGTATAAACAAGGAAATATCTACACTGTGATCTGTATAAACATGGAAATATCTACACTGCTATTTGTATAAACAAGGAAATATCTACACCGCTATCTGTATAAACAATGAAATAACTACACCGCTATTTGCATAAACAAGGAAATATCTACACCGTGATCTGTATAAACATGGAAATATCTACAACGCCATCTCTACAAACATGGAAATATCTACACCCCTATCTGTATAAACATGGAAATATCCACACCGCTATCTCTATAAACATGGAAATTACTACACCGCGATCAGTATAAACGTGGAAATATCTACACCGCTATCTCTATAAACATGGAAATATCTCCACTACTATCTCTATAAACATCGAAATATCTACACCGCCATCTACATATCCATAGAAATATCTGCGCCGCCATCTGTATAAACATGGAAATATCTACACGGTCATCTGTGTATAGATGGAAATATCAACACCGCCATCCGTACAAACATGGAAACATCTGCACCGCTATCTGTATAAACATGGAAATATCTACACCGTGATCTGTATAAACATGGAAATATCTACACCGCTATCTGTATAAACATGGAAATATATACATCGCTATCTGTATAAACATGGAAATACCTACACCGTGATCTGTATAAACATGGAAATATTTACAACGATATCTGTATAAACATGGAAATATCTACACCGCCATCTCTATAAACATGGAAATATATACACCGCCATCTGTATAAACATGGAAATATCTACACCGCTATCTGTATAAACCTGGAAATATCTACACCGCTATCTGTATAAACATGGTAATATCTACACCACCATCTATATAAACATGGAAATATCTACACCGCCATCTGTATAAATATGGAAATATCTACAATGCCATCTGTAGAAAGATGGAAATATCTACAACGCAATCTGTGTAAACATGGAAATATCTACACCAATATCTGTAAAAACATGGAAATATCTACACCGCTATCTGTATAAACATGGAAATATCTATACCGCGATCTGCATAAACATGGAAATATCTACACCGCGATCTGTATGAACATGAAAATATCTACACCGCTATCTGTAGAAACATGGAAATATCTACACCGCGATCTGAATAAACATGGAAATATCTACAACGCGATCTGTATAAACATGGAAATATCTACACCGCTATCTGTAGAAACATGGAAATATCTACACAGCTATCTCTATAAACATGGAAATATCTACACCGCCATCTGTATAGACATGGAAATACCTACAAGTCATCTGTATAAACATGGAAATATCTACACAGCCACCTGTATAAACATGGAAATATCTACACAGCCATCTGTATATACATGGAAATATCTACGCCGCTATCTGTATAAACATGGAAATAACTACACCGCTATTTGTATAAACAACTAAATATCTACACTGTGATCTGTATAAACATGGAAATATCTACACTGCTATTTGTATAAACAAGGAAATAGCTACACCGCTATCTGTATAAACATGGAAATAACTACACCGCTATTTGCACAAACAAGGAAATATCTACACCGTGATCTGTATAAACATGGAAATATCTACAACGCCATCTCTATAAACATGGAAATATCTACACCCCTATCTGTATAAACATGGAAATATCCACACCGCTATCTCTATAAACATGGAAATTACTACACCGCGATCAGTATAAACGTGGAAATATCTACACCGCTATCTCTATAAACATGGAAATATCTCCACTACTATCTCTATAAACATCGAAATATCTACACAGCCATCTACATATCCATAGAAATATCTGCGCCGCCATCTGTATAAACATGGAAATATCTACACGGTCATCTGTGTATAGATGGAAATATCAACACCGCCATCTGTACAAACATGGAAATATCTGCACCGCTATCTGTATAAACATGGAAATATCTACACCGTGGTCTGTATAAACATGGAAATATCTACACCGCTATCTGTATAAACATGGAAATATATACATCGCTATCTGTATAAACATGGAAATACCTACACCGTGATCTGTATAAACATGGAAATATTTACAACGATATCTGTATAAACATGGAAATATCTACACCGCCATCTCTATAAACATGGAAATATCTACACCGCCATCTGTATAAACATGGAAATATCTACACCGCTATCTGTATAAACCTGGAAATATCTACACCGCTATCTGTATAAACCTGGAAATATCTACACCGCTATCTCTATAAACATGGTAATATCTACACCACCATCTATATAAACATGGAAATATCTACACCGCCATCTGTATAAACATGGAAATATCTACAATGCCATCTGTAGAAAGATGGAAATATCTACACCGCAATCTGTGTAAACATGGAAATATCTACACGAATATCTGTAAAAACATGGAAATATCTACACCGCTATCTGTATAAACATGGAAATATCTATACCGCGATCTGCATAAACATGGAAATATCTACACCGCGATCTGTATAAATATGAAAATATCTACACCGCTATCTGTAGAAACATGGAAATATCTACACCGCGATCTGAATAAACATGGAAATATCTACAACGCGATCTGTATAAACATGGAAATATCTACACCGCTATCTGTAGAAACATGGAAATATCTACACAGCTATCTCTATAAACATGGAAATATCTACACCGCCATCTGTATAGACATGGAAATACCTACAAGTCATCTGTAGAAACATGGAAATATCTACACAGCCACCTGTATAAACATGGAAATATCTACACAGCCATCTGTATATACATGGAAATATCTACACCGCTATCTGTATAAACATGGAAATAACTACACCGCTATTTGTATAAACAAGGAAATATCTACACTGTGATCTGTATAAACATGGAAATATCTACACTGCTATTTGTATAAACAAGGAAATATCTACACCGCTATCTGTATAAACATGGAAATAACTACACCGCTATTTGCATAAACAAGGAAATATCTACACCGTGATCTGTATAAACATGGAAATATCTACAACGCCATCTCTATAAACATGGAAATATCTACACCCCTATCTGTATAAACATGGAAATATCCACACCGCTATCTCTATAAACATGGAAATTACTACACCGCGATCAGTATAAACGTGGAAATATCTACACCGCTATCTCTATAAACATGGAAATATCTCCACTACTATCTCTATAAAGATCGAAATATCTACACCCCCATCTACATATCCATAGAAATATGTGCGCCGCCATCTGTATAAACATGGAAATATCTACACGGTCATCTGTGTATAGATGGAAATATCAACACCGCCATCTGTACAAACATGGAAATATCTGCACCGCTATCTGTATAAACATGGAAATATCTACACCGTGGTCTGTATAAACACGGAAATATCTACACCGCTATCTGTATAAACATGGAAATATATACATCGCTATCTGTATAAACATGGAAATACCTACACCGTGATCTGTATAAACATGGAAATATTTACAACGATATCTGTATAAACATGGAAATATCTACACCGCCATCTCTATAAACATGGAAATATCTACACCGCCATCTGTATAAACATGGAAATATCTACACCGCTATCTGTATAAACCTGGAAATATCTACACCGCTATCTGTATAAACATGGTAATATCTACACCACCATCTATATAAACATGGAAATATCTACACCGCCATCTGTATAAACATGGAAATATCTACAATGCCATCTGTAGAAAGATGGAAATATCTACACCGCAATCTGTGTAAACATGGAAATATCTACACCAATATCTGTAAAAACATGGAAATATCTACACCGCTATCTGTATAAACATGGAAATATCTATACCGCGATCTGCATAAACATGGAAATATCTACACCGCGATCTGTATAAACATGAAAATATCTACACCGCTATCTGTAGAAAGATGGAAATATCTACACCGCGATCTGAATAAACATGGAAATATCTACAACGCGATCTGTATAAACATGGAAATATCTACACCGCTATCTGTAGAAACATGGAAATATCTACACAGCTATCTCTATAAACATGGAAATATCTACACCGCCATCTGTATAGACATGGAAATACCTACAAGTCATCTGTAGAAACATGGAAATATATACACAGCCATCTGTATAAACATGGAAATATCTACACAGCCATCTGTATATACATGGAAATATCTACACCGCTATCTGTATAAACATGGAAATAACTACACCGCTATTTGTATAAACAAGGAAATATCTACACTGTGATCTGTATAAACATGGAAATATCTACACTGCTATTTGTATAAACAAGGAAATAGCTACACCGCTATCTGTATAAACATGTAAGTAACTACACCGCTATTTGCACAAACAAGGAAATATCTACACCGTGATCTGTATAAACATGGAAATATCTACAACGCCAAATCTATAAACATGGAAATATCTACACCCCTATCTGTATAAACATGGAAATATCCACACCGCTATCTCTATAAACATGGAAATTACTACACCGCGATCAGTATAAACGTGGAAATATCTACACCGCTATCTCTATAAACATGGAAATATCTCCACTACTATCTCTATAAACATCGAAATATCTACACCGCCATCTACATATCCATAGAAATATCTGCGCCGCCATCTGTATAAACATGGAAATATCTACACGGTCATCTGTGTATAGATGGAAATATCAACACCGCCATCCGTACAAACATGGAAATATCTGCACCGCTATCTGTATAAACATGGAAATATCTACACCGTGGTCTGTATAAACATGGAAACATCTACACCGCTATCTGTATAAACATGGAAATATATACATCGCTATCTGTATAAACATGGAAATACCTACACCGTGATCTGTATAAACATGGAAATATTTACAACGATATCTGTATAAACATGGAAATATCTACACCGCCATCTCTATAAACATGGAAATATCTACACCGCCATCTGTATAAACATGGAAATATCTACACCGCCATCTGTATAAACCTGGAAATATCTACACCGCTATCTGTATAAACCTGGAAATATCTACACCGCTATCTGTATAAACATGGTAATATCTACACCACCATCTATATAAACATGGAAATATCTACACCGCCATCTGTATATACATGGAAATATCTACAATGCCATCTGTAGAAAGATGGAAATATCTACACCGCAATCTGTGTAAACATGGAAATATCTACACCAATATCTGTAAAAACATGGAAATATCTACACCGCTATCTGTATAAACATGGAAATATCTATACCGCGATCTGCATAATCATGGAAATATCTACACCGCGATCTGTATAAACATGAAAATATCTACACCGCTATCTGTAGAAACATGGAAATATCTACACCGCGATCTGAATAAACATGGAAATATCTACAACGCGATCTGTATAAACATGGAAATATCTACACCGCTATCTGTAGAAACATGGAAATATCTACACAGCTATCTCTATAAACATGGAAATATCTACACCGCCATCTGTATAGACATGGAAATACCTACAAGTCATCTGTATAAACATGGAAATATCTACACAGCCACCTGTATAAACATGGAAATATCTACACAGCCATCTGTATATACATGGAAATATCTACACCGCTATCTGTATAAACATGGAAATAACTACACCGCTATTTGTATAAACAAGTAAATATCTACACTGTGATCTGTATAAACATGGAAATATCTACACTGCTATTTGTATAAACAAGGAAATATCTACACCGCTATCTGTATAAACATGGAAATAACTACACCGCTATTTGCATAAACAAGGAAATATCTACACCGTGATCTGTATAAACATGGAAATATCTACAACGCCATCTCTATAAACATGGAAATATCTACACCCCTATCTGTATAAACATGGAAATATCCACACCGCTATCTCTATAAACATGGAAATTACTACACCGCGATCAGTATAAACGTGGAAATATCTACACCGCTATCTCTATAAACATGGAAATATCTCCACTACTATCTCTATAAACATCGAAATATCTACACCGCCATCTACATATCCATAGAAATATCTGCGCCGCCATCTGTATAAACAGGGAAATATCTACACGGTCATCTGTGTATAGATGGAAATATCAACACCGCCATCTGTACAAACATGGAAATATCTGCACCGCTATCTGTATAAACATGGAAATATCTACACCGTGGTCTGTATAAACATGGAAATATCTACACCGCTATCTGTATAAACATGGAAATATATACATCGCTATCTGTATAAACATGGAAATACCTACACCGTGATCTGTATAAACATGGAAATATTTACAACGATATCTGTATAAACATGGAAATATCTACACCGCCATCTCTATAAACATGGAAATATCTACACCGCCATCTGTATAAACATGGAAATATCTACACCGCTATCTGTATAAACCTGGAAATATCTACACCGCTATCTGTATAAACATGGTAATATCTACACCACCATCTATATAAACATGGAAATATCTACACCGCCATCTGTATAAACATGGAAATATCTACAATGCCATCTGTAGAAAGATGGAAATATCTACACCGCAATCTGTGTAAACATGGAAATATCTACACCAATATCTGTAAAAACATGGAAATATCTACACCGCTATCTGTATAAACATGGAAATATCTATACCGCGATCTGCATAAACATGGAAATATCTACACCGCGATCTGTATAAACATGAAAATATCTACACCGCTATCTGTAGAAACATGGAAATATCTACACCGCGATCTGAATAAACATGGAAATATCTACAACGCGATCTGTATAAACATGGAAATATCTACACCGCTATCTGTAGAAACATGGAAATATCTACACAGCTATCTCTATAAACATGGAAATATCTACACCGCCATCTGTATAGACATGGAAATACCTACAAGTCATCTGTAGAAACATGGAAATATATACACAGCCATCTGTATAAACATGGAAATATCTACACAGCCATCTGTATATACATGGAAATATCTACACCGCTATCTGTATAAACATGGAAATAACTACACCGCTATTTGTATAAACAAGGAAATATCTACACTGTGATCTGTATAAACATGGAAATATCTACACTGCTATTTGTATAAACAAGGAATTAGCTACACCGCTATCTGTATAAACATGTAAATAACTACACCGCTATTTGCACAAACAAGGAAATATCTACACCGTGATCTGTATAAACATGGAAATATCTACAACGCCAAATCTATAAACATGGAAATATCTACACCCCTATCTGTATAAACATGGAAATATCCACACCGCTATCTCTATAAACATGGAAATTACTACACCGCGATCAGTATAAACGTGGAAATATCTACACCGCTATCTCTATAAACATGGAAATATCTCCACTACTATCTCTATAAACATCGAAATATCTACACCGCCATCTACATATCCATAGAAATATCTGCGCCGCCATCTGTATAAACATGGAAATATCTACACGGTCATCTGTGTATAGATGGAAATATCAACACCGCCATCCGTACAAACATGGAAATATCTGCACCGCTATCTGTATAAACATGGAAATATCTACACCGTGGTCTGTATAAACATGGAAACATCTACACCGCTATCTGTATAAACATGGAAATATATACATCGCTATCTGTATAAACATGGAAATACCTACACCGTGATCTGTATAAACATGGAAATATTTACAACGATATCTGTATAAACATGGAAATATCTACACTGCCATCTCTATAAACATGGAAATATCTACACCGCCATCTGTATAAACATTGAAATATCTACACCGCCATCTGTATAAACCTGGAAATATCTACACCGCTATCTGTATAAACCTGGAAATATCTACACCGCTATCTGTATAAACATGGTAATATCTACACCACCATCTATATAAACATGGAAATATCTACACCGCCATCTGTATAAACATAGAAATATCTACAATGCCATCTGTAGAAAGATGGAAATATCTACACCGCAATCTGTGTAAACATGGAAATATCTACACCAATATCTGTAAAAACATGGAAATATCTACACCGCTATCTGTATAAACATGGAAATATCTATACCGCGATCTGCATAAACATGGAAATATCTACACCGCGATCTGTATAAACATGAAAATATCTACACCGCTATCTGTAGAAACATGGAAATATCTACACCGCGATCTGAATAAACATGGAAATATCTACAACGCGATCTGTATAAACATGGAAATATCAACACCGCTATCTGTAGAAACATGGAAATATCTACACAGCTATCTCTATAAACATGGAAATATCTACACCGCCATCTGTATAGACATGGAAATACCTACAAGTCATCTGTATAAACATGGAAATATCTACACAGCCACCTGTATAAACATGGAAATATCTACACAGCCATCTGTATATACATGGAAATATCTACACCGCTATCTGTATAAACATGGAAATAACTACACCGCTATTTGTATAAACAAGTAAATATCTACACTGTGATCTGTATAAACATGGAAATATCTACACTGCTATTTGTATAAACAAGGAAATATCTACACCGCTCTCTGTATAAACATGGAAATAACTACACCGCTATTTGCATAAACAAGGAAATATCTACACCGTGATCTGTATAAACATGGAAATATCTACAACGCCATCTCTATAAACATGGAAATATCTACACCCCTATCTGTATAAACATGGAAATATCCACACCGCTATCTCTATAAACATGGAAATTACTACACCGCGATCAGTATAAACGTGGAAATATCTACACCGCTATCTCTATAAACTTGGAAATATCTCCACTACTATCTCTATAAACATCGAAATATCTACACCGCCATCTACATATCCATAGAAATATCTGCGCCGCCATCTGTATAAACAGGGAAATATCTACACGGTCATCTGTGTATAGATGGAAATATCAACACCGCCATCTGTACAAACATGGAAATATCTGCACCGCTCTCTGTATAAACATGGAAATATCTACACCGTGGTCTGTATAAACATGGAAATATCTACACCGCTATCTGTATAAACATGGAAATATATACATCGCTATCTGTATAAACATGGAAATACCTACACCGTGATCTGTATAAACATGGAAATATTTACAACGATATCTGTATAAACATGGAAATATCTACACCGCCATCTCTATAAACATGGAAATATCTACACCGCCATCTGTATAAACATGGAAATATCTACACCGCTATCTGCATAAACCTGGAAATATCTACACCGCTATCTGTATAAACATGGTAATATCTACACCACCATCTATATAAACATGGAAATATCTACACCGCCATCTGTATAAACATGGAAATATCTACAAAGCCATCTGTAGAAAGATGGAAATATCTACACCGCAATCTGTGTAAACATGGAAATATCTACACCAATATCTGTAAAAACATGGAAATATCTACACCGCTATCTGTATAAACATGGAAATATCTATACCGCGATCTGCATAAACATGGAAATATCTACACCGCGATCTGTATAAACATGAAAATATCTACACCGCTATCTGTAGAAACATGGAAATATCTACACCGCGATCTGAATAAACATGGAAATATCTACAACGCGATCTGTATAAACATGGAAATATCAACACCGCTATCTGTAGAAACATGGAAATATCTACACAGCTATCTCTATAAACATGGAAATATCTACACCGCCATCTGTATAGACATGGAAATACCTACAAGTCATCTGTATAAACATGGAAATATCTACACAGCCACCTGTATAAACATGGAAATATCTACACAGCCATCTGTATATACATGGAAATATCTACACCGCTATCTGTATAAACATGGAAATAACTACACCGCTATTTGTATAAACAAGTAAATATCTACACTGTGATCTGTATAAACATGGAAATATCTACACTGCTATTTGTATAAACAAGGAAATATCTACACCGCTCTCTGTATAAACATGGAAATAACTACACCGCTATTTGCATAAACAAGGAAATATCTACACCGTGATCTGTATAAACATGGAAATATCTACAACGCCATCTCTACAAACATGGAAATATCTACACCCCTATCTGTATAAACATGGAAATATCCACACCGCTATCTCTATAAACATGGAAATTACTACACCGCGATCAGTATAAACGTGGAAATATCTACACCGCTATCTCTATAAACATGGAAATATCTCCACTACTATCTCTATAAACATCGAAATATCTACACCGCCATCTACATATCCATAGAAATATCTGCGCCGCCATCTGTATAAACAGGGAAATATCTACACGGTCATCTGTGTATAGATGGAAATATCAACACCGCCATCTGTACAAACATGGAAATATCTGCACCGCTCTCTGTATAAACATGGAAATATCTACACCGTGGTCTGTATAAACATGGAAATATCTACACCGCTATCTGTATAAACATGGAAATATATACATCGCTATCTGTATAAACATGGAAATACCTACACCGTGATCTGTATAAACATGGAAATATTTACAACGATATCTGTATAAACATGGAAATATCTACACCGCCATCTCTATAAACATGGAAATATCTACACCGCCATCTGTATAAACATGGAAATATCTACACCACTATCTGCATAAACCTGGAAATATCTACACCGCTATCTGTATAAACATGGTAATATCTACACCACCATCTATATAAACATGGAAATATCTACACCGCCATCTGTATAAACATGGAAATATCTACAAAGCCATCTGTAGAAAGATGGAAATATCTACACCGCAATCTGTGTAAACATGGAAATATCTACACCAATATCTGTAAAAACATGGAAATATCTACACCGCTATCTGTATAAACATGGAAATATCTATACCGCGATCTGCATAAACATGGAAATATCTACACCGCGATCTGTATAAACATGAAAATATCTACACCGCTTTCTGTAGAAAGATGGAAATATCTACACCGCGATCTGAATAAACATGGAAATATCTACAACGCGATCTGTATAAACATGGAAATATCTACACCGCTATCTGTAGAAACATGGAAATATCTACACAGCTATCTCTATAAACATGGAAATATCTACACCGCCATCTGTATAGACATGGAAATACCTACAAGTCATCTGTATAAACATGGAAATATCTACACAGCCACCTGTATAAACATGGAAATATCTACACAGCCATCTGTATATACATGGAAATATCTACACCGCTATCTGTATAAACATGGAAATAACTACACCGCTATTTGTATAAACAAGGAAATATCTACACTGTGATCTGTATAAACATGGAAATATCTACACTGCTATTTGTATAAACAAGGAAATATCTACACCGCTATCTGTATAAACATGGAAATAACTACACCGCTATTTGCATAAACAAGGAAATATCTACACCGTGATCTGTATAAACATGGAAATATCTACAACGCCATCTCTATAAACATGGAAATATCTACACCCCTATCTGTATAAACATGGAAATATCCACACCGCTATCTCTATAAACATGGAAATTACTACACCGCGATCAGTATAAACGTGGAAATATCTACACCGCTATCTCTATAAACATGGAAATATCTCCACTACTATCTCTAAAAACATCGAAATATCTACACAGCCATCTACATATTCATAGAAATATCTGCGCCGCCATCTGTATAAACATGGAAATATCTACACGGTCATCTGTGTATAGATGGAAATATCAACACCGCCATCTGTACAAACATGGAAATATCTGCACCGCTATCTGTATAAACATGGAAATATCTACACCGTGGTCTGTATAAACATGGAAATATCTACACCGCTATCTGTATAAACATGGAAATATATACATCGCTATCTGTATAAACATGGAAATACCTACACCGTGATCTGTATAAATATGGAAATATTTACAACGATATCTGTATAAACATGGAAATATCTACACCGCCATCTCTATAAACATGGAAATATCTACACCGCCATCTGTATAAACATGGAAATATCTACACCGCCATCTGTATAAACCTGGAAATATCTACACCGCTATCTGTATAAACCTGGAAATATCTACACCGCTATCTGTATAAACATGGTAATATCTACACCACCATCTATATAAACATGGAAATATCTACACCGCCATCTGTATAAACATGGAAATATCTACAATGCCATCTGTAGAAAGATGGAAATATCTACACCGCAATCTGTGTAAACATGGAAATATCTACACGAATATCTGTAAAAACATGGAAATATCTACACCGCTATCTGTATAAACATGGAAATATCTATACCGCGATCTGCATAAACATGGAAATATCTACACCGCGATCTGTATAAACATGAAAATATCTACACCGCTATCTGTAGAAACATGGAAATATCTACACCGCGATCTGAATAAACATGGAAATATCTACAACGCGATCTGTATAAACATGGAAATATCTACACCGCTATCTGTAGAAACATGGAAATATCTACACAGCTATCTCTATAAACATGGAAATATCTACACCGCCATCTGTATAGACATGGAAATACCTACAAGTCATCTGTAGAAACATGGAAATATCTACACAGCCACCTGTATAAACATGGAAATATCTACACAGCCATCTGTATATACATGGAAATATCTACACCGCTATCTGTATAAACATGGAAATAACTACACCGCTATTTGTATAAACAAGTAAATATCTACACTGTGATCTGTATAAACATGGAAATATCTACACTGCTATTTGTATAAACAAGGAAATATCTACACCGCTATCTGTATAAACATGGAAATAACTACACCGCTATTTGCATAAACAAGGAAATATCTACACCGTGATCTGTATAAACATGGAAATATCTACAACGCCATCTCTATAAACATGGAAATATCTACACCGCTATCTGTATAAACCTGGAAATATCTACACCGCTATCTGTATAAACCTGGAAATATCTACACCGCTATCTGTATAAACATGGTAATATCTACACCACCATATATATAAACATGGAAATATCTACACCGCCATCTGTATAAACATGGAAATATCTACAATGCCATCTGTAGAAAGATGGAAATATCTACACCGCAATCTGCGTAAACATGGAAATATCTACACCGTGATCTGTATAAACATGAAAATATCTACACCGCTATCTGTAGAAAGATGGAAATATCTACACCGCGATCTGAATAAACATGGAAATATCTACAACGCGATCTGTATAAACATGGAAATATCTACACCGCTATCTGTAGAAACATGGAAATATCTACACAGCTATCTCTATAAACATGGAAATATCTACACCGCCATCTGTATAGACATGGAAATACCTACAAGTCATCTGTATAAACATGGAAATATATACACAGCCATCTGTATAAACATGGAAATATCTACACAGCCATCTGTATATACATGGAAATATCTACACCGCTATCTGTATAAACATGGAAATAACTACACCGCTATTTGTATAAACAAGGAAATATCTACACTGTGATCTGTATAAACATGGAAATATCTACACTGCTATTTGTATAAACAAGGAAATAGCTACACCGCTATCTGTATAAACATGGAAATAACTACACTGCTATTTGCACAAACAAGGAAATATCTACACCGTGATCTGTATAAACATGGAAATATCTACAACGCCATCTCTATAAACATGGAAATATCTACACCCCTATCTGTATAAACATGGAAATATCCACACCGCTATCTCTATAAACATGGAAATTACTACACCGCGATCAGTATAAACGTGGAAATATCTACACCGCTATCTCTATAAACATGGAAATATCTCCACTACTATCTCTATAAACATCGAAATATCTACACCGCCATCTACATATCCATAGAAATATCTGCGCCGCCATCTGTATAAACATGGAAATATCTACACGGTCATCTGTGTATAGATGGAAATATCAACACCGCCATCCGTACAAACATGGAAATATCTGCACCGCTATCTGTATAAACATGGAAATATCTACACCGTGGTCTGTATAAACATGGAAATATCTACACCGCTATCTGTATAAACATGGAAATATATACATCGCTATCTGTATAAACATGGAAATACCTACACCGTGATCTGTATAAATATGGAAATATTTACAACGATATCTGTATAAACATGGAAATATCTACACCGCCATCTCTATAAACATGGAAATATCTACACCGCCATCTGTATAAACATGGAAATATCTACACCGCCATCTGTATAAACCTGGAAATATCTACACCGCTATCTGTATAAACCTGGAAATATCTACACCGCTATCTGTATAAACATGGTAATATCTACACCACCATCTATATAAACATGGAAATATCTACACCGCCATCTGTATAAACATGGAAATATCTACAATGCCATCTGTAGAAAGATGGAAATATCTACACCGCAATCTGTGTAAACATGGAAATATCTACACGAATATCTGTAAAAACATGGAAATATCTACACCGCTATCTGTATAAACATGGAAATATCTATACCGCGATCTGCATAAACATGGAAATATCTACACCGCGATCTGTATAAACATGAAAATATCTACACAGCTATCTGTAGAAACATGGAAATATCTACACCGCGATCTGAATAAACATGGAAATATCTACAACGCGATCTGTATAAACATGGAAATATCTACACCGCTATCTGTAGAAACATGGAAATATCTACACAGCTATCTCTATAAACATGGAAATATCTACACCGCCATCTGTATAGACATGGAAATACCTACAAGTCATCTGTAGAAACATGGAAATATCTACACAGCCACCTGTATAAACATGGAAATATCTACACAGCCATCTGTATATACATGGAAATATCTACACCGCTATCTGTATAAACATGGAAATAACTACACCGCTATTTGTATAAACAAGTAAATATCTACACTGTGATCTGTATAAACATGGAAATATCTACACTGCTATTTGTATAAACAAGGAAATATCTACACCGCTATCTGTATAAACATGGAAATAACTACACCGCTATTTGCATAAACAAGGAAATATCTACACCGTGATCTGTATAAACATGGAAATATCTACAACGCCATCTCTATAAACATGGAAATATCTACACCGCTATCTGTATAAACCTGGAAATATCTACACCGCTATCTGTATAAACCTGGAAATATCTACACCGCTATCTGTATAAACATGGTAATATCTACACCACCATATATATAAACATGGAAATATCTACACCGCCATCTGTATAAACATGGAAATATCTACAATGCCATCTGTAGAAAGATGGAAATATCTACACCGCAATCTGCGTAAACATGGAAATATCTACACCGTGATCTGTATAAACATGAAAATATCTACACCGCTATCTGTAGAAAGATGGAAATATCTACACCGCGATCTGAATAAACATGGAAATATCTACAACGCGATCTGTATAAACATGGAAATATCTACACCGCTATCTGTAGAAACATGGAAATATCTACACAGCTATCTCTATAAACATGGAAATATCTACACCGCCATCTGTATAGACATGGAAATACCTACAAGTCATCTGTATAAACATGGAAATATATACACAGCCATCTGTATAAACATGGAAATATCTACACAGCCATCTGTATATACATGGAAATATCTACACCGCTATCTGTATAAACATGGAAATAACTACACCGCTATTTGTATAAACAAGGAAATATCTACACTGTGATCTGTATAAACATGGAAATATCTACACTGCTATTTGTATAAACAAGGAAATAGCTACACCGCTATCTGTATAAACATGGAAATAACTACACTGCTATTTGCACAAACAAGGAAATATCTACACCGTGATCTGTATAAACATGGAAATATCTACAACGCCATCTCTATAAACATGGAAATATCTACACCCCTATCTGTATAAACATGGAAATATCCACACCGCTATCTCTATAAACATGGAAATTACTACACCGCGATCAGTATAAACGTGGAAATATCTACACCGCTATCTCTATAAACATGGAAATATCTCCACTACTATCTCTATAAACATCGAAATATCTACACCGCCATCTACATATCCATAGAAATATCTGCGCCGCCATCTGTATAAACATGGAAATATCTACACGGTCATCTGTGTATAGATGGAAATATCAACACCGCCATCCGTACAAACATGGAAATATCTGCACCGCTATCTGTATAAACATGGAAATATCTACACCGTGGTCTGTATAAACATGGAAATATCTACACCGCTATCTGTATAAACATGGAAATATATACATCGCTATCTGTATAAACATGGAAATACCTACACCGTGATCTGTATATATATGGAAATATTTACAACGATATCTGTATAAACATGGAAATATCTACACCGCCATCTCTATAAACATGGAAATATCTACACCGCCATCTGTATAAACATGGAAATATCTACACCGCCATCTGTATAAACCTGGAAATATCTACACCGCTATCTGTATAAACCTGGAAATATCTACACCGCTATCTGTATAAACATGGTAATATCTACACCACCATCTATATAAACATGGAAATATCTACACCGCCATCTGTATAAACATGGAAATATCTACAATGCCATCTGTAGAAAGATGGAAATATCTACACCGCAATCTGTGTAAACATGGAAATATCTACACGAATATCTGTAAAAACATGGAAATATCTACACCGCTATCTGTATAAACATGGAAATATCTATACCGCGATCTGCATAAACATGGAAATATCTACACCGCGATCTGTATAAACATGAAAATATCTACACCGCTATCTGTAGAAACATGGAAATATCTACACCGCGATCTGAATAAACATGGAAATATGTACAACGCGATCTGTATAAACATGGAAATATCTACACCGCTATCTGTAGAAACATGGAAATATCTACACAGCTATCTCTATAAACATGGAAATATCTACACCGCCATCTGTATAGACATGGAAATACCTACAAGTAATCTGTAGAAACATGGAAATATCTACACAGCCACCTGTATAAACATGGAAATATCTACACAGCCATCTGTATATACATGGAAATATCTACACCGCTATCTGTATAAACATGGAAATAACTACACCGCTATTTGTATAAACAAGTAAATATCTACACTGTGATCTGTATAAACATGGAAATATCTACACTGCTATTTGTATAAACAAGGAAATATCTACACCGCTATCTGTATAAACATGGAAATAACTACACCGCTATTTGCATAAACAAGGAAATATCTACACCGTGATCTGTATAAACATGGAAATATCTACAACGCCATCTCTATAAACATGGAAATATCTACACCCCTATCTGTATAAACATGGAAATATCCACACCGCTATCTCTATAAACATGGAAATTACTACACCGCGATCAGTATAAACGTGGAAATATCTACACCGCTATCTCTATAAACATGGAAATATCTCCACTACTATCTCTATAAACATCGAAATATCTACACAGCCATCTACATATCCATAGAAATATCTGCGCCGCCATCTGTATAAACATGGAAATATCTACACGGTCATCTGTGTATAGATGGAAATATCAACACCGCCATCTGTACAAACATGGAAATATCTGCACCGCTATCTGTATAAACATGGAAATATCTACACAGTGGTATGTATAAACATGGAAATATCTACACAGCTATCTGTATAAACATGGAAATATATACATCGCTATCTGTATATACATGGAAATACCTACACCGTGATCTGTATAAACATGGAAATATTTACAACGATATCTGTATAAACATGGAAATATCTACACCGCCATCTCTATAAACATGGAAATATCTACACCGCCATCTGTATAAACATGGAAATATCTACACCGCTATCTGTATAAACCTGGAAATATCTACACCGCTATCTGTATAAACCTGGAAATATCTACACCGCTATCTGTATAAACATGGTAATATCTACACCACCATCTATATAAACATGGAAATATCTACACCGCCATCTGTATAAACATGGAAATATCTACAATGCCATCTGTAGAAAGATGGAAATATCTACACCGCAATCTGTGTAAACATGGAAATATCTACACCAATATCTGTAAAAACATGGAAATATCTACACAGCTATCTGTATAAACATGGAAATATCTATACCGCGATCTGCATAAACATGGAAATATCTACACCGCGATCTGTATAAACATGAAAATATCTACACCGCTATCTGTAGAAACATGGAAATATCTACACCGCGATCTGAATAAACATGGAAATATCTACAACGCGATCTGTATAAACATGGAAATATCTACACCGCTATCTGTAGAAACATGGAAATATCTACACAGCTATCTCTATAAACATGGAAATATCTACACCGCCATCTGTATAGACATGGAAATACCTACAAGTCATCTGTATAAACATGGAAATATCTACACAGCCATCTGTATAAACATGGAAATATCTACACAGCCATCTGTATATACATGGAAATATCTACACCGCTATCTGTATAAACATGGAAATAAATACACCGCTATTTGTATAAACAAGTAAATATCTACACTGTGATCTGTATAAACATGGAAATATCTACACTGCTATTTGTATAAACAAGGAAATATCTACACCGCTATCTGTATAAACATGGAAATAACTACACCGCTTTTTGCATAAACAAGGAAATGTCTACACCGTGATCTGTATTAACATGGAAATATCTACAACGCCATCTCTATAAACATGGAAATATCTACACCCCTATCTGTATAAACATGGAAATATCCACACCGCTATCTCTATAAACATGGAAATTACTACACCGGGATCAGTATAAACGTGGAAATATCTACACCGCTATCTCTATAAACATGGAAATATCTCCACTACTATCTCTATAAACATCGAAATATCTACACCGCCATCTACATATCCATAGAAATATCTGCGCCGCCATCTGTATAAACATGGAAATATCTACACGGTCATCTGTGTATAGATGGAAATATCAACACCGCCATCTGTACAAACATGGAAATATCTGCACCGCTTTCTGTATAAACATGGAAATATCTACACCGTGGTCTGTATAAACATGGAAATATCTACACCGCTATCTGTATAAACATGGTAATATATACATCGCTATCTGTATAAACATGGAAATACCTACACCGTGATCTGTATAAACATGGAAATATTTACAACGATATCTGTATAAACATGGAAATATCTACACCGCCATCTCTATAAACATGGAAATATCTACACCGCCATCTGTATAAACATGGAAATATCTACACCGCTATCTGTATAAACCTGGAAATATCTACACCGCTATCTGTATAAACATGGTAATATCTACACCACCATCTATATAAACATGGAAATATCTACACCGCCATCTGTATAAACATGGAAATATCTACAATGCCATCTGTAGAAAGATGGAAATATCTACAACGCAATCTGTGTAAACATGGAAATATCTACACCAATATCTGTAAAAACATGGAAATATCTACACCGCTATCTGTATAAACATGGAAATATCTATACCGCGATCTGCATAAACATGGAAATATCTACACCGCGATCTGTATAAACATGAAAATATCTACACCGCTAGCTGTAGAAACATGGAAATATCTACACCGCGATCTGAATGAACATGGAAATATCTACAACGCGATCTGTATAAACATGGATATATCTACACCGCTATCTGTAGAAACATGGAAATATCTACACAGCTATCTCTTTAAACATGGAAATATCTACACCGCCATCTGTATAGACATGGAAATACCTACAAGTCATCTGTATAAACATGGAAATATCTACACAGCCATCTGCATATACATGGAAATATCTACACCGCTATCTGTATAAACATGGAAATAACTACACCGCTATTTGTATAAACAAGTAAATATCTACACTGTGAACTGTATAAACATGGAAATATCTACACTGCTATTTGTATAAACAAGGAAATATCTACACCGCTATCTGTATAAACATGGAAATAACTACACCGCTATTTGCATAAACAAGGAAATATCTACACCGTGATCTGTATAAACATGGAAATATCTACAACGCCATCTCTATAAACATGGAAATATCTACACCCCTATCTGTACAAACATGGAAGTATCCACACCGCTATCTCTATAAACATGGAAATAACTACACCGCGATCAGTATAAACGTGGAAATATCTACACCGCTATCTCTATAAACATGGAAATATCTCCACTACTATCTCTAAAAACATCGAAATATCTACACCGCCATCTGTTTAAACATGGAAATTCTTACAAAGTTATCTGTATAAACACGGTAATATCTACACCGTCATCTGTATAAACATGGGAATATCTACACTGCTATTTGTATAAACAAGGAAATATCTACACCGCTATCTGTATAAACATGGAAATAACTACACCGCTATTTGCATACACAAGGAAATATCTACACCGCTATCTGTATAAACATGGTAATATCTACACCACCATCTATATAAACATGAAAATATCTACACCGCCATCTGTATAAACATAGAAATATCTACAATGCCATCTGTAGAAAGATGGAAATATCTACACCGCAATCTGTGTACACATGGAAATATCTACACCAATATCTGCAAAAACATGGAAATATCTACACCGCTATCTGTATAAACATGGAAATATCTACACCGCGATCTGCATAAACATGGAAATATCTACACCGCGATCTGTATAAATATGGAAATATCTACACCGCTATCTGTAGAAACATGGAAATATCTACACCGCGATCTGTATAAACATGGAAATATCTACACCGCGAGCTGTATAAACATGGAAATATCTACACCGCTATCTGTAGAAACATGGAAATATCTACACAACTATCTCTATAAACATGGAAATATCTACACCGCCATCTGTAAAAACATGGAAATACCTACAAGTCATCTGTATAAACATGGAAAAATCTACACAGCCATCTGTATAAACATGGAAATATCTACAGGGCCATCTGTATATACACGGAAATATCTACACCGCTATCTGTATAAACATGGAAATAACTACACCGCTATTTGTATAAACAAGGAAATATCTACACCGTGATCTGTATAAACATGGAAATATCTACAATGCTGTTTGTATAAACAAGGAAATATCTACACCGCTATCTGTATAAACATGGAAATAACTACACCGCTATTTGCATAAACAAGGAAATATCTACACCGTGATCTATATAAACATGGAAATATCTACAACGCCATCTCTATAAACATGGAAATATCTACACCCCTATCTGTATAAACATGGAAATATCCACACCGCTATCTCTATAAACATGGAAATAATTACACCGCGATTAGTATAAACGTGGAAATATCTACACCGCTATCTCTATAAACATGGAAATATCTGCACTACTATCTATATAAACATCGAAATATCTACACCGCCATCTGTATAAACATGGAAATACTGACAAAGTTATCTGTATAAACATGGAAATATCTACACAGCCATGTGTACATATATGGAAATATCTACACCGCTCTCCATATAAACATGGAAATAACAACACTGCTATCTGTATATACATGGAAATATCTACACCGCCATCTACATATCCATAGAAATATCTGCGCCACCATCTGTATAAACATGGAAATATCTACACGGTCATCTGTGTATAGATGGAAATATCAACACCGCCATCTGTACAAACATGGAAATATCTGCACCGCTATCTGTATAAACATGGAAATATCTACACCGTGGTCTGTAAAACATGGAAATATCTACACCGCTATCTGTATAAACATGGAAATATATACATCGCTATCTGTATAAACATGGAAATACCTACACGGTGATCTGTATAAACATGGAAATATTTACAACGATATCTGTATAAACATGGAAATATCTACACCGCCATCTCTATAAACATGGAGATATCTACACCGCCATCTGTATAAACCTGGAAATATCTACAACGCTATCTGTATAAACATGGTAATATCTACACCACCATCTATATAAACATGGAAATATCTACACCGCTATCTGTATAAACTTGGAAATATCTACAATGCCATCTGTAGAAAGATGGAAATATCTACACCGCAATCTGTGTAAACATGGAAATATCTACACCAATATCTGTAAAAACATGGAAATATCTACACTGCTATCTTTATAAACATGGAAATATCTATACCGCGACCTGCATAAACATGGAAATATCTACACCGCGATCTGTAGAAACATGAAAATATCTACACCGCTCTCTGTAGAAACATGGAAATATCTACACCGCGGTCTGAATAAACATGGAAATATCTACAATGCCATCTGTAGAAAGATGGAAATATCTACACCGCAATCTGTGTAAACATGGAAATATCTACACCAATATCTGTAAAAACATGGAAATATCTACACCGCTATATTTATAAACATGGAAATATCTATACCGCGATCTGCATAAACATGGAAATATCTACACCGCGATCTGTATAAACATGGAAATATCTACACCGCTATCTGTAGAAACATGGAAATATCTACACAGCTATCTCTATAAACATGGAAATATCTACACCGCCATCTGTATAGACATGGAAATACCTACAAGTCATATGTATAAACATGGAAATATCTACACAGCCATCTGTATAAACATGGAAATATCTACACAGCCATCTGTATATACATGGAAATACCTACACCGCTATCTGTATAAACATGGAAATAATTACAACGCTATTTGTATAAACAAAGAAATATATACACCGTGATCTGTATAAACATGGAAATATCTACACTGCTATTTGTTTAAACAAGGAAATATCTACACCGCTATCTGTAGAAACATGGAAATATCTACACAGCTATCTCTATAAACATGGAAATATCTACACCGCCATCTGTATAGACATGGAAATACCTACAAGTCATCTGTATAAACATGGAAATATCTACACAGCCATCTGTATAAACATGGAAATATCTACACAGCCATCTGTATATACATGGAAATATCTACACCGCTATCTCTATAAACATGGAAATATCTCCACTACTATCTCTATAAACATCGAAATATCTACACCGCCATCTACATATCCATAGAAATATCTGCGCCGCCATCTGTATAAACATGGAAATATCTTCACGGTCATCTGTGTATAGATGGAAATATCAACACCGCCATCTGTACAAATATGGAAATATCTGCACCGTTATCTGTATAAACATGGAAATATCTACACCGTGGTCTGTATAAACAAGGAAATATCTACACCGCGATCTGTATAAACATGAAAATATCTACACCGCTATCTGTAGAAACATGGAAATATCTACACCGCGATCTGAATAAACATGGAAATATCTACAATGCCATCTGTAGAAAGATGGAAATATCTACACCACAATCTGTATAAACATGGAAAAATCTATACCGCGATCTGCATAAACATGGAAATATCTACACAGCGATCTGTATAAACATCAATATATCTACACCGCTATCTGTAGAAACATGGAAATATCTACACCGCGATCTGAATAAACATGGAAATATCTACACCGCGATCTGTATAAACATGGAAATATCTACACCGCTATCTGTAGAAACATGGAAATATCTACACAGCTATCTCTATAAACATGGAAATATCTACACCGCCATCTGTATAGACATGGAAATACCTACAAGTCATCTGTATAAACATGGAAATATCTACACAGCCATCTGTATAAACATGGAAATATCTACACAGCCATCTGTATATACATGGAAATATCTACACCGCTATCTGTATAAACATGGAAATAACTACACCGCTATTTGTATAAACAAGGAAATATCTACACCGTGATCTGTATAAACATGGAAATATCTACACTGCTATTTGTATAAACAAGGAAATATCTACACCGCTATCTGTATAAACATGGAAATAACTACACCGCTATTTGCATACACAAGGAAATATCTACACCGCTATCTGTATAAACATGGTAATATCTACACCACCATCTATATAAACATGAAAATATCTACACCGCCATCTGTATAAACATAGAAATATCTACAATGCCATCTGTAGAAAGATGGAAATATCTACACCGCAATCTGTGTACACATGGAAATATCTACACCAATATCTGCAAAAACATGGAAATATCTACACCGCTATCTGTATAAACATGGAAATATCTACACCGCGATCTGCATAAACATGGAAATAACTACACCGCTATTTGCATACACAAGGAAATATCTACACCGCTATCTGTATAAACATGGTAATATCTACACCACCATCTATATAAACATGAAAATATCTACACCGCCATCTGTATAAACATGGAAATATCTACAATGCCATCTGTAGAAAGATGGAAATATCTACACCGCAATCTGCGTAAACATGGAAATATCTACACCGCGATCTGTATAAACATGAAAATATCTACACCGCTATCTGTAGAAAGATGGAAATATCTACACCGCGATCTGAATAAACATGGAAATATCTACAACGCGATCTGTATAAACATGGAAATATTTACACCGCTATCTGTAGAAACATGGAAATATCTACACAGCTATCTCTATAAACATGGAAATATCTACACCGCCATCTGTATAGACATGGAAATACCTACAAGTCATCTGTATAAACATGGAAATATATACACAGCCATCTGTATAAACATGGAAATATCTACACAGCCATCTGTATATACATGGAAATATCTACACCGCTATCTGTATAAACATGGAAATAACTACACCGCTATTTGTATAAACAAGGAAATATCTACACTGTGATCTGTATAAACATGGAAATATCTACACTGCTATTTGTATAAACAAGGAAATAGCTACACCGCTATCTGTATAAACATGGAAATAACTACACCGCTATTTGCACAAACAAGGAAATATCTACACCGTGATCTGTATAATCATGGAAATATCTACAACGCCATCTCTATAAACATGGAAATATCTACACCCCTATCTGTATAAACATGGAAATATCCACACCGCTATCTCTATAAACATGGAAATTAGTACACCGCGATCAGCATAAACGTGGAAATATCTACACCGCTATCTCTATAAACATGGAAATATCTCCACTACTATCTCTATAAACATCGAAATATCTACACCGCCATCTACATATCCATAGAAATATCTGCGCCGCCATCTGTATAAACATGGAAATATCTACACGGTCATCTGTGTATAGATGGAAATATCAACACCGCCATCCGTACAAACATGGAAATATCTGCACCGCTATCTGTATAAACATGGAAATATCTACACCGTGGTCTGTATAAACATGGAAATATCTACACCGCTATCTGTATAAACATGGAAATATATACATCGCTATCTGTATAAACATGGAAATACCTACACCGTGATCTGTATAAACATGGAAATATTTACAACGATATCTGTATAAACATGGAAATATCTACACCGCCATCTCTATAAACATGGAAATATCTACACCGCCATCTGTATAAACATGGAAATATCTACACCGCCATCTGTATAAACCTGGAAATATCTACACCGCTATCTGTATAAACCTGGAAATATCTACAACGCTATCTGTATAAACATGGTAATATCTACACCACCATCTATATAAACATGGAAATATCTACACCGCCATCTGTATAAACATGGAAATATCTACAATGCCATCTGTAGAAAGATGGAAATATCTACACCGCAATCTGTGTAAACATGGAAATATCTACACGAATATCTGTAAAAACATGGAAATATCTACACCGCTATCTGTATAAACATGGAAATATCTATACCGCGATCTGCATAAACATGGAAATATCTACACCGCGATCTGTATAAACATGAAAATATCTACACCGCTATCTGTAGAAACATGGAAATATCTACACCGCGATCTGAATAAACACGGAAATATCTACAACGCGATCTGTATAAACATGGAAATATCTACACCGCTATCTGTAGAAACATGGAAATATCTACACAGCTATCTCTATAAACATGGAAATATCTACACCGCCATCTGTATAGACATGGAAATACCTACAAGTCATCTGTAGAAACATGGAAATATCTACACAGCCACCTGTATAAACATGGAAATATCTACACAGCCATCTGTATATACATGGAAATATCTACACCGCTATCTGTATAAACATGGAAATAACTACAACGCTATTTGTATAAACAAGGAAATATCTACACTGTGATCTGTATAAACATGGAAATATCTACACTGCTATTTGTATAAACAAGGAAATATCTACACCGCTATCTGTATAAACATGGAAATAACTACACCGCTATTTGCATAAACAAGGAAATATCTACACCGTGATCTGTATAAACATGGAAATATCTACAACGCCATCTCTATAAACATGGAAATATCTACACCCCTATCTGTATAAACATGGAAATATCCACACCGCTATCTCTATAAACATGGAAATTACTACACCGCGATCAGTATAAACGTGGAAATATCTACACCGCTATCTCTATAAACATGGAAATATCTCCACTACTATCTCTATAAACATCGAAATATCTACACCGCCATCTACATATCCATAGAAATATCTGCACCGCCATCTGTATAAACATGGAAATATCTACACGGTCATCTGTGTATAGATGGAAATATCAACACCGCCATCTGTACAAACATGGAAATATCTGCACCGCTATCTGTATAAACATGGAAATATCTACACCGTGGTCTGTATAAACATGGAAATATCTACACCGCTATCTGTATAAACATGGAAATATATACATCGCTATCTGTATAAACATGGAAATACCTACACCGTGATCTGTATAAACATGGAAATATTTACAACGATATCTGTATAAACATGGAAATATCTACACCGCCATCTCTATAAACATGGAAATATCTACACCGCCATCTGTATAAACATGGAAATATCTACACCGCTATCTGTATAAACCTGGAAATATCTACACCGCTATCTGTATAAACATGGTAATATCTACACCACCATCTATATAAACATGGAAATATCTACACCGCCATCTGTATAAAGATGGAAATATCTACAATGCCATCTGTAGAAAGATGGAAATATCTACACCGCAATCTGTGTAAACATGGAAATATCTACACCAATATCTGTAAAAACATGGAAATATCTACACCGCTATCTGTATAAACATGGAAATATCTATACCGCGATCTGCATAAACATGGAAATATCTACACCGCGATCTGTATAAACATGAAAATATCTACACCGCTATCTGTAGAAAGATGGAAATATCTACACCGCGATCTGAATAAACATGGAAATATCTACAACGCGATCTGTATAAACATGGAAATATCTACACCGCTCTCTGTAGAAACATGGAAATATCTACACAGCTATCTCTATAAACATGGAAATATCTACACCGCCATCTTTATAGACATGGAAATACCTACAAGTCATCTGTAGAAACATGGAAATATATACACAGCCATCTGTATAAACATGGAAATATCTACACAGCCATCTGTATATACATGGAAATATCTACACCGCTATCTGTATAAACATGGAAATAACTACACCGCTATTTGTATAAACAAGGAAATATCTACACTGTGATCTGTATAAACATGGAAATATCTACACTGCTATTTGTATAAACAAGGAAATAGCTACACCGCTATCTGTATAAACATGGAAATAACTACACCGCTATTTGCACAAACAAGGAAATATCTACACCGTGATCTGTATAAACATGGAAATATCTACAACGCCATCTCTATAAACATGGAAATATCTACACCCCTATCTGTATAAACATGGAAATATCCACACCGCTATCTCTATAAACATGGAAATTACTACACCGCGATCAGTATAAACGTGGAAATATTTACACCGCTATCTCTATAAACATGGAAATATCTCCACTACTATCTCTATAAACATCGAAATATCTACACCGCCATCTACATATCCATAGAAATATCTGCACCGCCATCTGTATAAACATGGAAATATCTACACGGTCATCTGTGTATAGATGGAAATATCAACACCGCCATCCATACAAACATGGAAATATCTGCACCGCTATCTGTATAAACATGGAAATATCTACACCGTGGTCTGTATAAACATGGAAACATCTACACCGCTATCTGTATAAACATGGAAATATATACATCGCTATCTGTATAAACATGGAAATACCTACACCGTGATCTGTATAAACATGGAAATATTTACAACGATATCTGTATAAACATGGAAATATCTACACCGCCATCTCTATAAACATGGAAATATCTACACCGCCATCTGTATAAACATGGAAATATCTACACCGCCATCTGTATAAACCTGGAAATATCTACACCGCTATCTGTATAAACCTGGAAATATCTACACCGCTATCTGTATAAACATGGTAATATCTACACCACCATCTATATAAACATGGAAATATCTACACCGCCATCTGTATAAACATGGAAATATCTACAATGCCATCTGTAGAAAGATGGAAATATCTACACCGCAATCTGTGTAAACATGGAAATATCTACACGAATATCTGTAAAAACATGGAAATATCTACACCGCTATCTGTATAAACATGGAAATATCTATACCGCGATCTGCATAAACATGGAAATATCTACACCGCGATCTGTATAAACATGAAAATATCTACACCGCTATCTGTAGAAACATGGAAATATCTACACCGCGATCTGAATAAACACGGAAATATCTACAACGCGATCTGTATAAACATGGAAATATCTACACCGCTATCTGTAGAAACATGGAAATATCTACACAGCTATCTCTATAAACATGGAAATATCTACACCGCCATCTGTATAGACATGGAAATACCTACAAGTCATCTGTATAAACATGGAAATATCTACACAGCCACCTGTATAAACATGGAAATATCTACACAGCCATCTGTATATACATGGAAATATCTACACCGCTATCTGTATAAACATGGAAATAACTACACCGCTATTTGTATAAACAAGGAAATATCTACACTGTGATCTGTATAAACATGGAAATATCTACACTGCTATTTGTATAAACAAGGAAATATCTACACCGCTATCTGTATAAACATGGAAATAACTACACCGCTATTTGCATAAACAAGGAAATATCTACACCGTGATCTGTATAAACATGGAAATATCTACAACGCCATCTCTATAAACATGGAAATATCTACACCCCTATCTGTATAAACATGGAAATATCCACACCGCTATCTCTATAAACATGGAAATTACTACACCGCGATCAGTATAAACGTGGAAATATCTACACCGCTATCTCTATAAACATGGAAATATCTCCACTACTATCTCTATAAACATCGAAATATCTACACCGCCATCTACATATCCACAGAAATATCTGCGCCGCCATCTGTATAAACAGGGAAATATCTACACGGTCATCTGTGTATAGATGGAAATATCAACACCGCCATCTGTACAAACATGGAAATATCTGCACCGCTATCTGTATAAACATGGAAATATCTACACCGTGGTCTGTATAAACATGGAAATATCTACACCGCTATCTGTATAAACATGGAAATATATACATCGCTATCTGTATAAACATGGAAATACCTACACCGTGATCTGTATAAACATGGAAATATTTACAACGATATCTGTATAAACATGGAAATATCTACACCGCCATCTCTATAAACATGGAAATATCTACACCGCCATCTGTATAAACATGGAAATATCTACACCGCTATCTGTATAAACCTGGAAATATCTACACCGCTATCTGTATAAACATGGTAATATCTACACCACCATCTATATAAACATGGAAATATCTACACCGCCATCTGTATAAACATGGAAATATCTACAATGCCATCTGTAGAAAGATGGAAATATCTACACCGCAATCTGTGTAAACATGGAAATATCTAAACCAATATCTGTAAAAACATGGAAATATCTACACCGCTATCTGTATAAACATGGAAATATCTATACCGCGATCTGCATAAACATGGAAATATCTACACCGCGATCTGTATAAACATGAAAATATCTACACCGCTATCTGTAGAAAGATGGAAATATCTACACCGCGATCTGAATAAACATGGAAATATCTACAACGCGATCTGTATAAACATGGAAATATCTACACCGCTATCTGTAGAAACATGGAAATATCTACACAGCTATCTCTATAAACATGGAAATATCTACACCGCCATCTGTATAGACATGGAAATACCTACAAGTCATCTGTAGAAACATGGAAATATATACACAGCCATCTGTATAAACATGGAAATATCTACACAGCCATCTGTATATACATGGAAATATCTACACCGCTATCTGTATAAACATGGAAATAACTACACCGCTATTTGTATAAACAAGGAAATATCTACACTGTGATCTGTATAAACATGGAAATATCTACACTGCTATTTGTATAAACAAGGAAATAGCTACACCGCTATCTGTATAAACATGTAAATAACTACACCGCTATTTGCACAAACAAGGAAATATCTACACCGTGATCTGTATAAACATGGAAATATCTACAACGCCAAATCTATAAACATGGAAATATCTACACCCCTATCTGTATAAACATGGAAATATCCACACCGCTATCTCTATAAACATGGAAATTACTACACCGCGATCAGTATAAACGTGGAAATATCTACACCGCTATCTCTATAAACATGGAAATATCTCCACTACTATCTCTATAAACATCGAAATATCTACACCGCCATCTACATTTCCATAGAAATATCTGCGCCGCCATCTGTATAAACATGGAAATATCTACACGGTCATCTGTGTATAGATGGAAATATCAACACCGCCATCCGTACAAACATGGAAATATCTGCACCGCTATCTGTATAAACATGGAAATATCTACACCGTGGTCTGTATAAACATGGAAATATATACATCGCTATCTGTATAAACATGGAAATACCTACACCGTGATCTGTATAAACATGGAAATATTTACAACGATATCTGTATAAACATGGAAATATCTACACCGCCATCTCTATAAACATGGAAATATCTACACCGCCATCTGTATAAACATGGAAATATCTACACCGCCATCTGTATAAACCTGGAAATATCTACACCGCTATCTGTATAAACCTGGAAATATCTACACCGCTATCTGTATAAACATGGTAATATCTACACCACCATCTATATAAACATGGAAATATCTACACCGCCATCTGTATAAACATGGAAATATCTACAATGCCATCTGTAGAAAGATGGAAATATCTACACCGCAATCTGTGTAAACATGGAAATATCTACACCAATATCTGTAAAAACATGGAAATATCTACACCGCTATCTGTATAAACATGGAAATATCTATACCGCGATCTGCATAAACATGGAAATATCTACACCGCGATCTGTATAAACATGAAAATATCTACACCGCTATCTGTAGAAACATGGAAATATCTACACCGCGATCTGAATAAACATGGAAATATCTACAACGCGATCTGTATAAACATGGAAATATCTACACCGCTATCTGTAGAAACATGGAAATATCTACACAGCTATCTCTATAAACATGGAAATATCTACACCGCCATCTGTATAGACATGGAAATACCTACAAGTCATCTGTATAAACATGGAAATATCTACACAGCCACCTGTATAAACATGGAAATATCTACACAGCCATCTGTATATACATGGAAATATCTACACCGCTATCTGTATAAACATGGAAATAACTACACCGCTATTTGTATAAACAAGTAAATATCTACACTGTGATCTGTATAAACATGGAAATATCTACACTGCTATTTGTATAAACAAGGAAATATCTACACCGCTATCTGTATAAACATGGAAATAACTACACCGCTATTTGCATAAACAAGGAAATATCTACACCGTGATCTGTATAAACATGGAAATATCTACAACGCCATCTCTATAAACATGGAAATATCTACACCCCTATCTGTATAAACATGGAAATATCCACACCGCTATCTCTATAAACATGGAAATTACTACACCGCGATCAGTATAAACGTGGAAATATCTACACCGCTATCTCTATAAACATGGAAATATCTCCACTACTATCTCTATAAACATCGAAATATCTACACCGCCATCTACATTTCCATAGAAATATCTGCGCCGCCATCTGTATATACATGGAAATATCTACACGGTCATCTGTGTATAGATGGAAATATCAACACCGCCATCCGTACAAACATGGAAATATCTGCACCGCTATCTGTATAAACATGGAAATATCTACACCGTGGTCTGTATAAACATGGAAACATCTACACCGCTATCTGTATAAACATGGAAATATATACATCGCTATCTGTATAAACATGGAAATACCTACACCGTGATCTGTATAAACATGGAAATATTTACAACGATATCTGTATAAACATGGAAATATCTACACCGCCATCTCTATAAACATGGAAATATCTACACCGCCATCTGTATAAACATGGAAATATCTACACCGCCATCTGTATAAACCTGGAAATATCTACACCGCTATCTGTATAAACCTGGAAATATCTACACCGCTATCTGTATAAACATGGTAATATCTACACCACCATCTATATAAACATGGAAATATCTACACCGCCATCTGTATAAACATGGAAATATCTACAATGCCATCTGTAGAAAGATGGAAATATCTACACCGCAATCTGTGTAAACATGGAAATATCTACACCAATATCTGTAAAAACATGGAAATATCTACACCGCTATCTGTATAAACATGGAAATATCTATACCGCGATCTGCATAAACATGGAAATATCTACACCGCGATCTGTATAAACATGAAAATATCTACACCGCTATCTGTAGAAACATGGAAATATCTACACCGCGATCTGAATAAACATGGAAATATCTACAACGCGATCTGTATAAACATGGAAATATCTACACCGCTATCTGTAGAAACATGGAAATATCTACACAGCTATCTCTATAAACATGGAAATATCTACACCGCCATCTGTATAGACATGGAAATACCTACAAGTCATCTGTATAAACATGGAAATATCTACACAGCCACCTGTATAAACATGGAAATATCTACACAGCCATCTGTATATACATGGAAATATCTACACCGCTATCTGTATAAACATGGAAATAACTACACCGCTATTTGTATAAACAAGTAAATATCTACACTGTGATCTGTATAAACATGGAAATATCTACACTGCTATTTGTATAAACAAGGAAATATCTACACCGCTATCTGTATAAACATGGAAATAACTACACCGCTATTTGCATAAACAAGGAAATATCTACACCGTGATCTGTATAAACATGGAAATATCTACAACGCCATCTCTATAAACATGGAAATATCTACACCCCTATCTGTATAAACATGGAAATATCCACACCGCTATCTCTATAAACATGGAAATTACTACACCGCGATCAGTATAAACGTGGAAATATCTACACCGCTATCTCTATAAACATGGAAATATCTCCACTACTATCTCTATAAACATCGAAATATCTACACCGCCATCTACATATCCATAGAAATATCTGCGCCGCCATCTGTATAAACAGGGAAATATCTACACGGTCATCTGTGTATAGATGGAAATATCAACACCGCCATCTGTACAAACATGGAAATATCTGCACCGCTATCTGTATAAACATGGAAATATCTACACCGTGGTCTGTATAAACATGGAAATATCTACACCGCTATCTGTATAAACATGGAAATATATACATCGCTATCTGTATAAACATGGAAATACCTACACCGTGATCTGTATAAACATGGAAATATTTACAACGATATCTGTATAAACATGGAAATATCTACACCGCCATCTCTATAAACATGGAAATATCTACACCGCCATCTGTATAAACATGGAAATATCTACACCGCTATCTGTATAAACCTGGAAATATCTACACCGCTATCTGTATAAACATGGTAATATCTACACCACCATCTATATAAACATGGACATATCTACACCGCCATCTGTATAAACATGGAAATATCTACACCGCTATCTGTATAAACCTGGAAATATCTACACCGCTATCTGTATAAACATGGTAATATCTACACCACCATCTATATAAACATGGAAATATCTACACCGCCATCTGTATAAACATGGAAATATCTACAATGCCATCTGTAGAAAGATGGAAATATCTACACCGCAATCTGTGTAAACATGGAAATATCTACACGAATATCTGTAAAAACATGGAAATATCTACACCGCTATCTGTATAAACATGGAAATATCTATACCGCGATCTGCATAAACATGGAAATATCTACACCGCGATCTGTATAAACATGAAAATATCTACACCGCTATCTGTAGAAACATGGAAATATCTACACCGCGATCTGAATAAACACGGAAATATCTACAACGCGATCTGTATAAACATGGAAATATCTACACCGCTATCTGTAGAAACATGGAAATATCTACACAGCTATCTCTATAAACATGGAAATATCTACACCGCCATCTGTATAGACATGGAAATACCTACAAGTCATCTGTATAAACATGGAAATATCTACACAGCCACCTGTATAAACATGGAAATATCTACACAGCCATCTGTATATACATGGAAATATCTACACCGCTATCTGTATAAACATGGAAATAACTACACCGCTATTTGTATAAACAAGGAAATATCTACACTGTGATCTGTATAAACATGGAAATATCTACACTGCTATTTGTATAAACAAGGAAATATCTACACCGCTATCTGTATAAACATGGAAATAACTACACCGCTATTTGCATAAACAAGGAAATATCTACACCGTGATCTGTATAAACATGGAAATATCTACAACGCCATCTCTATAAACATGGAAATATCTACACCCCTATCTGTATAAACATGGAAATATCCACACCGCTATCTCTATAAACATGGAAATTACTACACCGCGATCAGTATAAACGTGGAAATATCTACACCGCTATCTCTATAAACATGGAAATATCTCCACTACTATCTCTATAAACATCGAAATATCTACACCGCCATCTACATATCCACAGAAATATCTGCGCCGCCATCTGTATAAACAGGGAAATATCTACACGGTCATCTGTGTATAGATGGAAATATCAACACCGCCATCTGTACAAACATGGAAATATCTGCACCGCTATCTGTATAAACATGGAAATATCTACACCGTGGTCTGTATAAACATGGAAATATCTACACCGCTATCTGTATAAACATGGAAATATATACATCGCTATCTGTATAAACATGGAAATACCTACACCGTGATCTGTATAAACATGGAAATATTTACAACGATATCTGTATAAACATGGAAATATCTACACCGCCATCTCTATAAACATGGAAATATCTACACCGCCATCTGTATAAACATGGAAATATCTACACCGCTATCTGTATAAACCTGGAAATATCTACACCGCTATCTGTATAAACATGGTAATATCTACACCACCATCTATATAAACATGGAAATATCTACACCGCCATCTGTATAAACATGGAAATATCTACAATGCCATCTGTAGAAAGATGGAAATATCTACACCGCAATCTGTGTAAACATGGAAATATCTACACCAATATCTGTAAAAACATGGAAATATCTACACCGCTATCTGTATAAACATGGAAATATCTATACCGCGATCTGCATAAACATGGAAATATCTACACCGCGATCTGTATAAACATGAAAATATCTACACCGCTATCTGTAGAAAGATGGAAATATCTACACCGCGATCTGAATAAACATGGAAATATCTACAACGCGATCTGTATAAACATGGAAATATCTACACCGCTATCTGTAGAAACATGGAAATATCTACACAGCTATCTCTATAAACATGGAAATATCTACACCGCCATCTGTATAGACATGGAAATACCTACAAGTCATCTGTAGAAACATGGAAATATATACACAGCCATCTGTATAAACATGGAAATATCTACACAGCCATCTGTATATACATGGAAATATCTACACCGCTATCTGTATAAACATGGAAATAACTACACCGCTATTTGTATAAACAAGGAAATATCTACACTGTGATCTGTATAAACATGGAAATATCTACACTGCTATTTGTATAAACAAGGAAATAGCTACACCGCTATCTGTATAAACATGTAAATAACTACACCGCTATTTGCACAAACAAGGAAATATCTACACCGTGATCTGTATAAACATGGAAATATCTACAACGCCAAATCTATAAACATGGAAATATCTACACCCCTATCTGTATAAACATGGAAATATCCACACCGCTATCTCTATAAACATGGAAATTACTACACCGCGATCAGTATAAACGTGGAAATATCTACACCGCTATCTCTATAAACATGGAAATATCTCCACTACTATCTCTATAAACATCGAAATATCTACACCGCCATCTACATTTCCATAGAAATATCTGCGCCGCCATTTGTATAAACATGGAAATATCTACACGGTCATCTGTGTATAGATGGAAATATCAACACCGCCATCCGTACAAACATGGAAATATCTGCACCGCTATCTGTATAAACATGGAAATATCTACACCGTGGTCTGTATAAACATGGAAACATCTACACCGCTATCTGTATAAACATGGAAATATATACATCGCTATCTGTATAAACATGGAAATACCTACACCGTGATCTGTATAAACATGGAAATATTTACAACGATATCTGTATAAACATGGAAATATCTACACCGCCATCTCTATAAACATGGAAATATCTACACCGCCATCTGTATAAACATGGAAATATCTACACCGCCATCTGTATAAACCTGGAAATATCTACACCGCTATCTGTATAAACCTGGAAATATCTACACCGCTATCTGTATAAACATGGTAATATCTACACCACCATCTATATAAACATGGAAATATCTACACCGCCATCTGTATAAACATGGAAATATCTACAATGCCATCTGTAGAAAGATGGAAATATCTACACCGCAATCTGTGTAAACATGGAAATATCTACACCAATATCTGTAAAAACATGGAAATATCTACACCGCTATCTGTATAAACATGGAAATATCTATACCGCGATCTGCATAAACATGGAAATATCTACACCGCGATCTGTATAAACATGAAAATATCTACACCGCTATCTGTAGAAACATGGAAATATCTACACCGCGATCTGAATAAACATGGAAATATCTACAACGCGATCTGTATAAACATGGAAATATCTACACCGCTATCTGTAGAAACATGGAAATATCTACACAGCTATCTCTATAAACATGGAAATATCTACACCGCCATCTGTATAGACATGGAAATACCTACAAGTCATCTGTATAAACATGGAAATATCTACACAGCCACCTGTATAAACATGGAAATATCTACACAGCCATCTGTATATACATGGAAATATCTACACCGCTATCTGTATAAACATGGAAATAACTACACCGCTATTTGTATAAACAAGTAAATATCTACACTGTGATCTGTATAAACATGGAAATATCTACACTGCTATTTGTATAAACAAGGAAATATCTACACCGCTATCTGTATAAACATGGAAATAACTACACCGCTATTTGCATAAACAAGGAAATATCTACACCGTGATCTGTATAAACATGGAAATATCTACAACGCCATCTCTATAAACATGGAAATATCTACACCCCTATCTGTATAAACATGGAAATATCCACACCGCTATCTCTATAAACATGGAAATTACTACACCGCGATCAGTATAAACGTGGAAATATCTACACCGCTATCTCTATAAACATGGAAATATCTCCACTACTATCTCTATAAACATCGAAATATCTACACCGCCATCTACATTTCCATAGAAATATCTGCGCCGCCATCTGTATAAACATGGAAATATCTACACGGTCATCTGTGTATAGATGGAAATATCAACACCGCCATCCGTACAAACATGGAAATATCTGCACCGCTATCTGTATAAACATGGAAATATCTACACCGTGGTCTGTATAAACATGGAAACATCTTCACCGCTATCTGTATAAACATGGAAATATATACATCGCTATCTGTATAAACATGGAAATACCTACACCGTGATCTGTATAAACATGGAAATATTTACAACGATATCTGTATAAACATGGAAATATCTACACCGCCATCTCTATAAACATGGAAATATCTACACCGCCATCTGTATAAACATGGAAATATCTACACCGCCATCTGTATAAACCTGGAAATATCTACACCGCTATCTGTATAAACCTGGAAATATCTACACCGCTATCTGTATAAACATGGTAATATCTACACCACCATCTATATAAACATGGAAATATCTACACCGCCATCTGTACAAACATGGAAATATCTACAATGCCATCTGTAGAAAGATGGAAATATCTACACCGCAATCTGTGTAAACATGGAAATATCTACACCAATATCTGTAAAAACATGGAAATATCTACACCGCTATCTGTATAAACATGGAAATATCTATACCGCGATCTGCATAAACATGGAAATATCTACACCGCGATCTGTATAAACATGAAAATATCTACACCGCTATCTGTAGAAACATGGAAATATCTACACCGCGATCTGAATAAACATGGAAATATCTACAACGCGATCTGTATAAACATGGAAATATCTACACCGCTATCTGTAGAAACATGGAAATATCTACACAGCTATCTCTATAAACATGGAAATATCTACACCGCCATCTGTATAGACATGGAAATACCTACAAGTCATCTGTATAAACATGGAAATATCTACACAGCCACCTGTATAAACATGGAAATATCTACACAGCCATCTGTATATACATGGAAATATCTACACCGCTATCTGTATAAACATGGAAATAACTACACCGCTATTTGTATAAACAAGTAAATATCTACACTGTGATCTGTATAAACATGGAAATATCTACACTGCTATTTGTATAAACAAGGAAATATCTACACCGCTATCTGTATAAACATGGAAATAACTACACCGCTATTTGCATAAACAAGGAAATATCTACACCGTGATCTGTATAAACATGGAAATATCTACAACGCCATCTCTATAAACATGGAAATATCTACACCCCTATCTGTATAAACATGGAAATATCCACACCGCTATCTCTATAAACATGGAAATTACTACACCGCGATCAGTATAAACGTGGAAATATCTACACCGCTATCTCTATAAACATGGAAATATCTCCACTACTATCTCTATAAACATTGAAATATCTACACCGCCATCTACATATCCATAGAAATATCTGCGCCGCCATCTGTATAAACAGGGAATTATCTACACGGTCATCTGTGTATAGATGGAAATATCAACACCGCCATCTGTACAAACATGGAAATATCTGCACCGCTATCTGTATAAACATGGAAATATCTACACCGTGGTCTGTATAAACATGGAAATATCTACACCGCTATCTGTATAAACATGGAAATATATACATCGCTATCTGTATAAACATGGAAATACCTACACCGTGATCTGTATAAACATGGAAATATTTACAACGATATCTGTATAAACATGGAAATATCTACACCGCCATCTCTATAAACATGGAAATATCTACACCGCCATCTGTATAAACATGGAAATATCTACACCGCTATCTGTATAAACCTGGAAATATCTACACCGCTATCTGTATAAACATGGTAATATCTACACCACCATCTATATAAACATGGACATATCTACACCGCCATCTGTATAAACATGGAAATATCTACAATGCCATCTGTAGAAAGATGGAAATATCTACACCGCAATCTGTGTAAACATGGAAATATCTACACCAATATCTGTAAAAACATGGAAATAACTACACCGCTATCTGTATAAACATGGAAATATCTACAACGCGATCTGTATAAACATGGAAATATCTACAGCGCTATCTGTAGAAACATGGAAATATCTACACAGCTATCTCTATAAACATGGAAATATCTACACCGCCATCTGTATAGACATGGAAATACCTACAAGTCATCTGTAGAAACATGGAAATATCTACACAGCCACCTGTATAAACATGGAAATATCTACACAGCCATCTGTATATACATGGAAATATCTACACCGCTATCTGTATAAACATGGAAATAACTACACCGCTATTTGTATAAACAAGTAAATATCTACACTGTGATCTGTATAAACATGGAAATATCTACACTGCTATTTGTATAAACAAGGAAATATGTACACCGCTATCTGTATAAACATGGAAATAACTACACCGCTATTTGCATAAACAAGGAAATATCTACACCGTGATCTGTATAAACATGGAAATATCTACAACGCCATCTCTATAAACATGGAAATATCTACACCCCTATCTGTATAAACATGGAAATATCCACACCGCTATCTCTATAAACATGGAAATTACTACACCGCGATCAGTATAAACGTGGAAATATCTACACCGCTATCTCTATAAACATGGAAATATCTCCACTACTATCTCTATAAACATCGAAATATCTACACAGCCATCTACATATCCATAGAAATATCTGCGCCGCCATCTGTATAAACATGGAAATATCTACACGGTCATCTGTGTATAGATGGAAATATCAACACCGCCATCTGTACAAACATGGAAATATCTGCACCGCTATCTGTATAAACATGGAAATATCTACACCGTGGTCTGTATAAACATGGAAATATCTGCACCGCTATCTGTATAAACATGGAAATATCTACACCGTGGTCTGTATAAACATGGAAATATCTACACCGCTATCTGTATAAACATGGAAATATATACATCGCTATCTGTATAAACATGGAAATACCTACACCGTGATCTGTATAAACATGGAAATATTTACCACGATATCTGTATAAACATGGAAATATCTACACCGCCATCTCTATAAACATGGAAATATCTACACCGCCATCTGTATAAACATGGAAATATCTACACCGCTATCTGCATAAACCTGGAAATATCTACACCGCTATCTGTATAAACATGGTAATATCTACACCACCATCTATATAAACATGGAAATATCTACACCGCCATCTGTATAAACATGGAAATATCTACAATGCCATCTGTAGAAAGATGGAAATATCTACACCGCAATCTGTGTAAACATGGAAATATCTACACCAATATCTGTAAAAACATGGAAATATCTACACCGCTATCTGTATAAACATGGAAATATCTATACCGCGATCTGCATAAACATGGAAATATCTACACCGCGATCTGTATAAACATGAAAATATCTACACCGCTTTCTGTAGAAAGATGGAAATATCTACACCGCGATCTGAATAAACATGGAAATATCTACAACGCGATCTGTATAAACATGGAAATATCTACACCGCTATCTGTAGAAACATGGAAATATCTACACAGCTATCTCTATAAACATGGAAATATCTACACCACCATCTGTATAGACATGGAAATACCTACAAGTCATCTGTATAAACATGGAAATATCTACACAGCCACCTGTATAAACATGGAAATATCTACACAGCCATCTGTATATACATGGAAATATCTACACCGCTATCTGTATAAACATGGAAATAACTACACCGCTATTTGTATAAACAAGTAAATATCTACACTGTGATCTGTATAAACATGGAAATATCTACACTGCTATTTGTATAAACAAGGAAATATCTACACCGCTATCTGTATAAACATGGAAATAACTACACCGCTATTTGCATAAACAAGGAAATATCTACACCGTGATCTGTATAAACATGGAAATATCTACACCGCCATCTCTATAAACATGGAAATATCTACACCCCTATCTGTATAAACATGGAAATATCCACACCGCTATCTCTATAAACATGGAAATTACTACACCGCGATCAGTATAAACGTGGAAATATCTACACCGCTATCTCTATAAACATGGAAATATCTCCACTACTATCTCTATAAACATCGAAATATCTACACAGCCATCTACATATCCATAGAAATATCTGCGCCGCCATCTGTATAAACATGGAAATATCTACACGGTCATCTGTGTATAGATGGAAATATCAACACCGCCATCTGTACAAACATGGAAATATCTGCACCGCTATCTGTATAAACATGGAAATATCTACACCGTGGTCTGTATAAACATGGAAATATCTACACCGCTATCTGTATAAACATGGAAATATATACATCGCTATCTGTATAAACATGGAAATACCTACACCGTGATCTGTATAAACATGGAAATATTTACGATATCTGTATAAACATGGAAATATCTACACCGCCATCTCTATAAACATGGAAATATCTACACCGCCATCTGTATAAACATGGAAATATCTACACCGCTATCTGTATAAACCTGGAAATATCTACACCGCTATCTGTATAAACCTGGAAATATCTACACCGCTATCTGTATAAACATGGTAATATCTACACCACCATATATATAAACATGGAAATATCTACACCGCCATCTGTATAAACATGGAAATATCTACAATGCCATCTGTAGAAAGATGGAAATATCTACACCGGAATCTGCGTAAACATGGAAATATCTGCACCGCGATCTGTATAAACATGAAAATATCTACACCGCTATCTGTAGAAAGATGGAAATATCTACACCGCGATCTGAATAAACATGGAAATATCTACAACGCGATCTGTATAAACATGGAAATATCTACACCGCTATCTGTAGAAACATGGAAATATCTACACAGCTATCTCTATAAACATGGAAATATCTACACCGCCATCTGTATAGACATGGAAATACCTACAAGTCATCTGTATAAACATGGAAATATATACACAGCCATCTGTATAAACATGGAAATATCTACACAGCCATCTGTATATACATGGAAATATCTACACCGCTATCTGTATAAACATGGAAATAACTACACCGCTATTTGTATAAACAAGGAAATATCTACACTGTGATCTGTATAAACATGGAAATATCTACACTGCTATTTGTATAAACAAGGAAATAGCTACACCGCTATCTGTATAAACATGGAAATAACTACACCACTATTTGCACAAACAAGGAAATATCTACACCGTGATCTGTATAAACATGGAAATATCTACAACGCCATCTCTATAAACATGGAAATATCTACACCCCTATCTGTATAAACATGGAAATATCCACACCGCTATCTCTATAAACATGGAAATTACTACACCACGATCAGTATAAACGTGGAAATATCTACACCGCTATCTCTATAAACATGGAAATATCTCCACTACTATCTCTATAAACATCGAAATATCTACACCGCCATCTACATGTCCATAGAAATATCTGCGCCGCCATCTGTATAAACATGGAAATATCTACACGGTCATCTGTGTATAGATGGAAATATCAACACCGCCATCCGTACAAACATGGAAATATCTGCACCGCTATCTGTATAAACATGGAAATATCTACACCGTGGTCTGTATAAACATGGAAATATCTACACCGCTATCTGTATAAACATGGAAATATATACATCGCTATCTGTATAAACATGGAAATACCTACACCGTGATCTGTATAAATATGGAAATATTTACAACGATATCTGTATAAACATGGAAATATCTACACCGCCATCTCTATAAACATGGAAATATCTACACCACCATCTGTATAAACATGGAAATATCTACACCGCCATCTGTATAAACCTGGAAATATCTACACCGCTATCTGTATAAACCTGGAAATATCTACACCGCTATCTGTATAAACATGGTAATATCTACACCACCATCTATATAAACATGGAAATATCTACACCGCCATCTGTATAAACATGGAAATATCTACAATGCCATCTGTAGAAAGATGGAAATATCTACACCGCAATCTGTGTAAACATGGAAATATCTACACGAATATCTGTAAAAACATGGAAATATCTACAACGCTATCTGTATAAACATGGAAATATCTATACCGCGATCTGCATAAACATGGAAATATCTACACCGCGATCTGTATAAACATGAAAATATCTACACCGCTATCTGTAGAAACATGGAAATATCTACACCGCGATCTGAATAAACATGGAAATATCTACAACGCGATCTGTATAAACATGGAAATATCTACAGCGCTATCTGTAGAAACATGGAAATATCTACACAGCTATCTCTATAAACATGGAAATATCTACACCGCCATCTGTATAGACATGGAAATACCTACAAGTCATCTGTAGAAACATGGAAATATCTACACAGCCACCTGTATAAACATGGAAATATCTACACAGCCATCTGTATATACATGGAAATATCTACACCGCTATCTGTATAAACATGGAAATAACTACACCGCTATTTGTATAAACAAGTAAATATCTACACTGTGATCTGTATAAACATGGAAATATCTACACTGCTATTTGTATAAACAAGGAAATATGTACACCGCTATCTGTATAAACATGGAAATAACTACACCGCTATTTGCATAAACAAGGAAATATCTACACCGTGATCTGTATAAACATGGAAATATCTACAACGCCATCTCTATAAACATGGAAATATCTACACCCCTATCTGTATAAACATGGAAATATCCACACCGCTATCTCTATAAACATGGAAATTACTACACCGCGATCAGTATAAACGTGGAAATATCTACACCGCTATCTCTATAAACATGGAAATATCTCCACTACTATCTCTATAAACATCGAAATATCTACACCGCCATCTACATATCCATAGAAATATCTGCGCCGCCATCTGTATAAACATGGAAATATCTACACGGTCATCTGTGTATAGATGGAAATATCAACACCGCCATCTGTACAAACATGGAAATATCTGCACCGCTATCTGTATAAACATGGAAATATCTACACCGTGGTCTGTATAAACATGGAAATATCTACACCGCTATCTGTATAAACATGGAAATATATACATCGCTATCTGTATAAACATGGAAATACCTACACCGTGATCTGTATAAACATGGAAATATTTACAACGATATCTGTATAAACATGGAAATATCTACACCGCCATCTCTATAAACATGGAAATATCTACACCGCCATCTGTATAAACATGGAAATATCTACACCGCTATCTGTATAAACCTGGAAATATCTACACCGCTATCTGTATAAACATGGTAATATCTACACCACCATCTATATAAACATGGAAATATCTACACCGCCATCTGTATAAACATGGAAATATCTACAATGCCATCTGTAGAAAGATGGAAATATCTACACCGCAATCTGTGTAAACATGGAAATATCTACACCAATATCTGTAAAAACATGGAAATATCTACACCGCTATCTGTATAAACATGGAAATATCTATACCGCGATCTGCATAAACATGGAAATATCTACACCGCGATCTGTATAAACATGAAAATATCTACACCGCTATCTGTAGAAAGATGGAAATATCTACACCGCGATCTGAATAAACATGGAAATATCTACAACGCGATCTGTATAAACATGGAAATATCTACACCGCTATCTGTAGAAACATGGAAATATCTACACAGCTATCTCTATAAACATGGAAATATCTACACTGCCATCTGTATAGACATGGAAATACCTACAAGTCATCTGTATAAACATGGAAATATATACACAGCCATCTGTATAAACATGGAAATATCTACACAGCCATCTGTATATACATGGAAATATCTACACCGCTATCTGTATAAACATGGAAATAACTACACCGCTATTTGTATAAACAAGTAAATATCTACACTGTGATCTGTATAAACATGGAAATATCTACACTGCTATTTGTATAAACAAGGAAATAGCTACACCGCTATCTGTATAAACATGGAAATAACTACACCGCTATTTGCACAAACAAGGAAATATCTACACCGTGATCTGTATAAACATGGAAATATCTACAACGCCATCTCTATAAACATGGAAATATCTACACCCCTATCTGTATAAACATGGAAATATCCACACCGCTATCTCTATAAACATGGAAATTACTACACCGCGATCAGTATAAACGTGGAAATATCTACACCGCTATCTCTATAAACATGGAAATATCTCCACTACTATCTCTATAAACATCGAAATATCTACACAGCCATCTACATATCCATAGAAATATCTGCGCCGCCATCTGTATAAACATGGAAATATCTACACGGTCATCTGCGTATAGATGGAAATATCAACACCGCCATCTGTACAAACATGGAAATATCTGCACCGCTATCTGTATAAACATGGAAATATCTACACAGTGGTATGTATAAACATGGAAATATCTACACAGCTATCTGTATAAACATGGAAATATATACATCGCTATCTGTATATACATGGAAATACCTACACCGTGATCTGTATAAACATGGAGATATTTACAACGATATCTGTATAAACATGGAAATATCTACACCGCCATCTCTATAAACATGGAAATAGCTACACCGCCATCTGTATAAACATGGAAATATCTACACCGCTATCTGTATAAACCTGGAAATATCTACACCGCTATCTGTATAAACCTGGAAATATCTACACCGCTATCTGTATAAACATGGTAATATCTACACCACCATCTATATAAACATGGAAATATCTACACCGCCATCTGTATAAACATGGAAATATCTACAATGCCATCTGTAGAAAGATGGAAATATCTACACCGCAATCTGTGTAAACATGGAAATATCTACACCAATATCTGTAAAAACATGGAAATATCTACACCGCTATCTGTATAAACATGGAAATATCTATACCGCGATCTGCATAAACATGGAAATATCTACACCGCGATCTGTATAAACATGAAGATATCTACACCGCTATCTGTAGAAACATGGAAATATCTACACCGCGATCTGAATAAACATGGAAATATCTACAACGCGATCTGTATAAACATGGAAATATCTACACAGCTATCTGTAGAAACATGGAAATATCTACACAGCTATCTCTATAAACATGGAAATATCTACACCGCCATCTGTATAGACATGGAAATACCTACAAGTCATCTGTATAAACATGGAAATATCTACACAGCCATCTGTATAACCATGGAAATATCTACACAGCCATCTATATATACATGGAAATATCTACACCGCTATCTGTATAAACATGGAAATAAATACACCGCTATTTGTATAAACAAGGAAATATCTACACTGTGATCTGTATAAACATGGAAATATCTACACTGCTATTTGTATAAACAAGGAAATATCTACACCGCTATCTGTATAAACATGGAAATAACTACACCGCTATTTGCATAAACAAGGAAATATCTACACCGTGATCTGTATAAACATGGAAATATCTACAACGCCATCTCTATAAACATGGAAATATCTACACCCCTATCTGTATAAACATGGAAATATCCACACCGCTATCTCTATAAACATGGAAATTACTACACCGGGATCAGTATAAACGTGGAAATATCTACACCGCTATCTCTATAAACATGGAAATATCTCCACTACTATCTCTATAAACATCGAAATATCTACACCGCCATCTACATATCCATAGAAATATCTGCGCCGCCATCTGTATAAACATGGAAATATCTACACGGTCATCTGTGTATAGATGGAAATATCAACACCGCCATCTGTACAAACATGGAAATATCTGCACCGCTTTCTGTATAAACATGGAAATATCTACACCGTGGTCTGTATAAACATGGAAATATCTACACCGCTATCTGTATAAACATGGAAATATATACATCGCTATCTGTATAAACATGGAAATACCTACACCGTGATCTGTATAAACATGGAAATATTTACAACGATATCTGTATAAACATGGAAATATCTACACCGCCATCTCTATAAACATGGAAATATCTACACCGCCATCTGTATAAACATGGAAATATCTACACCGCTATCTGTATAAACCTGGAAATATCTACACCGCTATCTGTATAAACATGGTAATATCTACACCGCCATCTATATAAACATGGAAATATCTACACCGCCATCTGTATAAACATGGAAATATCTACAATGCCATCTGTAGAAAGATGGAAATATCTACACCGCAATCTGTGTAAACATGGAAATATCTACACCAATATCTGTAAAAACATGGAAATATCTACACCGCTATCTGTATAAACATGGAAATATCTATACCGCGATCTGCATAAACATGGAAATATCTACACCGCGATCTGTATAAACATGAAAATATCTACACCGCTATCTGTAGAAACATGGAAATATCTACACCGCGATCTGAATAAACATGGAAATATCTACAACGCGATCTGTATAAACATGGAAATATCTACACCGCTATCTGTAGAAACATGGAAATATCTACACAGCTATCTCTATAAACATGGAAATATCTACACCGCCATCTGTATAGACATGGAAATACCTACAAGTCATCTGTAGAAACATGGAAATATATACACAGCCACCTGTATAAACATGGAAATATCTACACAGCCATCTGTATATACATGGAAATATCTACACCGCTATCTGTATAAACATGGAAATAACTACACCGCTATTTGTATAAACAAGTAAATATCTACACTGTGATCTGTATAAACATGGAAATATCTACACTGCTATTTGTATAAACAAGGAAATATCTACACCGCTATCTGTATAAACATGGAAATAACTACACCACTATTTGCATAAACAAGGAAATATCTACACCGTGATCTGTATAAACATGGAAATATCTACAACGCCATCTCTATAAACATGGAAATATCTACACCCCTATCTGTATAAACATGGAAATATCCACACCACTATCTCTATAAACATGGAAATTACTACACCGCGATCAGTATAAACGTGGAAATATCTACACCGCTATCTCTATAAACATGGAAATATCTCCACTACTATCTCTATAAACATCGAAATATCTACACCGCCATCTACATTTCCATAGAAATATCTGCGCCGCCATCTGTATAAACATGGAAATATCTACACGGTCATCTGTGTATAGATGGAAATATCAACACCGCCATCCGTACAAACATGGAAATATCTGCACCGCTATCTGTATAAACATGGAAATATCTACACCGTGGTCTGTATAAACATGGAAACATCTACACCGCTATCTGTATAAACATGGAAATATATACATCGCTATCTGTATAAACATGGAAATACCTACACCGTGATCTGTATAAACATGGAAATATTTACAACGATATCTGTATAAACATGGAAATATCTACACCGCCATCTCTATAAACATGGAAATATCTACACCGCCATCTGTATAAACATGGAAATATCTACACCGCCATCTGTATAAACCTGGAAATATCTACACCGCTATCTGTATAAACCTGGAAATATCTACACCGCTATCTGTATAAACATGGTAATATCTACACCACCATCTATATAAACATGGAAATATCTACACCGCCATCTGTATAAACATGGAAATATCTACAATGCCATCTGTAGAAAGATGGAAATATCTACACCGCAATCTGTGTAAACATGGAAATATCTACACCAATATCTGTAAAAACATGGAAATATCTACACCGCTATCTGTATAAACATGGAAATATCTATACCGCGATCTGCATAAACATGGAAATATCTACACCGCGATCTGTATAAACATGAAAATATCTACACCGCTATCTGTAGAAACATGGAAATATCTACACCGCGATCTGAATAAACATGGAAATATCTACAACGCGATCTGTATAAACATGGAAATATCTACACCGCTATCTGTAGAAACATGGAAATATCTACACAGCTATCTCTATAAACATGGAAATATCTACACCGCCATCTGTATAGACATGGAAATACCTACAAGTCATCTGTATAAACATGGAAATATCTACACAGCCACCTGTATAAACATGGAAATATCTACACAGCCATCTGTATATACATGGAAATATCTACACCGCTATCTGTATAAACATGGAAATAACTACACCGCTATTTGTATAAACAAGTAAATATCTACACTGTGATCTGTATAAACATGGAAATATCTACACTGCTATTTGTATAAACAAGGAAATATCTACACCGCTATCAGTATAAACATGGAAATAACTACACCGCTATTTGCATAAACAAGGAAATATCTACACCGTGATCTGTATAAACATGGAAATATCTACAACGCCATCTCTATAAACATGGAAATATCTACACCCCTATCTGTATAAACATGGAAATATCCACACCGCTATCTCTATAAACATGGAAATTACTACACCGCGATCAGTATAAACGTGGAAATATCTACACCGCTATCTCTATAAACATGGAAATATCTCCACTACTATCTCTATAAACATCGAAATATCTACACCGCCATCTACATATCCATAGAAATATCTGCGCCGCCATCTGTATAAACAGGGAAATATCTACACGGTCATCTGTGTATAGATGGAAATATCAACACCGCCATCTGTACAAACATGGAAATATCTGCACCGCTATCTGTATAAACATGGAAATATCTACACCGTGGTCTGTATAAACATGGAAATATCTACACCGCTATCTGTATAAACATGGAAATATATACATCGCTATCTGTATAAACATGGAAATACCTACACCGTGATCTGTATAAACATGGAAATATTTACAACGATATCTGTATAAACATGGAAATATCTACACCGCCATCTCTATAAACATGGAAATATCTACACCGCCATCTGTATAAACATGGAAATATCTACACCGCTATCTGTATAAACCTGGAAATATCTACACCGCTATCTGTATAAACATGGTAATATCTACACCACCATCTATATAAACATGGACATATCTACACCGCCATCTGTATAAACATGGAAATATCTACAATGCCATCTGTAGAAAGATGGAAATATCTACACCGCAATCTGTGTAAACATGGAAATATCTACACCAATATCTGTAAAAACATGGAAATAACTACACCGCTATCTGTATAAACATGGAAATATCTACAACGCGATCTGTATAAACATGGAAATATCTACAGCGCTATCTGTAGAAACATGGAAATATCTACACAGCTATCTCTATAAACATGGAAATATCTACACCGCCATCTGTATAGACATGGAAATACCTACAAGTCATCTGTAGAAACATGGAAATATCTACACAGCCACCTGTATAAACATGGAAATATCTACACAGCCATCTGTATATACATGGAAGTATCTACACCGCTATCTGTATAAACATGGAAATAACTACACCGCTATTTGTATAAACAAGTAAATATCTACACTGTGATCTGTATAAACATGGAAATATCTACACTGCTATTTGTATAAACAAGGAAATATGTACACCGCTATCTGTATAAACATGGAAATAACTACACCGCTATTTGCATAAACAAGGAAATATCTACACCGTGATCTGTATAAACATGGAAATATCTACAACGCCATCTCTATAAACATGGAAATATCTACACCCCTATCTGTATAAACATGGAAATATCCACACCGCTATCTCTATAAACATGGAAATTACTACACCGCGATCAGTATAAACGTGGAAATATCTACACCGCTATCTCTATAAACATGGAAATATCTCCACTACTATCTCTATAAACATCGAAATATCTACACCGCCATCTACATTTCCATAGAAATATCTGCGCCGCCATCTGTATAAACATGGAAATATCTACACGGTCATCTGTGTATAGATGGAAATATCAACACCGCCATCTGTACAAACATGGAAATATCTGCACCGCTATCTGTATAAACATGGAAATATCTACACCGTGGTCTGTATAAACATGGAAATATCTGCACCGCTATCTGTATAAACATGGAAATATCTACACCGTGGTCTGTATAAACATGGAAATATCTACACCGCTATCTGTATAAACATGGAAATATATACATCGCTATCTGTATAAACATGGAAATACCTACACCGTGATCTGTATAAACATGGAAATATTTACAACGATATCTGTATAAACATGGAAATATCTACACCGCCATCTCTATAAACATGGAAATATCTACACCGCCATCTGTATAAACATGGAAATATCTACACCGCTATCTGCATAAACCTGGAAATATCTACACCGCTATCTGTATAAACATGGTAATATCTACGCCACCATCTATATAAACATGGAAATATCTACACCGCCATCTGTATAAACATGGAAATATCTACAATGCCATCTGTAGAAAGATGGAAATATCTACACCGCAATCTGTGTAAACATGGAAATATCTACACCAATATCTGTAAAAACATGGAAATATCTACACCGCTATCTGTATAAACATGGAAATATCTATACCGCGATCTGCATAAACATGGAAATATCTACACCGCGATCTGTATAAACATGAAAATATCTACACCGCTTTCTGTAGAAAGATGGAAATATCTACACCGCGATCTGAATAAACATGGAAATATCTACAACGCGATCTGTATAAACATGGAAATATCTACACCGCTATCTGTAGAAACATGGAAATATCTACACAGCTATCTCTATAAACATGGAAATATCTACACCGCCATCTGTATAGACATGGAAATACCTACAAGTCATCTGTATAAACATGGAAATATCTACACAGCCACCTGTATAAACATGGAAATATCTACACAGCCATCTGTATATACATGGAAATATCTACACCGCTATCTGTATAAACATGGAAATAACTACACCGCTATTTGTATAAACAAGTAAATATCTACACTGTGATCTGTATAAACATGGAAATATCTACACTGCTATTTGTATAAACAAGGAAATATCTACACCGCTATCTGTATAAACATGGAAATAACTACACCGCTATTTGCATAAACAAGGAAATATCTACACCGTGATCTGTATAAACATGGAAATATCTACACCGCCATCTCTATAAACATGGAAATATCTACACCCCTATCTGTATAAACATGGAAATATCCACACCGCTATCTCTATAAACATGGAAATTACTACACCGCGATCAGTATAAACGTGGAAATATCTACACCGCTATCTCTATAAACATGGAAATATCTCCACTACTATCTCTATAAACATCGAAATATCTACACAGCCATCTACATATCCATAGAAATATCTGCGCCGCCATCTGTATAAACATGGAAATATCTACACGGTCATCTGTGTATAGATGGAAATATCAACACCGCCATCTGTACAAACATGGAAATATCTGCACCGCTATCTGTATAAACATGGAAATATCTACACCGTGGTCTGTATAAACATGGAAATATCTACACCGCTATCTGTATAAACATGGAAATATATACATCGCTATCTGTATAAACATGGAAATACCTACACCGTGATCTGTATAAACATGGAAATATTTACGATATCTGTATAAACATGGAAATATCTACACCGCCATCTCTATAAACATGGAAATATCTACACCGCCATCTGTATAAACATGGAAATATCTACACCGCTATCTGTATAAACCTGGAAATATCTACACCGCTATCTGTATAAACCTGGAAATATCTACACCGCTATCTGTATAAACATGGTAATATCTACACCACCATATATATAAACATGGAAATATCTACACCGCCATCTGTATAAACATGGAAATATCTACAATGCCATCTGTAGAAAGATGGAAATATCTACACCGCAATCTGCGTAAACATGGAAATATCTACACCGCGATCTGTATAAACATGAAAATATCTACACCGCTATCTGTAGAAAGATGGAAATATCTACACCGCGATCTGAATAAACATGGAAATATCTACAACGCGATCTGTATAAACATGGAAATATCTACACCGCTATCTGTAGAAACATGGAAATATCTACACAGCTATCTCTATAAACATGGAAATATCTACACCGCCATCTGTATAGACATGGAAATACCTACAAGTCATCTGTATAAACATGGAAATATATACACAGCCATCTGTATAAACATGGAAATATCTACACAGCCATCTGTATATACATGGAAATATCTACACCGCTATCTGTATAAACATGGAAATAACTACACCGCTATTTGTATAAACAAGGAAATATCTACACTGTGATCTGTATAAACATGGAAATATCTACACTGCTATTTGTATAAACAAGGAAATAGCTACACCGCTATCTGTATAAACATGGAAATAACTACACCACTATTTGCACAAACAAGGAAATATCTACACCGTGATCTGTATAAACATGGAAATATCTACAACGCCATCTCTATAAACATGGAAATATCTACACCCCTATCTGTATAAACATGGAAATATCCACACCGCTATCTCTATAAACATGGAAATTACTACACCACGATCAGTATAAACGTGGAAATATCTACACCGCTATCTCTATAAACATGGAAATATCTCCACTACTATCTCTATAAACATCGAAATATCTACACCGCCATCTACATGTCCATAGAAATATCTGCGCCGCCATCTGTATAAACATGGAAATATCTACACGGTCATCTGTGTATAGATGGAAATATCAACACCGCCATCCGTACAAACATGGAAATATCTGCACCGCTATCTGTATAAACATGGAAATATCTACACCGTGGTCTGTATAAACATGGAAATATCTACACCGCTATCTGTATAAACATGGAAATATATACATCGCTATCTGTATAAACATGGAAATACCTACACCGTGATCTGTATAAATATGGAAATATTTACAACGATATCTGTATAAACATGGAAATATCTACACCGCCATCTCTATAAACATGGAAATATCTACACCGCCATCTGTATAAACATGGAAATATCTACACCGCCATCTGTATAAACCTGGAAATATCTACACCGCTATCTGTATAAACCTGGAAATATCTACACCGCTATCTGTATAAACATGGTAATATCTACACCACCATCTATATAAACATGGAAATATCTACACCGCCATCTGTATAAACATGGAAATATCTACAATGCCATCTGTAGAAAGATGGAAATATCTACACCGCAATCTGTGTAAACATGGAAATATCTACACGAATATCTGTAAAAACATGGAAATATCTACAACGCTATCTGTATAAACATGGAAATATCTATACCGCGATCTGCATAAACATGGAAATATCTACACCGCGATCTGTATAAACATGAAAATATCTACACCGCTATCTGTAGAAACATTGAAATATCTACACCGCGATCTGAATAAACATGGAAATATCTACAACGCGATCTGTATAAACATGGAAATATCTACAGCGCTATCTGTAGAAACATGGAAATATCTACACAGCTATCTCTATAAACATGGAAATATCTACACCGCCATCTGTATAGACATGGAAATACCTACAAGTCATCTGTAGAAACATGGAAATATCTACACAGCCACCTGTATAAACATGGAAATATCTACACAGCCATCTGTATATACATGGAAATATCTACACCGCTATCTGTATAAACATGGAAATAACTACACCGCTATTTGTATAAACAAGTAAATATCTACACTGTGATCTGTATAAACATGGAAATATCTACACTGCTATTTGTATAAACAAGGAAATATGTACACCGCTATCTGTATAAACATGGAAATAACTACACCGCTATTTGCATAAACAAGGAAATATCTACACCGTGATCTGTATAAACATGGAAATATCTACAACGCCATCTCTATAAACATGGAAATATCTACACCCCTATCTGTATAAACATGGAAATATCCACACCGCTATCTCTATAAACATGGAAATTACTACACCGCGATCAGTATAAACGTGGAAATATCTACACCGCTATCTCTATAAACATGGAAATATCTCCACTACTATCTCTATAAACATCGAAATATCTACACCGCCATCTACATATCCATAGAAATATCTGCGCCGCCATCTGTATAAACATGGAAATATCTACACGGTCATCTGTGTATAGATGGAAATATCAACACCGCCATCTGTACAAACATGGAAATATCTGCACCGCTATCTGTATAAACATGGAAATATCTACACCGTGGTCTGTATAAACATGGAAATATCTACACCGCTATCTGTATAAACATGGAAATATATACATCGCTATCTGTATAAACATGGAAATACCTACACCGTGATCTGTATAAACATGGAAATATTTACAACGATATCTGTATAAACATGGAAATATCTACACCGCCATCTCTATAAACATGGAAATATCTACAACGATATCTGTATAAACATGGAAATATCTACACCGCCATCTCTATAAACATGGAAATATCTACACCGCCATCTGTATAAACATGGAAATATCTACACCGCTATCTGTATAAACCTGGAAATATCTACACCGCTATCTGTATAAACATGGTAATATCTACACCACCATCTATATAAACATGGAAATATCTACACCGCCATCTGTATAAACATGGAAATATCTACAATGCCATCTGTAGAAAGATGGAAATATCTACACCGCAATCTGTGTAAACATGGAAATATCTACACCAATATCTGTAAAAACATGGAAATATCTACACCGCTCTCTGTATAAACATGGAAATATCTATACCGCGATCTGCATAAACATGGAAATATCTACACCGCGATCTGTATAAACATGAAAATATCTACACCGCTATCTGTAGAAAGATGGAAATATCTACACCGCGATCTGAATAAACATGGAAATATCTACAACGCGATCTGTATAAACATGGAAATATCTACACCGCTATCTGTAGAAACATGGAAATATCTACACAGCTATCTCTATAAACATGGAAATATCTACACTGCCATCTGTATAGACATGGAAATACCTACAAGTCATCTGTATAAACATGGAAATATATACACAGCCATCTGTATAAACATGGAAATATCTACACAGCCATCTGTATATACATGGAAATATCTACACCGCTATCTGTATAAACATGGAAATAACTACACCGCTATTTGTATAAACAAGTAAATATCTACACTGTGATCTGTATAAACATGGAAATATCTACACTGCTATTTGTATAAACAAGGAAATAGCTACACCGCTATCTGTATAAACATGGAAATAACTACACCGCTATTTGCACAAACAAGGAAATATCTACACCGTGATCTGTATAAACATGGAAATATCTACAACGCCATCTCTATAAACATGGAAATATCTACACCCCTATCTGTATAAACATGGAAATATCCACACCGCTATCTCTATAAACATGGAAATTACTACACCGCGATCAGTATAAACGTGGAAATATCTACACCGCTATCTCTATAAACATGGAAATATCTCCACTACTATCTCTATAAACATCGAAATATCTACACCGCCATCTACATATCCATAGAAATATCTGCGCCGCCATCTGTATAAACATGGAAATATCTACACGGTCATCTGTGTATAGATGGAAATATCAACACCGCCATCTGTACAAACATGGAAATATCTGCACCGCTATCTGTATAAACATGGAAATATCTACACCGTGGTCTGTATAAACATGGAAATATCTACACCGCGATCTGTAGAAACATGAAAATATCTACACCGCTCTCTGTAGAAACATGGAAATATCTACACTGCGATCTGAATAAACATGGAAATATCTACAATGCCATCTGTAGAAAGATGGAAATATCTACACCGCAATCTGTGTAAACATGGAAATATCTACACCAATATCTGTAAAAACATGGAAATATCTACACCGCTATATTTATAAACATGGAAATATCTATACCGCGATCTGCATAAACATGGAAATATCTACACCGCGATCTGTATAAACATGGAAATATCTACACCGCTATCTGTAGAAACATGGAAATATCTACACAGCTATCTCTATAAACATGGAAATATCTACACCGCCATCTGTATAGACATGGAAATACCTACAAGTCATATGTATAAACATGGAAATATCTACACAGCCATCTGTATAAACGTGGAAATATCTACACAGCCATCTGTATATACATGGAAATATCTACACCGCTATGTGTATAAACATGGAAATAATTACAACGCTATTTGTATAAACAAGGAAATATATACACCGTGATCTGTATAAACATGGAAATATCTACACTGCTATTTGTTTAAACAAGGAAATATCTACACCGCTATCTGTAGAAACATGGAAATATCTACACAGCTATCTCTATAAACATGGAAATATCTACACCGCCATCTGTATAGACATGGAAATACCTACAAGTCATCTGTATAAACATGGAAATATCTACACAGCCATCTGTATAAACATGGAAATATCTACACAGCCATCTGTATATACATGGAAATATCTACACCGCTATCTCTATAAACATGGAAATATCTCCACTACTATCTCTATAAACATCGAAATATCTACACCGCCATCTACATATCCATAGAAATATCTGCGCCGCCATCTGTATAAACATGGAAATATCTACACGGTCATCTGTGTATAGATGGAAATATCAACACCGCCATCTGTACAAATATGGAAATATCTGCACCGTTATCTGTATAAACACGGAAATATCTACACCGTGGTCTGTATAAACATGGAAATATCTACACCCCGATCTGTATAAACATGAAAATATCTACACCGCTATCTGTAGAAACATGGAAATATCTACACCGCGATCTGAATAAACATGGAAATATCTACAATGCCATCTGTAGAAAGATGGAAATATCTACACCGCAATCTGTATAAACATGGAAATATCTATACCGCGATCTGCATAAATATGGAAATATCTACACAGCGATCTGTATAAACATGAATATATCTACACCGCTATCTGTAGAAACATGGAAATATCTACACCGCGATCTGAATAAACATGGAAATATCTACACCGCGATCTGTATAAACATGGAAATATCTACACCGCTATCTGTAGAAACATGGAAATATCTACACAGCTATCTCTATAAACATGGAAATATCTACACCGCCATCTGTATAGACATGGAAATACCTACAAGTCATCTGTATAAACATGGAAATATCTACACAGCCATCTGTATAAACATGGAAATATCTACACAGCCATCTGTATATACATGGAAATATCTACACCGCTATCTGTATAAACATGGAAATAACTACACCGCTATTTGTATAAACAAGGAAATATCTACACCGTGATCTGTATAAACATGGAAATATCTACACTGCTATTTGTATAAACAAGGAAATATCTACACCGCTATCTGTATAAACATGGAAATAACTACACCGCTATTTGCATACACAAGGAAATATCTACACCGGTATCTGTATAAACATGGTAATATCTACACCACCATCTATATAAACATGAAAATATCTACACCGCCATCTATATAAACATAGAAATATCTACAATGCCATCTGTAGAAAGATGGAAATATCTACACCGCAATCTGTGTACACATGGAAATATCTACACCAATATCTGCAAAAACATGGAAATATCTACACCGCTATCTGTATAAACATGGAAATATCTACACCGCGATCTGCATAAACATGGAAATATCTACACCGCGATCTGTATAAATATGGAAATATCTACACCGCTATCTGTAGAAACATGGAAATATCTACACCGCGATCTGTATAAACATGGAAATATCTACACCGCGAGCTGTATAAACATGGAAATATCTACACCGCTATCTGTAGAAACATGGAAATATCTACACAACTATCTCTATAAACATGGAAATATCTACACCGCCATCTGTAAAAACATGGAAATACCTACAAGTCATCTGTATAAACATGGAAAAATCTACACAGCCATCTGTATAAACATGGAAATATCTACAGGGCCATCTGTATATACACGGAAATATCTACACCGCTATCTGTATAAACATGGAAATAACTACACCGCTATTTGTATAAACAAGGAAATATCTACACCGTGATCTGTATAAACATGGAAATATCTACAATGCTGTTTGTATAAACAAGGAAATATCTACACCGCTATCTGTATAAACATGGAAATAACTACACCGCTATTTGCATAAACAAGGAAATATCTACACCGTGATCTATATAAACATGGAAATATCTACAACGCCATCTCTATAAACATGGAAATATCTACACCCCTATCTGTATAAACATGGAAATATCCACACCGCTATCTCTATAAACATGGAAATAATTACACCGCGATTAGTATAAACGTGGAAATATCTACACCGCTATCTCTATAAACATGGAAATATCTGCACTACTATCTATATAAACATCGAAATATCTACACCGCCATCTGTATAAACATGGAAATACTGACAAAGTTATCTGTATAAACATGGAAATATCTACACAGCCATGTGTACATATATGGAAATATCTACACCGCTCTCCATATAAACATGGAAATAACAACACTGCTATCTGTATATACATGGAAATATCTACACCGCCATCTACATATCCATAGAAATATCTGCGCCACCATCTGTATAAACATGGAAATATCTACACGGTCATCTGTGTATAGATGGAAATATCAACACCGCCATCTGTACAAACATGGAAATATCTGCACCGCTATCTGTATAAACATGGAAATATCTACACCGTGGTCTGTAAAACATGGAAATATCTACACCGCTATCTGTATAAACATGGAAATATATACATCGCTATCTGTATAAACATGGAAATACCTACACGGTGATCTGTATAAACATGGAAATATTTACAACGATATCTGTATAAACATGGAAATATCTACACCGCCATCTCTATAAACATGGAGATATCTACACCGCCATCTGTATAAACCTGGAAATATCTACAACGCTATCTGTATAAACATGGTAATATCTACACCACCATCTATATAAACATGGAAATATCTACACCGCTATCTGTATAAACTTGGAAATATCTACAATGCCATCTGTAGAAAGATGGAAATATCTACACCGCAATCTGTGTAAACATGGAAATATCTACACCAATATCTGTAAAAACATGGAAATATCTACACCGCTATCTGTATAAACATGGAAATATCTATACCGCGACCTGCATAAACATGGAAATATCTACACCGCGATCTGTAGAAACATGAAAATATCTACACCGCTCTCTGTAGAAACATGGAAATATCTACACCGCAGTCTGAATAAACATGGAAATATCTACAATGCCATCTGTAGAAAGATGGAAATATCTACACCGCAATCTGTGTAAACATGGAAATATCTACACCAATATCTGTAAAAACATGGAAATATCTACACCGCTATATTTATAAACATGGAAATATCTATACCGCGATCTGCATAAACATGGAAATATCTACACCGCGATCTGTATAAACATGGAAATATCTACACCGCTATCTGTAGAAACATGGAAATATCTACACAGCTATCTCTATAAACATGGAAATATCTACACCGCCATCTGTATAGACATGGAAATACCTACAAGTCATATGTATAAACATGGAAATATCTACACAGCCATCTGTATAATCATGGAAATATCTACACAGCCATCTGTATATACATGGAAATATCTACACCGCTATCTGTATAAACATGGAAATAATTACAACGCTATTTGTATAAACAAGGAAATATATACACCGTGATCTGTATAAACATGGAAATATCTACACTGCTATTTGTTTAAACAAGGAAATATCTACACCGCAATCTGTAGAAACATGGAAATATATACATCGCTATCTGTATAAACATGGAAATACCTACACGGTGATCTGTATAAACATGGAAATATTTACAACGATATCTGTATAAACATGGAAATATCTACACCGCCATCTCTATAAACATGGAGATATCTACACCGCCATCTGTATAAACCTGGAAATATCTACAACGCTATCTGTATAAACATGGTAATATCTACACCACCATCTATATAAACATGGAAATATCTACACCGCTATCTGTATAAACTTGGAAATATCTACAATGCCATCTGTAGAAAGATGGAAATATCTACACCGCAATCTGTGTAAATATGGAAATATCTACACCAATATCTGTAAAAACATGGAAATATCTACACCGCTATCTGTATAAACATGGAAATATCTATACCGCGACCTGCATAAACATGGAAATATCTACACCGCGATCTGTATAAACCTGAAAATATCTACACCGCTATCTGTAGAAACATGGAAATATCTACACCGCGATCTGAATAAACATGGAAATATCTACACCGCAATCTGTATAAACATGGAAATATCTACACCGCTATCTGTAGAAACATGGAAATATCTACACAGCTATCTCTATAAACATGGAAATATCTACACCGCCATCTGTATAGACATGCAAATACCTACAAGTCATCTGTATAAACATGGAAATATATACACAGCCATCTGTATAAACATGGAAATATCTACACAACCATCTGTATATACATGGAAATATCTACACCGCTGTCTGTATAAACATGGAAATAACTACACCGCTATTTGTATAAACAAGTAAATATCTACACTGTGATCTGTATAAACATGGAAATATCTACACTGCTATCTGTATAAACCTGGAAATATCTACACCACTATCTGTATAAACATGGTAATATCTACACCACCATCTATATAAAAATGGAAATATCGACACAGCCATCTGTATAAACATGGAAATATCTACACAGCCATGTGTACATATATGGAAATATCTACACCGCTCTCTATATAAACATGGAAATAACTACACCGCTATCTGTATATACATGGAAATATCTACACCGCCATCTACATATCCATAGAAATATCTGCGCCACCATCTGTATAAACATGGAAATATCTACACGGTCATCTGTGTATAGATGGAAATATCAACACCGCCATCTGTACAAACATGGAAATATCTGCACCGCTATCTGTATAAACATGGAAATATCTACACCGTGGTCTGTAAAACATGGAAATATCTACACCGCTATCTGTATAAACATGGAAATATATACATCGCTATCTGTATAAACATGGAAATATATACATCGCTATCTGTATAAACATGGAAATACCTACACCGTGATCTCTATAAACATGGAAATATTTACAACGATATCTGTATAAACATGGAAATATCTACACCGCCATCTCTATAAACATGGAGATATCTACACCGCCATCTGTATAAACATGGAAATATCTACAACGCTATCTGTATAAACCTGGAAATATCTACACCGCTATCTGTATAAACATGGTAATATCTACACCACCATCTATATAAACATGGAAATATCTACACCGCCATCTGTATAAACATGGAAATATCTACAATGCCATCTGTAGAAAGATGGAAATATCTACACTGCAATCTGTGTAAACATGGAAATACCTACACCAATATCTGTAAAAACATGGAAATACCTACACCGCTATCTGTATAAAAATGGAAATATCTACACTGCGATCTGCATAAGCATGGAAATATCTACACAGCTATCTCTATAAACATGGAAATATCTACACCGCCAACTGTATAAACATGGAAATACCTACAAGTCATCTGTATAAACATGGAAATATCTACACAGCCATCTGTATAAACATGGAAATATCTACACAGCCATCTGTATATACATGGAAATATCTACACCACTCTCTGTATAAACATGGAAATAAGTACACCGCTATTTGTATAAACAAGGAAATATCTACACCGTGATCTGTATAAACATGGAAATATCTACACTGCTATTTGTATAAACAAGGAAATATCTACACCGCTATCTGTATAAACATGGAAATAACTACACCGCTATTTGCATAAACAAGGAAATATCTACACCATGATCTGTATAAACATGGAAATACTTACAAAGTTATCTGTATAAACATGGAAATATCTACACCGGCATGTGTATAAACATGGAAATATCTACACAGCCATGTGTACATACATGGAAATATCTACACCGCTCTCTATATAAACAAAGAAATAACTACACCGCTATCTGTATATACATGGAGATATCTACACCGCCATCTACATATCCATAGAAATATCTGCGCCGCCATCTGTATAAACATGGAAAAATCTACACGGTCATCTGAATATAGATGGAAATATCAACACCGCCATCTGTACAAACATGGAAATATCTGCACCGCTATCTGTATAAACATGTAAATATCTACACCGTGGTCTGTATAAACATGGAAATATCTTCACCGCTATCTGTATAAACATGGAAATATATACACCGCTATCTCTATAAACATGGAAATATCTACACCGTGATCTGTATAAACATGGAAATATTTACACCGATATCTCTATAAACATGGAAATATCTACAATGCCATCTCTATAAACATGGAAATATCCACACCGCCATCTGTATAAACCTGGAAATATCGACACCGCTATCTGTATAAACCTGGAAATATCTACACCTATATCTGTATAAACATGGTAATATCTACTCCACCATCTACATAAACATGGAAATATCTACAACGCCATCTGTATAAACATGGAAATATCTACAATGCCATCTGTAGAAAGATGGAAATATCTACACTGCAATCTGTGTAAACATGGAAATACCTACACTAATCTCTGTAAAAACATGGAAGTATCTACACCGCTATCTGTATAAAGATGGAAATATCTACACCGCGATCTGCATAAGCATGGAAATATCTACACCGCGATCTGCATAAACATGGAAATATCTACACCGCCATCTGTAGAAACATGGAAATATCTACACCGCGATCTGCATAAACATGGAAATATCTACACCGCGATCTGTATAAACATGGAAATAACTACACCGCTATCTGTAGAAACATGGAAATATCTACACAGCTATCTCTATAAACATGGAAATATCTACACCGCCATCTGTATAAACATGGAAATACCTACAAGTCATCTGTATAAACATGGAAATATCTACACAGCCATCTGTATAAACATGGAAATATCTACACAGCCACCTGTATATACATGGAAATATCTTCACCGCTATCTGTATAAAAATGGAAATAACTACAGCGCTATTTGTATAAACAAGGAAATATCTACACCGTGATCTGTATAAACATGGAAATATCTACACTGCTATTTGTATAAACAAGGAAATATCTACACCGCTATCTGTATAAACATGGAAATAACTACACCGCTATTTGCATAAACAAGGAAATATCTACACCGTGATCTGTATAAACATGGAAATATCTACAACGCCATCTCTATAAACATGGAAATATCTACACCACTATCTGTATAAACATGGAAATATCCACACCGCTATCTCTATAAACATGGAAATAACTACACCGCGATCAGTATAAACGTGGAAATATCTACACCGCTATCTCTATAAACATGGAAATATCTCCACTGCTATCTCTATTAACATCGAAATATCTACACCGCAATCTGTATAAACATGGAAATACATACAAAGTTATCTGTATAAACATGGAAATATCTACACCGCCATCTGTATAAACATGGAAATATCTACACAGCCATGTGTACATACATGGAAATATCTACAACGCTCTCTATATAAACAAAGAAATAACTACACCGCTATCTGTATATACATGGAAATATCTACACCGCCATCTACATATCCATAGAAATATCTGCGCCGCCATCTGTATAAACATGGAAATATCTACACGGTCATCTGTGTATAGATGGAAATATCAACACCGCCATCTGTACAAACATGGAAATATCCGCACCGCTATCTGTATAAACATGGAAATATCTACACCGTGGTCTGTATAAACATGGAAATATCTACACCGCTATCTGTATAAACATGGAAATATATACACCGCTATCTCTATAAACATGGAAATATCTACACCGCGATCTGTATAAACATGGAAATATTTACACTGATATCTGTATAAACATGGAAATATCTACACCGCCATCTCTATAAACATGGAGATATCTACACCGCCATCTGTATAAACATGGAATTATCTACACCGCTATCTGTATAAACCTGGAAATATCTACACTGCTATCTGTATAAACGTGGTAATATCTACACCATCATCTATATAAACATGGAAATATCTACACCGCCATCTGTATAAACATGGAAATATCTACAATGCCATCTGTAGAAAGATGGAAATATGTACACTGCAATCTGTGTAAACATGGAAATACCTACACCAATATTTGTAAAAACATGGAAATATCTACACCGCTATCTGTATAAAGATGGAAACATCTACACCGCGATCTGCATAAGCATGGAAATATCTACACCGCGATCTGCATAAACATGGAAATATCTACACCGCTATCTGTAGAAACATGGAAATATCTACACCGCGATCTGCATAAACATGGAAATATCTACACCGCTCTCTGTAGAAACATGGAAGTATCTACACAGCTATCTCTATAAACATGGAAATATCTACACCGCCATCTGTATAAACATGGAAATACCTACAAGTCATCTGTATAAACATGGAAATATCTACACAGCCATCTGTAAAAACATGGAAATATCTACACCGCTGTCTGTATAAACATGGAAATAACTACACCGATATTTGTAGAAACAAGGAAATATCTACACCGTGACCTGTATAAACATGCAAATATCTACACTGCTATTTGTATAAACAAGGAAATATCTACACCGCTATCTGTATAAACATGGAAATAACTACACCGCTATTTGCATAAACAAGGAAATATCTACACCGTGATCTGTATAAACATGGAAATATCTACAACGCCATCTCTATAAACATGGAAATATCTACACCCCTATCTGTATAAACATGGAAATATCCACACCGCTATCTCAATAAACATGGAAATAACTACACCGCGATCAGTATAAACTTGGAAATATCTACACCGCTATCTCTATAAACATGGAAATATCTCCACTGTTATCTCTATAAACATCGAAATATCTACACCGCCATCTGTATAAACATGGAAATACTTACAAAGTTATCTGTAAAAACATGGAAATATCTACACCGCTGTCTGTATAAAGATGGAAATATCTACACTGCGACCTGCATAAGCATGGAATAATCTACACCGCGATCTGCATAAACGTGGAAATATCTACACCGCTATCTGTAGAAACATGGAAATATCTACACAGCTATCTCTATAAACATGGAAATATCTACACCGCCATCTGTATAAACATGGAAATAACTACAAGTCATCTGTATAAACATGGAAACATCTACACAGCCATCTGTATAAACATGGAAATATCTACAAAGCCATCTGTATATTCATGGAAATATCTACACCGCTATCTGTATAAACATGGAAATAACTACACCGCTATTTGTATAAACAAGGAAATATCTACACCGTGATCTGTATAAACATGGAAATATCTACACGCATATTTGTATAAACAAGGAAGTATCCTCACCGCTATCAGTATAAACATGGAAATAAATACACCGCTATTTGCATAAACAAGGAAATATCTACACCGTGATCTGTATAAACATGGAAATATCTACAACGCCATCTCTATAAACATGGAAATATCTACACCCCTATCTGTATAAACATGAAAATATCCACACCGCTATCTCTATAAACATGGAAATAACTACACCGCGATCAGTATAAACGTGGAAATATCTACACCGCTATCTCTATAAACATGGAAATATCTCCAATACTATCTCTATAAACATCGAAATATCTACACCGCTATCTGTATAAACATGGAAATACTTACAAAGTTATCTGTATCAACATGGAAATATCTACACCGCCATCTGTATAAACATGGAAATACCTACACAGCCATGTGTACATACATGCAAATATCTACACCGCTCTCTATATAAACATGGAAATAAGTACACTGCTATCTGTATATACATGGAAATATCTACACCGCCGTCTATGTATTCATAGAAATATCTGCACCGCCATCTGTACAAACAGAGAAATATCTACACGGTCATCTGTGTATATATGGAAATATCAACACCGCCATCTGTACAAACATGGAAATATCTGCACCGCTATCTGTATGAACATGGAAATATCTACACCGTGGTCTGTATAAACATGGAAATATCTACACCGCTATCTGTATAAACATGGAAATATATACACCGCTATCTCTATAAACATGGAAATATCTACACCGTGATCTGTATAAACATGGAAATATTTACACCGATATCTGTATAAACATGGAAATATCTACACCGCCATCTCTATAAACATGGAAATATCTACACCGCCATCTGTATAAACATGGAAATATCTACACCGCAACCTGAATAAACCTGGAAATATCTGCACCGCTATCTGTATAAACATGGTAATATCTACACCGCCATCTAAATAAACATGGAAATATCTACACCGCCATCTGTATAAACATGGAAATATCTACAATGCCATCTGTAGAAAGATGGAAATATCTGCTCGGCAATCTGTGTAAACATGGAAATATATACACCAATGTCTGTAAAAACATGGAAATATCTACACCGCTATCTGTATAAACATGGAAATATCTACACCGCGATCTGCATAAACATGGAAATATCTACACCACGATCTGTATAAACATTTAAATATCTACACTGCGATCTGTATAAACATGTAAATATCTAAAACGCTATCTGTACAAACATGGAAATATCTAAACAGCTATCTCTATAAACATGGAAATATCTACACCGCCATCTGTATAAACATGGAAATACCTACAAGTCATCTGTATAAACATGGAAATATCTACACAGCCATCTGTATAAACATGGAAATATCTACACAGCCATCTGTATATACATGGAAATATCTACACCGCTATCTGAATAAACATGGAAATAACTACACCGCTATTTGTATAAACAAGGAAATATCTACACCGTGATCTGTATAAACATGGAAATATCTACACTGCTATTTCTATAAACAAGGATATATCTACATGGCTATCAGTATAAACATGGAAATAACTACACCGGTATTTGCATAAACAAGGAAATATCTACACCGTGATCTGTATAAACATGGAAATATCTACAACGCCATCTCTATAAACATGGAAACATCTACACCCCTATCTGTATAAACATGGAAATATCCACACGGCTATCTCTATAAACATGGAAATAACTACACTGCGATCAGTATAAACATCGAAATATCTACACCGCCGTCTGTATAAACATGGAAATACTTAGAAAGTTATCTGTATAAACATGGAAATAGCTACACCGCCATCTGTATAAACATGGAAATATCTACACAGCCATGTGTACATACATGGAAATATCTACACCGCTCTCTATATAAACATGGAAATAACTATACCGCTATCTGTATATACATGGAAATATCTACACCGCCATCTACATATCCATAGAAATCTCTGCGCCGGCATCTGTATAAACATGGAAATATCTACACGGTCATCTGTGTATAGATGGAAATATCAACACCGCCATCTGTACAAACATGGAAATATCTGCAACGCTATCTGTATAAACATGGAAATATCTACACCGAGGTCTGTATAAACATGGAAATATCTACACCGCTATCTGTATAAACATGGAAATATATACACCGCTATCTCTATAAACATGGAAATATCTACACCATGATCTGTATAAACATGGAAATATTTACACCGATATCTGTATAAACATGGAAATATCTACACCGCCATCTCTATTAACATGGAAATATCTACACCGCCATCTGTATAAACATGGAAATATCTACACCGCTATCTGTATAAACCTGGAAATATCTACACGGCTATCTGTATAAACATGGTAATATCTACACCACCATCTAAATAAACATGGAAATATCTACACCGCCATCTGTATAAACATGGAAATATCTACAATGCCATGTGTAGAAAGATGGAAATATCTACACCGCAATCTGTGTAAACATGGAAATATCTAAACCAATGTCTGTAAAAACATGGAAATATCTACACCGCTATCTGTAAAAACATGGAAATATCTACACCGCAATCTGCATAAACATGGAAATATCTACTCCGCGATCTGTATAAAGATGGAAATATCTACACCGCCATCTGCATAAACATGGAAATATCTACACCGCGATCTGTATAAACATGTAAATACCTACACCGCGATCTGTATAAACATGTAATTATCTACACCGCTATCTGTAGAAACATGGAAATATCTACACAGCTATCTCTATAAACATGGAAATATCTACACCGCCATCTCTATAAACATGGAAATACCTACAAGTCATATGTATAAACATGGAAATATCTACACAGCCATCTGTATAAACATTGAAATATCTACACAGCCATCTGTATATACATGGAAATATCTACACCGCTACCTGTATAAACATGGACATAACTACACCGCTATTTGTATAAAGAAGGAAATATCTACACCATGATCTGTATAAACATGGAAATATCTACACTGCTATTTCTATAAACAAGGAAATATCTACACCGCTATCTGTATAAACATGGAAATACTTACAAAGTTATCAGTATAAACATGGAAATATCTACACCGCCATCTGTATAAACATGGAAATATCTAGACAGCCATGTGTACATACATGGAAATATCTACACCGCTCTCTATATAAACATGGAAATAACTACACCGCTATCTGTATATACATGGAAATCTCTACACCGCCATCTACATATCCATAGAAATATCTGTGCCTCCATCTGTATAAACATGCAAATATCTACACGGTCATCTGTGTATAAATGGAAATATCAACACCGCCGTCTGTACAAACATGGAAATATCTGCACCGCTATCTGTATAAACATGGAAATATCTATACCGTGGTCTGTATAAACATGGAAATATCTACACCGCTATCTGTATAAACATGGAAATATATACACCGCAATCTCTATAAACATGGAAATATCTACAGCATGATCTGTATAAACTTGGAAATATTTACACCGATATCTGTACAAACATGGAAATATCTACACCGCCATCTCTATAAACATTGAAATATCTACAACGCCATTTGTATTAACATGGAAATATCTACACCGCTATCTGTATAAACCTGGAAATATCTACACCGCTATCTGTATAAACATGGTAATATGTACACCACCATCAATATAAACATGGAAATATCTACACCACCATCTGTATAAACATGGAAATATCTACAATGCCATCTGTAGAAAGATGGCAATATCTACACCGCAATCTGTGTAAACGTGGAAATATCTACACCAATATCTGTAAAAACATGGAAATATCTACACCGCTATCTGTATAAACATGGAAATATCTACACCGCCATCTGCATAAACATGGAAATATCTACTCCGCGATCTGTATAAACATGGAAATATTTACACCGCTATCTGTAGAAACATGGAAATATCTACACCGCTATCTGCATAAAGAAGGAAATATCTACACCGCGATCTGTATAAACATGTAAATACCTACACCGCTATCTGTAGAAACATGGAAATATCTACACAGCTATCTCTATAAACATGGAAATATCTACACCGCCATCTGTATGAACATGGAAATACCTACAAGTCATCTGTATAAACATGGAAATATCTACACAGCCATCTGTATAAACATGGAAATATCTACACAGCCATCTGTATATACATGGAAATATCTACACCGCTATCTGTATAAAAATGGAAATAACTACACCGCTATTTGTATAAACAAGGAAATATCTACACCGTTATCTGTATAAACATGGATATATCTACACTGCTATTTGTATAAACAAGGAAATATCTACACCGCTATCTGTATAAACATGGAAATAACTACACCGCTATTTGCATAAACAGGGAAATATCTACACCGTGATCTGTATAAACATGGAAATATCTACAACGCCATCTCTATAAACATGGAAATATCTACAACCCTATCTGTATAAACATGGAAATATCCACACCGCTATCTCTATAAACATGAAAATAACTACACCGCGATCAGTATAAACGTGGAAATATCTACACCGCTATCTCTATAAACATGGAAATATCTCCACTGCTATCTCTATAAACATCGAAATATCTACACCGCCATCTGTATAAACATGGAAATACTTACAAAGTTATCTGTATAAACATGGAAATAGCTACACCGCCATCTGTATAAACATGGAAATATCTACACAGCCATGTGTACATACATGGAAATATCTACACCGCTCTCTATATAAACATGGAAATAACTACACCGCTATCTGTATATACATGGAAATATCTACACCGCCATCTACATATCCATAGAAATATCTGCGCCGCCATCTGTATAAACATGGAAATATCTACACGGTCATCTGTGTATAGATGGAAATATCAACACCGCCTTCTGTACAAACATGGAAATATCTGCACCGCTATCTTTATAAACATGGAAATATCTACACCGAGGTCTGTATAAACATGGAAATATCTACACCGCTATCTGTATAAATATGGAAATATATACACCGCTATCTCTATAAACATGGAAATATCTACACCGTGATCTGTATAAACATGGAAATATTTACACCGATATCTGTATAAACATGGAAATATCTACACCGCCATCTCTATAAACATGGAAATATCTACACCGCCATCTGTATAAACATGGAAATATCCACACCGCTATCTGAATAAACCTGGAAATATCTGCACCGCTATCTGTATAAACATGGTAATATCTACACCACCATCTATATAAATATGGAAATATCTACACCAATATCTGTAAAAACATGGAAATATCTACACCGCTATCTGTATAAACATGGAAATATCTATACCGAGATCTGCATAAACATGGAAATATCTACACCACGATCTGTATAAACATGAAAATATCTACACCGCTATCAGTAGAAACATGGAAATATCGACACCGCGATCTGAATAAACATGGAAATATCTACACCGCGATCTGTATAAACATGGAAATATCTACACCGCTATCTGTAGAAACATGGAAATATCTACACCGCCATCTCTATAAACATGGAAATATCTACACCGCCATCTGTATAAACATGGAAATATCTACAACGCTATCTGTATAAACCTGAATATATCTACACCGCTATCTGTATAAACATGGTAATATCTACATCACCGTCTATATAAACATGGAAATATCTACACCGCCATCTGTATAAACATGGAAATATCTACAATGCCATCTGTAGAAAGATGTAAATATCTACACCGCAATCTGTGTAAACATGGAAATATCTACACCAATATCTGTAAAAACATGGAAATATCTAAACCGCTATCTGTGGAAACATGGAAATATCTACACAGCTATCTCTATAAACAAGGAAATATCTACACCGCCATCTGTATAAACATGGAAATACCTACAAGTCATCTGTATAAACATGGAAATACATACAAAGCCATCTGTATAAACATGGAAATAACTACACCGCTATTTGCATAAACAAGGAAATATCTACACCGTGATCTGTATAAACATGGAAATATCTACAACGCCATCTCTATAAACATGGAAATATCTACACCCCTATCTGTATAAACATGGAAATATCCACACCGCTATCTCAATAAACATGGAAATAACTACACCGCGATCAGTATAAACTTGGAAATATCTACACCGCTATCTCTATAAACATGGAAATATCTCCACTGTTATCTCTATAAACATCGAAATATCTACACCGCCATCTGTATAAACATGGAAATACTTACAAAGTTATCTGTAAAAACATGGAAATATCTACACCGCTGTCTGTATAAAGATGGAAATATCTACACTGCGACCTGCATAAGCATGGAATAATCTACACCGCGATCTGCATAAACGTGGAAATATCTACACCGCTATCTGTAGAAACATGGAAATATCTACACAGCTATCTCTATAAACATGGAAATATCTACACCGCCATCTGTATAAACATGGAAATAACTACAAGTCATCTGTATAAACATGGAAACATCTACACAGCCATCTGTATAAACATGGAAATATCTACAAAGCCATCTGTATATTCATGGAAATATCTACACCGCTATCTGTATAAACATGGAAATAACTACACCGCTATTTGTATAAACAAGGAAATATCTACACCGTGATCTGTATAAACATGGAAATATCTACACGCATATTTGTATAAACAAGGAAGTATCCTCACCGCTATCAGTATAAACATGGAAATAAATACACCGCTATTTGCATAAACAAGGAAATATCTACACCGTGATCTGTATAAACATGGAAATATCTACAACGCCATCTCTATAAACATGGAAATATCTACACCCCTATCTGTATAAACATGAAAATATCCACACCGCTATCTCTATAAACATGGAAATAACTACACCGCGATCAGTATAAACGTGGAAATATCTACACCGCTATCTCTATAAACATGGAAATATCTCCAATACTATCTCTATAAACATCGAAATATCTACACCGCTATCTGTATAAACATGGAAATACTTACAAAGTTATCTGTATCAACATGGAAATATGTACACCGCCATCTGTATAAACATGGAAATACCTACACAGCCATGTGTACATACATGCAAATATCTACACCGCTCTCTATATAAACATGGAAATAACTACACTGCTATCTGTATATACATGGAAATATCTACACCGCCGTCTATGTATTCATAGAAATATCTGCACCGCCATCTGTACAAACAGAGAAATATCTACACGGTCATCTGTGTATATATGGAAATATCAACACCGCCATCTGTACAAACATGGAAATATCTGCACCGCTATCTGTATGAACATGGAAATATCTACACCGTGGTCTGTATAAACATGGAAATATCTACACCGCTATCTGTATAAACATGGAAATATATACACCGCTATCTCTATAAACATGGAAATATCTACACCGTGATCTGTATAAACATGGAAATATTTACACCGATATCTGTATAAACATGGAAATATCTACACCGCCATCTCTATAAACATGGAAATATCTACACCGCCATCTGTATAAACATGGAAATATCTACACCGCAACCTGAATAAACCTGGAAATATCTGCACCGCTATCTGTATAAACATGGTAATATCTACACCGCCATCTAAATAAACATGGAAATATCTACACCGCCATCTGTATAAACATGGAAATATCTACAATGCCATCTGTAGAAAGATGGAAATATCTGCTCGGCAATCTGTGTAAACATGGAAATATATACACCAATGTCTGTAAAAACATGGAAATATCTACACCGCTATCTGTATAAACATGGAAATATCTACACCGCGATCTGCATAAACATGGAAATATCTACACCGCGATCTGTATAAACATTTAAATATCTACACTGCGATCTGTATAAACATGTAAATATCTAAAACGCTATCTGTACAAACATGGAAATATCTAAACAGCTATCTCTATAAACATGGAAATATCTACACCGCCATCTGTATAAACATGGAAATACCTACAAGTCATCTGTATAAACATGGAAATATCTACACAGCCATCTGTATAAACATGGAAATATCTACACAGCCATCTGTATATACATGGAAATATCTACACCGCTATCTGAATAAACATGGAAATAACTACACCGCTATTTGTATAAACAAGGAAATATCTACACCGTGATCTGTATAAACATGGAAATATCTACACTGCTATTTCTATAAACAAGGATATATCTACATGGCTATCAGTATAAACATGGAAATAACTACACCGGTATTTGCATAAACAAGGAAATATCTACACCGTGATCTGTATAAACATGGAAATATCTACAACGCCATCTCTATAAACATGGAAACATCTACACCCCTATCTGTATAAACATGGAAATATCCACACGGCTATCTCTATAAACATGGAAATAACTACACTGCGATCAGTATAAACATCGAAATATCTACACCGCCGTCTGTATAAACATGGAAATACTTAGAAAGTTATCTGTATAAACATGGAAATAGCTACACCGCCATCTGTATAAACATGGAAATATCTACACAGCCATGTGTACATACATGGAAATATCTACACCGCTCTCTATATAAACATGGAAATAACTATACCGCTATCTGTATATACATGGAAATATCTACACCGCCATCTACATATCCATAGAAATCTCTGCGCCGGCATCTGTATAAACATGGAAATATCTACACGGTCATCTGTGTATAGATGGAAATATCAACACCGCCATCTGTACAAACATGGAAATATCTGCAACGCTATCTGTATAAACATGGAAATATCTACACCGAGGTCTGTATAAACATGGAAATATCTACACCGCTATCTGTATAAACATGGAAATATATACACCGCTATCTCTATAAACATGGAAATATCTACACCGTGATCTGTATAAACATGGAAATATTTACACCGATATCTGTATAAACATGGAAATATCTACACCGCCATCTCTATTAACATGGAAATATCTACACCGCCATCTGTATAAACATGGAAATATCTACACCGCTATCTGTATAAACCTGGAAATATCTACACGGCTATCTGTATAAACATGGTAATATCTACACCACCATCTAAATAAACATGGAAATATCTACACCGCCATCTGTATAAACATGGAAATATCTACAATGCCATGTGTAGAAAGATGGAAATATCTACACCGCAATCTGTGTAAACATGGAAATATCTAAACCAATGTCTGTAAAAACATGGAAATATCTACACCGCTATCTGTAAAAACATGGAAATATCTACACCGCAATCTGCATAAACATGGAAATATCTACTCCGCGATCTGTATAAAGATGGAAATATCTACACCGCCATCTGCATAAACATGGAAATATCTACACCGCGATCTGTATAAACATGTAAATACCTACACCGCGATCTGTATAAACATGTAATTATCTACACCGCTATCTGTAGAAACATGGAAATATCTACACAGCTATCTCTATAAACATGGAAATATCTACACCGCCATCTCTATAAACATGGAAATACCTACAAGTCATATGTATAAACATGGAAATATCTACACAGCCATCTGTATAAACATGGAAATATCTACACAGCCATCTGTATATACATGGAAATATCTACACCGCTACCTGTATAAACATGGACATAACTACACCGCTATTTGTATAAAGAAGGAAATATCTACACCATGATCTGTATAAACATGGAAATATCTACACTGCTATTTCTATAAACAAGGAAATATCTACACCGCTATCTGTATAAACATGGAAATACTTACAAAGTTATCAGTATAAACATGGAAATATCTACACCGCCATCTGTATAAACATGGAAATATCTAGACAGCCATGTGTACATACATGGAAATATCTACACCGCTCTCTATATAAACATGGAAATAACTACACCGCTATCTGTATATACATGGAAATCTCTACACCGCCATCTACATATCCATAGAAATATCTGTGCCTCCATCTGTATAAACATGCAAATATCTACACGGTCATCTGTGTATAAATGGAAATATCAACACCGCCGTCTGTACAAACATGGAAATATCTGCACCGCTATCTGTATAAACATGGAAATATCTATACCGTGGTCTGTATAAACATGGAAATATCTACACCGCTATCTGTATAAACATGGAAATATATACACCGCAATCTCTATAAACATGGAAATATCTACAGCATGATCTGTATAAACTTGGAAATATTTACACCGATATCTGTACAAACATGGAAATATCTACACCGCCATCTCTATAAACATTGAAATATCTACAACGCCATTTGTATTAACATGGAAATATCTACACCGCTATCTGTATAAACCTGGAAATATCTACACCGCTATCTGTATAAACATGGTAATATGTACACCACCATCAATATAAACATGGAAATATCTACACCACCATCTGTATAAACATGGAAATATCTACAATGCCATCTGTAGAAAGATGGCAATATCTACACCGCAATCTGTGTAAACGTGGAAATATCTACACCAATATCTGTAAAAACATGGAAATATCTACACCGCTATCTGTATAAACATGGAAATATCTACACCGCCATCTGCATAAACATGGAAATATCTACTCCGCGATCTGTATAAACATGGAAATATTTACACCGCTATCTGTAGAAACATGGAAATATCTACACCGCTATCTGCATAAAGAAGGAAATATCTACACCGCGATCTGTATAAACATGTAAATACCTACACCGCTATCTGTAGAAACATGGAAATATCTACACAGCTATCTCTATAAACATGGAAATATCTACACCGCCATCTGTATGAACATGGAAATACCTACAAGTCATCTGTATAAACATGGAAATATCTACACAGCCATCTGTATAAACATGGAAATATCTACACAGCCATCTGTATATACATGGAAATATCTACACCGCTATCTGTATAAAAATGGAAATAACTACACCGCTATTTGTATAAACAAGGAAATATCTACACTGTTATCTGTATAAACATGGATATATCTACACTGCTATTTGTATAAACAAGGAAATATCTACACCGCTATCTGTATAAACATGGAAATAACTACACCGCTATTTGCATAAACAGGGAAATATCTACACCGTGATCTGTATAAACATGGAAATATCTACAACGCCATCTCTATAAACATGGAAATATCTACACCCCTATCTGTATAAACATGGAAATATCCACACCGCTATCTCTATAAACATGAAAATAACTACACCGCGATCAGTATAAACGTGGAAATATCTACACCGCTATCTCTATAAACATGGAAATATCTCCACTGCTATCTCTATAAACATCGAAATATCTACACCGCCATCTGTATAAACATGGAAATACTTACAAAGTTATCTGTATAAACATGGAAATAGCTACACCGCCATCTGTATAAACATGGAAATATCTACACAGCCATGTGTACATACATGGAAATATCTACACCGCTCTCTATATAAACATGGAAATAACTACACCGCTATCTGTATATACATGGAAATATCTACACCGCCATCTACATATCCATAGAAATATCTGCGCCGCCATCTGTATAAACATGGAAATATCTACACGGTCATCTGTGTATAGATGGAAATATCAACACCGCCTTCTGTACAAACATGGAAATATCTGCACCGCTATCTTTATAAACATGGAAATATCTACACCGAGGTCTGTATAAACATGGAAATATCTACACCGCTATCTGTATAAATATGGAAATATATACACCGCTATCTCTATAAACATGGAAATATCTACACCGTGATCTGTATAAACATGGAAATATTTACACCGATATCTGTATAAACATGGAAATATCCACACCGCCATCTCTATAAACATGGAAATATCTACACCGCCATCTGTATAAACATGGAAATATCCACACCGCTATCTGAATAAACCTGGAAATATCTGCACCGCTATCTGTATAAACATGGTAATATCTACACCACCATCTATATAAATATGGAAATATCTACACCAATATCTGTAAAAACATGGAAATATCTACACCGCTATCTGTATAAACATGGAAATATCTATACCGAGATCTGCATAAACATGGAAATATCTACACCACGATCTGTATAAACATGAAAATATCTACACCGCTATCAGTAGAAACATGGAAATATCGACACCGCGATCTGAATAAACATGGAAATATCTACACCGCGATCTATATAAACATGGAAATATCTACACCGCTATCTGTAGAAACATGGAAATATCTACACCGCCATCTCTATAAACATGGAAATATCTACACCGCCATCTGTATAAACATGGAAATATCTACAACGCTATCTGTATAAACCTGAATATATCTACACCGCTATCTGTATAAACATGGTAATATCTACATCACCGTCTATATAAACATGGAAATATCTACACCGCCATCTGTATAAACATGGAAATATCTACAATGCCATCTGTAGAAAGATGTAAATATCTACACCGCAATCTGTGTAAACATGGAAATATCTACACCAATATCTGTAAAAACATGGAAATATCTAAACCGCTATCTGTGGAAACATGGAAATATCTACACAGCTATCTCTATAAACAAGGAAATATCTACACCGCCATCTGTATAAACATGGAAATACCTACAAGTCATCTGTATAAACATGGAAATATATACAAAGCCATCTGTATAAACATGGAAATATCTACACAGCCATCTGTATATACATGGAAATACCTACACCGCTATCTGTATATACATGGAAATAACTACACCGCTATTTGTATAAAGAAGGAAATATCTACACTGTGATCTGTATAAACATGGAAATATCTACACTGCTATTTGTATAAACAAGGAAATATCTACACCGCTATCTGTATAAACATGGAAATAACTACACCGCTATTTGCATAAACAAGGAAATATCTACACCGTGATCTATATAAACATGGAAATATCTACAATGCCATCTCTATAAACATGGAAATATCTACACCCCTATCTGTATAAACATGGAAATATCCACACCGCTATCTCTATAAACATGGAAATAACTACACCGCGATCAGTATAAACGTGGAAATATCTACACCGCTATCTCTATAAACATGGAAATATCTCCACTACTATCTATATAAACAGCGAAATATCTACACCGCCATCTGTATAAACATGGAAATACTGACAAAGTTATCTGTATAAACATGGAAATATCTACACCGCCATCTGTATAAACATGGAAATATCTACACAGCCATGTGTACATATTTGGAAATATCTACACCACTCTCCATATAAACATGGAAATAACTACACCGCTATCTGTATATACATGGAAATATCTACACCGCCATCTACATATCCATAGAAATATCTGCGCCACCATCTGTATAAACATGGAAATATCTACACGGTCATCTCTGTATAGATGGAAATATCAACACCGCCATCTGTACAAACATGGAAATATCTGCACCGCTATCTGTATAAACATGGAAATATCTACACTGTGGTCTGTATAAACATGGAAATATCTACACCGCTATCTGTATAAACATGGAAATATATACAATGCCATCTCTATAAACATGGAAATATCTACACAGCCGTGTGTACATATATGGAAGTATCTACACCGCTCTCTATATAAACATGGAAATAACTACACCGCTATCTGTATATACATGGAAATATCTACACCGACATCTACATATCCATAGAAATATCTGCGCCGCCATCTGTATAAACATGGAAATATCTACACGGTCATCTGTGTATAGATGGAAATATCAACACCGCCATCTGTATAAACATGGAAATACCTACAAGTCATCTGTATAAACATGGAAATATCTACAAAGCCATCTGTATAAACATGGAAATATCTACACAGCCATCTGTATATACATAGAAATATCTACAAAGCCATCTGTATATACATGGAAATAACTACACCGCTATTTGTATAAACAAGGAAATATCTACACTGTGATCTGTATAAACATGGAAATATCTACACTGCTATTTGTATAAACAAGGAAATATCTACACAGCTATCTGTATAAACATGGAAATAACTACACCGCTATTTGCATAAACAAGGAAATATCAACACCGTGATCTATATAAACATGGAAATATCTACAACGCCATCTCTATAAACATGGAAATATCTACACCCCTATCTGTATAAACATGGAAATATCCACACCGCTATCTCTATAAACCTGGAAATAACTACACCGCGATCAGTATAAACGTGGAAATATCTACACCGCTATCTCTATAAACATGGAAATATCTCCACTACTATCTATATAAACATCAAAATATCTACACCGCCATCTGTATAAACATGGAAATACTGACAAAGTTATCTGTATAAACATGGAAATATCTACACCGCCATCTGTATAAACATGGAAATATCTATACAGCCATGTGTACATATATGGAAATATCTACACCGCTCTCCATATAAACATGGAAATAACTACACCGCTATCTGTATATACATGGAAATATCTACACCGCCATCTATATATCCATAGAAATATCTGCGCCACCATCTGTATAAACATGGAAATATCTACACAGTCATCTGTGTATAGATGGAAATATCAACACCGCCATCTGTACAAACATGGAAATACCTGCACCGCTATCTGTACAAACATGGAAATATCTACACCGTGGTCTGTATAAACATGGAAATATCTACACCGCCATCTCTATAAACATGGAAATATATACACCGCCATCTCTATAAACATGGAAATATCTACAACGTGATCTGTATAAACATGGAACTATTTACACCGTTATCTGTATAAACATGGAAATATCTACACCGCCATCTCTATAAACATGGAAATATCTACGCCGGCATCTGTATAAACATGGAAATATCTACACCGCTATCTGTATAAACATGGAAATATATACACCGCTATCTCTATAAACATGGAAATATCTACACCGTGATCTGTATAAACATGGAAATATTTACACCGATATCTGTATAAACATGGAAATATCTACACCGCCATCTCTATAAACATGGAAATATCTACACCGCCATCTGTATAAACATGGAAATACCTACACCGCAACCTGAATAAACCTGGAAATATCTGCACCGCTATCTGTATAAACATGGTAATATCTACACCGCCATCTAAATAAACATGGAAATATCTACACCGCCATCTGTATAAACATGGAAATATCTACAATGCCATCTGTAGAAAGATGGAAATATCTGCTCGGCAATCTGTGTAAACATGGAAATATATACACCAATGTCTGTAAAAACATGGAAATATCTACACCGCTATCTGTATAAACATGGAAATATCTACACCGCGATCTGCATAAACATGGAAATATCTACACCGCGATCTGTATAAACATTTAAATATCTACACTGCGATCTGTATAAACATGTAAATATCTAAAACGCTATCTGTACAAACATGGAAATATCTAAACAGCTATCTCTATAAACATGGAAATATCTACACCGCCATCTGTATAAACATGGAAATACCTACAAGTCATCTGTATAAACATGGAAATATCTACACAGCCATCTGTATAAACATGGAAATATCTACACAGCCATCTGTATATACATGGAAATATCTACACCGCTATCTGAATAAACATGGAAATAACTACACCGCTATTTGTATAAACAAGGAAATATCTACACCGTGATCTGTATAAACATGGAAATATCTACACTGCTATTTCTATAAACAAGGATATATCTACATGGCTATCAGTATAAACATGGAAATAACTACACCGGTATTTGCATAAACAAGGAAATATCTACACCGTGATCTGTATAAACATGGAAATATCTACAACGCCATCTCTATAAACATGGAAACATCTACACCCCTATCTGTATAAACATGGAAATATCCACACGGCTATCTCTATAAACATGGAAATAACTACACTGCGATCAGTATAAACGTGGAAATATCTACACCGCTATCTCTATAAACATGGAAATATCTCCACTGCTATCTCTATAAACATCGAAATATCTACACCGCCATCTGTATAAACATGGAAATACTTACAAAGTTATCTGTATAAACATGGAAATATGTACACTGCCATCTGTATAAACATGGAAATATCTACACAGCCATGTGTACATACATGGAAATATCTAAACCGCTCTCTATATAAACATGGAAATAACTACACAGCTATCTGTATATACATGGAAATACCTACACCGCCATCTACATATCCATAGAAATATCTGCGCCGCCATCTGTATAAACATGGAAATATCTACACGGTCATCTGTGTATAGATGGAAATATCAACACCGCCATCTGTACAAACATGGAAATATCTGCACCGCTATCTGTATAAACATGGAAATATATACACCACTATCTGTATAAACATGGAAATATATACACCGCTATCTCTATAAACATGTAAATATCTACACCGTGATCTGTATAAACATGGAAATATTTACACCGATATCTGTATAAACATGGAAATATCTACACCGCCATCTCTATAAACCTGGAAATATCTACACTGCCATCTGTATAAACATGGAAATATCTACACCGCTACCTGTATAATCCTGGAAATATCTTCAACGCTATCTGTATAAACATGGTAATATCTACACCACCATATAAATAAACATGGAAATATCTACACCGCCATCTTTATAAACATGGAAATATCTACAATGCCATCTGTAGAAAGATGGAAATATCTACACCGCAATCTGTGTAAACATGGAAATATCTACACCAATGTCTGTAAAAACATGGAAATATCTACACCGCTATCTGTATAAACATGGAAATATCTACACCGCAATCTGCATAAACATGGAAATATCTACTCCGCGATCTGTATAAACATGGAAATATCTACACCGCTATCTGTAGAAACATGGAAATATCAACACCGCGATCTGCATAAACATGGAAATATCTACACCGCGATCTGTATAATCATGTAAATATCTACACCGCGATCTGTATAAACATGTAAATATCTACACCGCTATCTGTAGAAACATGGAAATATCTACACAGCTATCTCTATAAACATGGAAATATCTACACCGCCATCTCTATAAATATGGAAATACCTACAAGTCATCTGTATAAACATGGAAATATCTACACAGCCATCTGTATATACATGGAAATATCTACACCGCTACCTGTATAAACATGGAAATAACTACACCGCTATTTGTATAACCAAGGAAATATCTACAACGTGATCTGTATAAACATGGAAATATCTACACTGCTATTTGTATAAACAAGGAAATATCTACAACGCTATCTGTATAAACATGGAAATATCTACACTGCTATTTGTATAAACAAGGAAATATCTACACCGCTATCTGTATAAACATGGAAATATCTACACCGCAATCTGCATAAACATGGAAATATCTACTCCGCGATCTGTATAAACATGGAAATATCTACACCGCTATCTGTAGAAACATGGAAATATCAACACCGCGATCTGCATAAACATGGAAATATCTACACCGCGATCTGTATAATCATGTAAATATCTACACCGCGATCTGTATAAACATGTAAATATCTACACCGCTATCTGTAGAAACATGGAAATATCTACACAGCTATCTCTATAAACATGGAAATATCTACACCGCCATCTCTATAAATATGGAAATACCTACAAGTCATCTGTATAAACATGGAAATATCTACACAGCCATCTGTATATACATGGAAATATCTACACCGCTACCTGTATAAACATGGAAATAACTACACCGCTATTTGTATAACCAAGGAAATATCTACAACGTGATCTCTATAAACATGGAAATATCTACACTGCTATTTGTATACACAAGGAAATATCTACAACGCTATCTGTATAAACATGGAAATACCTACACCGCTATTTGCATAAACAACGAAATATCTACACCGTGATCTGTATAAACATGGAAATATCTACAACGCCATCTCTATAAACATGGAAATATCTACACCCCTATCTGTATAAACATGGAAATATCCACACCGCTATCCCTATAAACATGGAAATAACTACACCGAGATCAGTATAAACGTGGAAATATCTACACCGCTATCTGTATAAACATGGAAATATCTCCACTGCTATCTCTATAAACATCGAAATATCTACACCGCCGTCTGTATAAACATGGAAATACTTAGAAAGTTATCTGTATAAACATGGAAATAGCTACACCGCCATCTGTATAAACATGGAAATATCTACACAGCCATGTGTACATACATGGAAATATCTACACCGCTCTCTATATAAACATGGAAATAACTACACCGCTATCTGTATATACATGGAAATATCTACACCGCCATCTACATATCCATAGAAATCTCTGCGCCGGCATCTGTATAAACATGGAAATATCTACACGGTCATCTGTGTATAGATGGAAATATCAACACCGCCATCTGAACAAACATGGAAATATCTGCAACGCTATCTGTATAAACATGGAAATATCTACACCGAGGTCTGTATAAACATGGAAATATCTACACTGCTATCTGTATAAACATGGAAATATATACACCGCTATCTCTATAAACATGGAAATATCTACACCGTGATCTGTATAAACATGGAAATATTTACACCGATATCTGTATAAACATGGAAATATCTACACCGCCATCTCTATTAACATGGAAATATCTACACCGCCATCTGTATAAACATGGAAATATCTACACCGCTATCTGTATAAACCTGGAAATATCTACACGGCTATCTGTATAAACATGGTAATATCTACACCACCATCTAAATAAACATGGAAATATCTACACCGCCATCTGTATAAACATGGAAATATCTACAATGCCATGTGTAGAAAGATGGAAATATCTACACCGCAATCTGTGTAAACATGGAAATATCTAAACCAATGTCTGTAAAAACATGGAAATATCTACACCGCTATCTGTAAAAACATGGAAATATCTACACCGCAATCTGCATAAACATGGAAATATCTACTCCGCGATCTGTATAAAGATGGAAATATCTACACCGCTATCTGTAGATACATGGAAATATCTACACCGCCATCTGCATAAACATGGAAATATCTACACCGCGATCTGTATAAACATGTAAATACCTACACCGCGATCTGTATAAACATGTAATTATCTACACCGCTATCTGTAGAAACATGGAAATATCTACACAGCTATCTCTATAAACATGGAAATATCTACACCGCCATCTCTATAAACATGGAAATACCTACAAGTCATATGTATAAACATGGAAATATCTACACAGCCATCTGTATAAACATGGAAATATCTACAAGGCCATCTGTAGAAAGATGGAAATATCTGCACCGCAATCTGTGTAAACATGGAAATATCTACACCAATGTCAGTAAAAACATGGAAATATCTACACCACTATCTGTATAAACATGGAAATATCTACACCGCAATCTGTATAAACATGGAAATATCTACACCGCTATCTGTAGAAACATGGAAATATCTACACCGCTATCTGCATAAACAAGGAAATATCTACACCGCGATCTGTATAAACATGTAAATACCTAAACCGCTATCTGTAGAAACATGGAAATATCTACGCAGCTATCTCTATAAACATGGAAATATCTACACCGCCATCTGTATAAACATGGAAATACCTACACGTCATCTGCATAAACATGGAAATATCTACACAGTCATCTGTATAAACATGGAAATATCTACACAGCCATCTGTATATACATGGAAATATCTACAGCGCTATGTGTATAGACATGGAAATAACTACACCGCTATTTGTATAAACAAGGAAATATCTACACCGTGATCTCTATAAACATGGAAACATCTACACTGCTATTTGTATAAACAAGGAAATATCTACACCGCTATCTGTATAAACATGGAAATAACTACACCGTTATTTGCATAAACAAGGAAATATATACACCGTGATCTGTATAAACATGGAAATATCTACAACGCCATCTCTATAAACATGGAAATATCTACACCCCTATCTGTATAAACATGGAAATATCCACACCGCTATCTCTATAAACATGGAAATAACTACACCGCGATCAGTATAAACGTGGAAATATCTACACCGCTATCTCTATAAACATGGAAATATCTCCACTGCTATCTCTATAAACATCGAAATATCTACACCGCCATCTGTATAAACATGGAAATAATTACAAAGTTATCTGTATAAACATGGAAATATCTACACTGCCATCTGTATAAACATGGAAATATCTACACAGCCATGTGTACATATATGGAAATATCTACACCGCTCTCTATATAAACATGGAAATAACTTCACCGCTATCTGTATATACATGGAAATATCTACACCGCCATCTACATATCCATGGAAATATCTGCGCCGCCATCTGTATAAACATGGAAATATCTACACGGTCATCTGTGTATAGATGGAAATATCAACACCGCCATCTGTACAAACATGGAAATATCTGCACCGCTATCTGTATAAACATGGAAATACCTACAACGTGGTCTGTATAAACATGGAAATATCTACATCGCTATCTGTATAAACATGGAAATATATACACCGCTATCTCTATAAACATGGAAATATCTACACCGCCATCTGTATAAACATGGAAATATCTACAATTCCATCTGTAGAAATATCGAAATACCTACACCACAATCTGTGTAAACATGGAAATATCTACACCAATATCTGTAAAAACATGGAAATATCCACACCGCTATCTGTATAAACATGGAAATATCTACACCGCGATCTGCATAAACATGGAAATATCTACACCGCGATCTGTATAAACATGGAAATATCTACACTGCTATCTGTAGAAACAGGGAAATATCTACACCGCGATCTGCATAAACATGGAAATATCTACACCGCGATCTGTATAAACATGGAAATATCTACACCGCTATCTGAAGAAACATGGAAATATCTACACAGCTATCTCTATAAACATGGACATATCTACACCGCCATCTGTATAAACATGGAAATACCTACAAGTCATCTGTATAAACATGGAAATATCTACGCAGCCATCTGTATAAACATGGAAATATCTACACAGCCATCTGTATATACATGGAAATATCTGCCCCGCTATCTGTATAAACATGGAAATAACTACACCGCTATTTGTATAAACAAGGAAATATCTACACCGTGATCTGTATAAACATGGAAATATCTACACTGCTATTTGTATAAACAAGGAAATATCTACACCGCTATCTGTATAAACATGGAAATAACTACACCGCTATTTGCATAAACAAGGAAATATCTACACCGTGATCTGTATATACATGGAAATATCTACAACGCCATCTCTATAAACCTGGAAATATCTAAACCCATATCAGTATAAACATGGAAATATCCACACCGCTCTCTATAAACATGGAAATAAATACACCGCGATCAGCCTAAACGTGGAAATATCTACACCACTATCTCTATAAACATGGAAATATCTCCACTGCTATCTCTATAAACATCAAAATATCTACACCGCCATCTGTATAAACATGGAAATACTGACAAAGTTATCTGTATAAACATGGAAATAACAACACCGCCATCTGTATAAACATGGAAATATCTACACAGCCATGTGTACATATATGGAAATATCTACACCGCCCTCTATATCGACATGGAAATAACTACACCGCTATCTGTATATACATGGAAACATCTACACCGCCATCTACATATCCATAGAAATATCTGCGCCGCCATCTGTGTAAACATGGAAATATCTACACGGTCATCTGTGTATAGATGGAAATATCAACACCGCCATCTATACAAACATGGAAATATCTACACCGCCATCTGTATAAACATGGAAATATCTACAATGCCATCTGTAGAAAGATGGAAATATCTACAACGCAATCTGTGTAAACATGGAAATATCTACACCAATATCTGTAAAAACATGGAAATATCTACACCGCTATCTGTATAAACATGGAAATATCTATACCGCGATCTGCATAAACATGGAAATATCTACACCGTGATCTGTATAAACCTGAAAATATCTACACCGCTATCTGTAGAAACATGGAAATATCTACACCGCGATCTGAATAAACATGGAAATATCTACAACGCGATCTGTATAAACATGGAAATATCTACACCGCTATCTGTAGAAACATGGAAATATCTACACAGCTATCTCTATAAACATGGAAATATCTACACCGCCATCTGTATAGACATGGAAATACCTACAAGTCATCTGTATAAACATGGAAATATATACACAGCCATCTGTATAAACATGGAAATATCTACACAGCCATCTGTATATACATGGAAATATCTACACCGCTATCTGTATAAACATGGAAATAACTACACCGCTATTTGTATAAACAGGTAAATATCTACACTGTGATGTGTATAAACATGGAAATATCTACACTGCTATTTGTATAAACAAGGAAATATCTACACCGCTATCTGTATAAACATGGAAATAACTGCACTGCTATTTGCATAAACAAGGAAATATCTACACCGTGATCTGTATAAACATGGAAATATCTACAACGCCATCTCTATAAACATGGAAATATCTACACCCCTATCTGTATAAACATGGAAATATCCACAGCGCTATCTCTATAAACATGGAAATTACTACACCGCGATCAGTATAAACGTGGAAATATCTACACCGCTATCTCTATAAACATGGAAATATCTCCACTACTATCTCTATAAACATCGAAATATCTACACCGCCATCTACATATCCATAGAAATATCTGCGCCGCCATCTGTATAAACATGGAAATATCTACACGGTCATCTGTGTATAGATGGAAATATCAACACCGCCATCCGTACAAACATGGAAATATCTGCACCGCTATCTGTATAAACATGGAAATATCTACACCGTGGTCTGTATAAACATGGAAATATCTACACCGCTATCTGTATAAACATGGAAATATATACATCGCTATCTGTAGAAACATGGAAATACCTACACCGTGATCTGTATAAACATGGAAATATTTACAACGATATCTGTATAAACATGGAAATATCTACACCGCCATCTCTATAAACATGGAAATATCTACACCGCCATCTGTATAAACATGGAAATATCTACACCGCTATCTGTATAAACCTGGAAATATCTACACCGCTATCTGTATAAACATGGTAATATCTACACCACCATCTATATAAACATGGACATATCTACACCGCCATCTGTATAAACATGGAAATATCTACAATGCCATCTGTAGAAAGATGGAAATATCTACACCGCAATCTGTGTAAACATGGAAATATCTACACCAATATCTGTAAAAACATGGAAATAACTACACCGCTATCTGTATAAACATGGAAATATCTATACCGCGATCTGCATAAACCTGGAAATATGTACACCGCGATCTGTATAAACATGAAAATATCTACACCGCTATCTGTAGAAACATGGAAATATCTACACCGCGATCTGAATAAACATGGAAATATCTACAACGCGATCTGTATAAACATGGAAATATCTACACCGCTATCTGTAGAAACATGAAAATATCTACACAGCTATCTCTATAAACATGGAAATATCTACACCGCCATCTGTATAGACATGGAAATACCTACAAGTCATCTGTATAAACATGGAAATATATACACAGCCATCTGTATAAACATGGAAATATCTACACAGCCGTCTGTATATACATGGAAATATCTACACCGCTATCTCTATAAACATGGAAATAACTACACCGCTATTTGTATAAACAAGGAAATATCTACACTGTGATCTGTATAAACATGGAAATATCTACACTGCTATTTGTATAAACAAGGAAATATCTACACCGCTATCTGTATAAACATGGAAATAACTACACCGCTATTTGCATAAACAAGGAAATATCTACACAGTGATCTGTATAAACATGGAAATATCTACAACGCCATCTCTACAAACATGGAAATATCTACACCCCTATCTGTATAAACATGGAAATATCCACACCGCTATCTCTATAAACATGGAAATTACTACACCGCGATCAGTATAAACGTGGAAATATCTACACCGCTATCTCTATAAACATGGAAATATCTCCACTACTATCTCTATAAACATCGAAATATCTACACCGCCATCTACATATCCATAGAAATATCTGCGCCGCCATCTATATAAACATGGAAATATCTACACGGTCATCTGTGTATAGATGGAAATATCAACACCGCCATCCGTACAAACATGGAAACATCTGCACCGCTATCTGTATAAACATGGAAATATCTACACCGTGATCTGTATAAACATGGAAATATCTACACCGCTATCTGTATAAACATGGAAATATATACATCGCTATCTGTACAAACATGGAAATACCTACACCGTGATCTGTATAAACATGGAAATATTTACAACGATATCTGTATAAACATGGAAATATCTACACCGCCATCTCTATAAACATGGAAATATATACACCGCCATCTGTATAAACATGGAAATATCTACACCGCTATCTGTATAAACCTGGAAATATCTACACCGCTATCTGTATAAACATGGTAATATCTACACCACCATCTATATAAACATGGAAATATCTACACCGCCATCTGTATAAACATGGAAATATCTACAATGCCATCTGTAGAAAGATGGAAATATCTACACTGCAATCTGTGTAAACATGGAAATATCTACACGAATATCTGTAAAAACTTGGAAATATCTACACCGCTATCTGTATAAACATGGAAATATCTATACCGCGATCTGCATAAACATGGAAATATCTACACCGCGATCTGTATAAACATGAAAATATCTACACCGCTATCTGTAGAAACATGGAAATATCTACACCGCGATCTGAATAAACACGGAAATATCTACAACGCGATCTGTATAAACATGGAAATATCTACACCGCTATCTGTAGAAACATGGAAATATCTACACAGCTATCTGTATAAACATGGAAATATCTACACCGCCATCTGTATAGACATGGAAATACCTACAAGTCATCTGTATAAACATGGAAATATCTACACAGCCACCTGTATAAACATGGAAATATCTACACAGCCATCTGTATATACATGGAAATATCTACACCGCTATCTGTATAAACATGGAAATAACTACACCGCTATTTGTATAAACAAGGAAATATCTACACTGTGATCTGTATAAACATGGAAATATCTACACTGCTATTTGTATAAACAAGGAAATATCTACACCGCTATCTGTATAAACATGGAAATAACTACACCGCTATTTGCATAAACAAGGAAATATCTACACCGTGATCTGTATAAACATGGAAATATCTACAACGCCATCTCTATAAACATGGAAATATCTACAACCCTATCTGTATAAACATGGAAATATCCACACCGCTATCTCTATAAACATGGAAATTACTACACCGCGATCAGTATAAACGTGGAAATATCTACACCGCTATCCCTATAAACATGGAAATATCTCCACTACTATCTCTATAAACATCGAAATATCTACACCGCCATCTACATATCCATAGAAATATCTGCGCCGCCATCTGTATAAACATGGAAATATCTACACGGTCATCTGTGTATAGATGGAAATATCAACACCGCCATCTGTACAAACATGGAAATATCTGCACCGCTATCTGTATAAACATGGAAATATCTACACCGTGGTCTGTATAAACATGGAAATATCTACACCGCTATCTGTATAAACATGGAAATATATACATCGCTATCTGTATAAACATGGAAATACCTACACCGTGATCTGTATAAACATGGAAATATTTACAACGATATCTGTATAAACATGGAAATATCTACACCGCCATCTCTATAAACATGGAAATATCTACACCGCCATCTGTATAAACATGGAAATATCTACACCGCTATCTGTATAAACCTGGAAATATCTACACCGCTATCTGTATAAACATGGTAATATCTACACCACCATCTATATAAACATGGAAATATCTACACCGCCATCTGTATAAACATGGAAATATCTACAATGCCATCTGTAGAAAGATGGAAATATCTACACCGCAATCTGTGTAAACATGGAAATATCTACACCAATATCTGTAAAAACATGGAAATATCTACACCGCTATCTGTATAAACATAGAAATATCTATACCGCGATCTGCATAAACATGGAAATATCTACACCGCGATCTGTATAAACATGAAAATATCTACACCGCTATCTGTAGAAAGATGGAGATATCTACACCGCGATCTGAATAAACATGGAAATATCTACAACGCGATCTGTATAAACATGGAAATATCTACACCGCTATCTGTAGAAACATGGAAATATCTACACAGCTATCTCTATAAACATGGAAATATCTACACCGCCATCTGTATAGACATGGAAATACCTACAAGTCATCTGTAGAAACATGGAAATATATACACAGCCATCTGTATAAACATGGAAATATCTACACAGCCATCTGTATATACATGGAAATATCTACACCGCTATCTGTATAAACATGGAAATAACTACACCGCTATTTGTATAAACAAGGAAATATCTACACTGTGATCTGTATAAACATGGAAATATCTACACTGCTATTTGTATAAACAAGGAAATAGCTACACCGCTATCTGTATAAACATGTAAATAACTACACCGCTATTTGCACAAACAAGGAAATATCTACACCGTGATCTGTATAAACATGGAAATATCTACAACGCCATCTCTATAAACATGGAAATATCTACACCCCTATCTGTATAAACATGGAAATATCCACACCGCTATCTCTATAAACATGGAAATTACTACACCGCGATCAGTATAAACGTGGAAATATCTACACCGCTATCTCTATAAACATGGAAATATCTCCACTACTATCTCTATAAACATCGAAATATCTACACCGCCATCTACATATCCATAGAAATATCTGCGCCGCCATCTGTATAAACATGGAAATATCTACACGGTCATCTGTGTATAGATGGAAATATCAACACCGCCATCCGTACAAACATGGAAATATCTGCACCGCTATCTGTATAAACATGGAAATATCTACACCGTGGTCTGTATAAACATGGAAACATCTACACCGCTATCTGTATAAACATGGAAATATATACATCGCTATCTGTATAAACATGGAAATACCTACACCGTGATCTGTATAAACATGGAAATATTTACAACGATATCTGTATAAACATGGAAATATCTACACCGCCATCTCTATAAACATGGAAATATCTACACCGCCATCTGTATAAACATGGAAATATCTACACCGCCATCTGTATAAACCTGGAAATATCTACACCGCTATCTGTATAAACCTGGAAATATCTACACCGCTATCTGTATAAACATGGTAATATCTACACCACCATCTATATAAACATGGAAATATCTACACCGCCATCTGTATAAACATGGAAATATCTACAATGCCATCTGTAGAAAGATGGAAATATCTACACCGCAATCTGTGTAAACATGGAAATATCTACACGAATATCTGTAAAAACATGGAAATATCTACACCGCTATCTGTATAAACATGGAAATATCTATACCGCGATCTGCATAAACATGGAAATATCTACACCGCGATCTGTATAAACATGAAAATATCTACACCGCTATCTGTAGAAACATGGAAATATCTACACCGCGATCTGAATAAACATGGAAATATCTACAACGCGATCTGTATAAACATGGAAATATCTACACCGCTATCTGTAGAAACATGGAAATATCTACACAGCTATCTCTATAAACATGGAAATATCTACACCGCCATCTGTATAGACATGGAAATACCTACAAGTCATCTGTAGAAACATGGAAATATCTACACAGCCACCTGTATAAACATGGAAATATCTACACAGCCATCTGTATATACATGGAAATATCTACACCGCTATCTGTATAAACATGGAAATAACTACACCGCTATTTGTATAAACAAGTAAATATCTACACTGTGATCTGTATAAACATGGAAATATCTACACTGCTATTTGTATAAACAAGGAAATATCTACACCGCTATCTGTATAAACATGGAAATAACTACACCGCTATTTGCATAAACAAGGAAATATCTACACCGTGATCTGTATAAACATGGAAATATCTACAACGCCATCTCTATAAACATGGAAATATCTACACCCCTATCTGTATAAACATGGAAATATCCACACCGCTATCTCTATAAACATGGAAATTACTACACCGCGATCAGTATAAACGTGGAAATATCTACACCGCTATCTCTATAAACATGGAAATATCTCCACTACTATCTCTATAAAGATCGAAATATCTACACCGCCATCTACATATCCATAGAAATATGTGCGCCGCCATCTGTATAAACATGGAAATATCTACACGGTCATCTGTGTATAGATGGAAATATCAACACCGCCATCTGTACAAACATGGAAATATCTGCACCGCTATCTGTATAAACATGGAAATATCTACACCGTGGTCTGTATAAACATGGAAATATCTACACCGCTATCTGTATAAACATGGAAATATATACATCGCTATCTGTATAAACATGGAAATACCTACACCGTGATCTGTATAAACATGGAAATATTTACGATATCTGTATAAACATGGAAATATCTACACCGCCATCTGTATAAACATGGAAATATCTACACCGCCATCTGTATAAACATGGAAATATCTACACCGCTATCTGTATAAACCTGGAAATATCTACACCGCTATCTGTATAAACCTGGAAATATCTACACCGCTATCTGTATAAACATGGTAATATCTACACCACCATATATATAAACATGGAAATATCTACACCGCCATCTGTATAAACATGGAAATATCTACAATGCCATCTGTAGAAAGATGGAAATATCTACACCGCAATCTGCGTAAACATGGAAATATCTACACCGCGATCTGTATAAACATGAAAATATCTACACCGCTATCTGTAGAAACATGGAAATATCTACACCGCGATCTGAATAAACATGGAAATATCTACAACGCGATCTGTATAAACATGGAAATATCTACACCGCTATCTGTAGAAACATGGAAATATCTACACAGCTATCTCTATATACATGGAAATATCTACACCGCCATCTGTATAGACATGGAAATACCTACAAGTCATCTGTATAAACATGGAAATATATACAAAGCCATCTGTATAAACATGGAAATATCTACACAGCCATCTGTATATACATGGAAATATCTACACCGCTATCTGTATAAACATGGAAATAACTACACCGCTATTTGTATAAACAAGGAAATATCTACACTGTGATCTGTATAAACATGGAAATATCTACACTGCTATTTGTATAAACAAGGAAATAGCTACACCGCTATCTGTATAAACATGGAAATAACTACACCGCTATTTGCACAAACAAGGAAATATCTACACCGTGATCTGTATAAACATGGAAATATCTACAACGCCATCTCTATAAACATGGAAATATCTACACCCCTATCTGTATAAACATGGAAATATCCACACCGCTATCTCTATAAACATGGAAATTACTACACCGCGATCAGTATAAACGTGGAAATATCTACACCGCTATCTCTATAAACATGGAAATATCTCCACTACTATCTCTATAAACATCGAAATATCTACACCGCCATCTACATATCCATAGAAATATCTGCGCCGCCATCTGTATAAACATGGAAATATCTACACGGTCATCTGTGTATAGATGGAAATATCAACACCGCCATCCGTACAAACATGGAAATATCTGCACCGCTATCTGTATAAACATGGAAATATCTACACCGTGGTCTGTATAAACATGGAAATATCTACACCGCTATCTGTATAAACATGGAAATATATACATCGCTATCTGTATAAACATGGAAATACCTACACCGTGATCTGTATAAATATGGAAATATTTACAACGATATCTGTATAAACATGGAAATATCTACACCGCCATCTCTATAAACATGGAAATATCTACACCGCCATCTGTATAAACATGGAAATATCTACACCGCCATCTGTATAAACCTGGAAATATCTACACCGCTATCTGTATAAATCTGGAAATATCTACACCGCTATCTGTATAAACATGGTAATATCTACACCACCATCTATATAAACATGGAAATATCTACACCGAAATCTGTATAAACATGGAAATATCTACAATGCCATCTGTAGAAAGATGGAAATATCTACACCGCAATCTGTGTAAACATGGAAATATCTACACGAATATCTGTAAAAACATGGAAATATCTACACCGCTATCTGTATAAACATGGAAATATCTATACCGCGATCTGCATAAACATGGAAATATCTACACCGCGATCTGTATAAACATGAAAATATCTACACCGCTATCTGTAGAAACATGGAAATATCTACACCGCGATCTGAATAAACATGGAAATATCTACAACGCGATCTGTATAAACATGGAAATATCTACACCGCTATCTGTAGAAACATGGAAATATCTACACAGCTATCTCTATAAACATGGAAATATCTACACCGCCATCTGTATAGACATGGAAATACCTACAAGTCATCTGTAGAAACATGGAAATATCTACACAGCCACCTGTATAAACATGGAAATATCTACACAGCCATCTGTATATACATGGAAATATCTACACCGCTATCTGTATAAACATGGAAATAACTACACCGCTATTTGTATAAACAAGTAAATATCTACACTGTGATCTGTATAAACATGGAAATATCTACACTGCTATTTGTATAAACAAGGAAATATCTACACCGCTATCTGTATAAACATGGAAATAACTACACCGCTATTTGCATAAACAAGGAAATATCTACACCGTGATCTGTATAAACATGGAAATATCTACAACGCCATCTCTATAAACATGGAAATATCTACACCGCTATCTGTATAAACCTGGAAATATCTACACCGCTATCTGTATAAACCTGGAAATATCTACACCGCTATCTGTATAAACATGGTAATATCTACACCACCATATATATAAACATGGAAATATCTACACCGCCATCTGTATAAACATGGAAATATCTACAATGCCATCTGTAGAAAGATGGAAATATCTACACCGCAATCTGCGTAAACATGGAAATATCTACACCGCGATCTGTATAAACATGAAAATATCTACACCGCTATCTGTAGAAAGATGGAAATATCTACACCGCGATCTGAATAAACATGGAAATATCTACAACGCGATCTGTATAAACATGGAAATATCTACACCGCTATCTGTAGAAACATGGAAATATCTACACAGCTATCTCTATAAACATGGAAATATCTACACCGCCATCTGTATAGACATGGAAATACCTACAAGTCATCTGTATAAACATGGAAATATATACACAGCCATCTGTATAAACATGGAAATATCTACACAGCCATCTGTATATACATGGAAATATCTACACCGCTATCTGTATAAACATGGAAATAACTACACCGCTATTTGTATAAACAAGGAAATATCTACACTGTGATCTGTATAAACATGGAAATATCTACACTGCTATTTGTATAAACAAGGAAATAGCTACACCGCTATCTGTATAAACATGGAAATAACTACACTGCTATTTGCACAAACAAGGAAATATCTACACCGTGATCTGTATAAACATGGAAATATCTACAACGCCATCTCTATAAACATGGAAATATCTACACCCCTATCTGTATAAACATGGAAATATCCACACCGCTATCTCTATAAACATGGAAATTACTACACCGCGATCAGTATAAACGTGGAAATATCTACACCGCTATCTCTATAAACATGGAAATATCTCCACTACTATCTCTATAAACATCGAAATATCTACACCGCCATCTACATATCCATAGAAATATCTGCGCCGCCATCTGTATAAACATGGAAATATCTACACGGTCATCTGTGTATAGATGGAAATATCAACACCGCCATCCGTACAAACATGGAAATATCTGCACCGCTATCTGTATAAACATGGAAATATCTACACCGTGGTCTGTATAAACATGGAAATATCTACACCGCTATCTGTATAAACATGGAAATATATACATCGCTATCTGTATAAACATGGAAATACCTACACCGTGATCTGTATAAATATGGAAATATTTACAACGATATCTGTATAAACATGGAAATATCTACACCGCCATCTCTATAAACATGGAAATATCTACACCGCCATCTGTATAAACATGGAAATATCTACACCACCATCTGTATAAACCTGGAAATATCTACACCGCTATCTGTATAAACCTGGAAATATCTACACCGCTATCTGTATAAACATGGTAATATCTACACCACCATCTATATAAACATGGAAATATCTACACCGCCATCTGTATAAACATGGAAATATCTACAATGCCATCTGTAGAAAGATGGAAATATCTACACCGCAATCTGTGTAAACATGGAAATATCTACACCAATATCTGTAAAAACATGGAAATATCTACACCGCTATCTGTATAAACATGGAAATATCTATACCGCGATCTGCATAAACATGGAAATATCTACACCGCGATCTGTATAAACATGAAAATATCTACACCGCTATCTGTAGAAACATGGAAATATCTACACCGCGATCTGAATAAACATGGAAATATCTACAACGCGATCTGTATAAACATGGAAATATCTACACCGCTATCTGTAGAAACATGGAAATATCTACACAGCTATCTCTATAAACATGGAAATATCTACACCGCCATCTGTATAGACATGGAAATACCTACAAGTCATCTGTAGAAACATGGAAATATATACACAGCCACCTGTATAAACATGGAAATATCTACACAGCCATCTGTATATACATGGAAATATCTACACCGCTATCTGTATAAACATGGAAATAACTACACCGCTATTTGTATAAACAAGTAAATATCTACACTGTGATCTGTATAAACATGGAAATATCTACACTGCTATTTGTATAAACAAGGAAATATCTACACCGCTATCTGTATAAACATGGAAATAACTACACCGCTATTTGCATAAACAAGGAAATATCTACACCGTGATCTGTATAAACATGGAAATATCTACAACGCCATCTCTATAAACATGGAAATATCTACACCCCTATCTGTATAAACATGGAAATATCCACACCGCTATCTCTATAAACATGGAAATTACTACACCGCGATCAGTATAAACGTGGAAATATCTACACCGCTATCTCTATAAACATGGAAATATCTCCACTACTATCTCTATAAACATCGAAATATCTACACCGCCATCTACATTTCCATAGAAATATCTGCGCCGCCATCTGTATAAACATGGAAATATCTACACGGTCATCTGTGTATAGATGGAAATATCAACACCGCCATCCGTACAAACATGGAAATATCTGCACCGCTATCTGTATAAACATGGAAATATCTACACCGTGGTCTGTATAAACATGGAAACATCTACACCGCTATCTGTATAAACATGGAAATATATACATCGCTATCTGTATAAACATGGAAATACCTACACCGTGATCTGTATAAACATGGAAATATTTACAACGATATCTGTATAAACATGGAAATATCTACACCGCCATCTCTATAAACATGGAAATATCTACACCGCCATCTGTATAAACATGGAAATATCTACACCGCCATCTGTATAAACCTGGAAATATCTACACCGCTATCTGTATAAACCTGGAAATATCTACACCGCTATCTGTATAAACATGGTAATATCTACACCACCATCTATATAAACATGGAAATATCTACACCGCCATCTGTATAAACATGGAAATATCTACAATGCCATCTGTAGAAAGATGGAAATATCTACACCGCAATCTGTGTAAACATGGAAATATCTACACCAATATCTGTAAAAACATGGAAATATCTACACCGCTATCTGTATAAACATGGAAATATCTATACCGCGATCTGCATAAACATGGAAATATCTACACCGCGATCTGTATAAACATGAAAATATCTACACCGCTATCTGTAGAAACATGGAAATATCTACACCGCGATCTGAATAAACATGGAAATATCTACAACGCGATCTGTATAAACATGGAAATATCTACACCGCTATCTGTAGAAACATGGAAATATCTACACAGCTATCTCTATAAACATGGAAATATCTACACCGCCATCTGTATAGACATGGAAATACCTACAAGTCATCTGTATAAACATGGAAATATCTACACAGCCACCTGTATAAACATGGAAATATCTACACAGCCATCTGTATATACATGGAAATATCTACACCGCTATCTGTATAAACATGGAAATAACTACACCGCTATTTGTATAAACAAGTAAATATCTACACTGTGATCTGTATAAACATGGAAATATCTACACTGCTATTTGTATAAACAAGGAAATATCTACACCGCTATCTGTATAAACATGGAAATAACTACACCGCTATTTGCATAAACAAGGAAATATCTACACCGTGATCTGTATAAACATGGAAATATCTACAACGCCATCTCTATAAACATGGAAATATCTACACCCCTATCTGTATAAACATGGAAATATCCACACCGCTATCTCTATAAACATGGAAATTACTACACCGCGATCAGTATAAACGTGGAAATATCTACACCGCTATCTCTATAAACATGGAAATATCTCCACTACTATCTCTATAAACATCGAAATATCTACACCGCCATCTACATATCCATAGAAATATCTGCGCCGCCATCTGTATAAACAGGGAAATATCTACACGGTCATCTGTGTATAGATGGAAATATCAACACCGCCATCTGTACAAACATGGAAATATCTGCACCGCTATCTGTATAAACATGGAAATATCTACACCGTGGTCTGTATAAACATGGAAATATCTACACCGCTATCTGTATAAACATGGAAATATATACATCGCTATCTGTATAAACATGGAAATAACTACACCGTGATCTGTATAAACATGGAAATATTTACAACGATATCTGTATAAACATGGAAATATCTACACCGCCATCTCTATAAACATGGAAATATCTACACCGCCATCTGTATAAACATGGAAATATCTACACCGCTATCTGTATAAACCTGGAAATATCTACACCGCTATCTGTATAAACATGGTAATATCTACACCACCATCTATATAAACATGGACATATCTACACCGCCATCTGTATAAACATGGAAATATCTACAATGCCATCTGTAGAAAGATGGAAATATCTACACCGCAATCTGTGTAAACATGGAAATATCTACACCAATATCTGTAAAAACATGGAAATAACTACACCGCTATCTGTATAAACATGGAAATATCTACAACGCGATCTGTATAAACATGGAAATATCTACAGCGCTATCTGTAGAAACATGGAAATATCTACACAGCTATCTCTATAAACATGGAAATATCTACACCGCCATCTGTATAGACATGGAAATACCTACAAGTCATCTGTATAAACATGGAAATATCTACACAGCCACCTGTATAAACATGGAAATATCTACACAGCCATCTGTATATACATGGAAATATCTACACCGCTATCTGTATAAACATGGAAATAACTACACCGCTATTTGTATAAACAAGTAAATATCTACACTGTGATCTGTATAAACATGGAAATATCTACACTGCTATTTGTATAAACAAGGAAATATGTACACCGCTATCTGTATAAACATGGAAATAACTACACCGCTATTTGCATAAACAAGGAAATATCTACACCGTGATCTGTATAAACATGGAAATATCTACAACGCCATCTCTATAAACATGGAAATATCTACACCCCTATCTGTATAAACATGGAAATATCCACACCGCTATCTCTATAAACATGGAAATTACTACACCGCGATCAGTATAAACGTGGAAATATCTACACCGCTATCTCTATAAACATGGAAATATCTCCACTACTATCTCTATAAACATCGAAATATCTACACAGCCATCTACATATCCATAGAAATATCTGCGCCGCCATCTGTATAAACATGGAAATATCTACACGGTCATCTGTGTATAGATGGAAATATCAACACCGCCATCTGTACAAACATGGAAATATCTGCACCGCTATCTGTATAAACATGGAAATATCTACACCGTGGTCTGTATAAACATGGAAATATCTGCACCGCTATCTGTATAAACATGGAAATATCTACACCGTGGTCTGTATAAACATGGAAATATCTACACCGCTATCTGTATAAACATGGAAATATATACATCGCTATCTGTATAAACATGGAAATACCTACACCGTGATCTGTATAAACATGGAAATATTTACAATGATATCTGTATAAACATGGAAATGTCTACACCGCCATCTCTATAAACATGGAAATATCTACACCGCCATCTGTATAAACATGGAAATATCTACACCGCTATCTGCATAAACCTGGAAATATCTACACCGCTATCTGTATAAACATGGTAATATCTACACCACCATCTATATAAACATGGAAATATCTACACCGCCATCTGTATAAACATGGAAATATCTACAATGCCATCTGTAGAAAGATGGAAATATCTACACCGCAATCTGTGTAAACATGGAAATATCTACACCAATATCTGTAAAAACATGGAAATATCTACACCGCTATCTGTATAAACATGGAAATATCTATACCGCGATCTGCATAAACATGGAAATATCTACACCGCGATCTGTATAAACATGAAAATATCTACACCGCTTTCTGTAGAAAGATGGAAATATCTACACCGCGATCTGAATAAACATGGAAATATCTACAACGCGATCTGTATAAACATGGAAATATCTACACCGCTATCTGTAGAAACATGGAAATATCTACACAGCTATCTCTGTAAACATGGAAATATCTACACCGCCATCTGTATAGACATGGAAATACCTACAAGTCATCTGTATAAACATGGAAATATCTACACAGCCACCTGTATAAACATGGAAATATCTACACAGCCATCTGTATATACATGGAAATATCTACACCGCTATCTGTATAAACATGGAAATAACTACACCGCTATTTGTATAAACAAGTAAATATCTACACTGTGATCTGTATAAACATGGAAATATCTACACTGCTATTTGTATAAACAAGGAAATATCTACACCGCTATCTGTATAAACATGGAAATAACTACACCGCTATTTGCATAAACAAGGAAATATCTACACCGTGATCTGTATAAACATGGAAATATCTACAACGCCATCTCTATAAACATGGAAATATCTACACCCCTATCTGTATAAACATGGAAATATCCACACCGCTATCTCTATAAACATGGAAATTACTACACCGCGATCAGTATAAACGTGGAAATATCTACACCGCTATCTCTATAAACATGGAAATATCTCCACTACTATCTCTATAAACATCGAAATATCTACACCGCCATCTACATATCCATAGAAATATCTGCGCCGCCATCTGTATAAACAGGGAAATATCTACACGGTCATCTGTGTATAGATGGAAATATCAACACCGCCATCTGTACAAACATGGAAATATCTGCACCGCTATCTGTATAAACATGGAAATATCTACACCGTGGTCTGTATAAACATGGAAATATCTACACCGCTATCTGTATAAACATGGAAATATATACATCGCTATCTGTATAAACATGGAAATACCTACACCGTGATCTGTATAAACATGGAAATATTTACAACGATATCTGTATAAACATGGAAATATCTACACCGCCATCTCTATAAACATGGAAATATCTACACCGCCATCTGTATAAACATGGAAATATCTACACCGCTATCTGTATAAACCTGGAAATATCTACACCGCTATCTGTATAAACATGGTAATATCTACACCACCATCTATATAAACATGGACATATCTACACCGCCATCTGTATAAACATGGAAATATCTACAATGCCATCTGTAGAAAGATGGAAATATCTACACCGCAATCTGTGTAAACATGGAAATATCTACACCAATATCTGTAAAAACATGGAAATAACTACACCGCTATCTGTATAAACATGGAAATATCTACAACGCGATCTGTATAAACATGGAAATATCTACAGCGCTATCTGTAGAAACATGGAAATATCTACACAGCTATCTCTATAAACATGGAAATATCTACACCGCCATCTGTATAGACATGGAAATACCTACAAGTCATCTGTATAAACATGGAAATATCTACACAGCCACCTGTATAAACATGGAAATATCTACACAGCCATCTGTATATACATGGAAATATCTACACCGCTATCTGTATAAACATGGAAATAACTACACCGCTATTTGTATAAACAAGTAAATATCTACACTGTGATCTGTATAAACATGGAAATATCTACACTGCTATTTGTATAAACAAGGAAATATGTACACCGCTATCTGTATAAACATGGAAATAACTACACCGCTATTTGCATAAACAAGGAAATATCTACACCGTGATCTGTATAAACATGGAAATATCTACAACGCCATCTCTATAAACATGGAAATATCTACACCCCTATCTGTATAAACATGGAAATATCCACACCGCTATCTCTATAAACATGGAAATTACTACACCGCGATCAGTATAAACGTGGAAATATCTACACCGCTATCTCTATAAACATGGAAATATCTCCACTACTATCTCTATAAACATCGAAATATCTACACAGCCATCTACATATCCATAGAAATATCTGCGCCGCCATCTGTATAAACATGGAAATATCTACACGGTCATCTGTGTATAGATGGAAATATCAACACCGCCATCTGTACAAACATGGAAATATCTGCACCGCTATCTGTATAAACATGGAAATATCTACACCGTGGTCTGTATAAACATGGAAATATCTGCACCGCTATCTGTATAAACATGGAAATATCTACACCGTGGTCTGTATAAACATGGAAATATCTACACCGCTATCTGTATAAACATGGAAATATATACATCGCTATCTGTATAAACATGGAAATACCTACACCGTGATCTGTATAAACATGGAAATATTTACAATGATATCTGTATAAACATGGAAATGTCTACACCGCCATCTCTATAAACATGGAAATATCTACACCGCCATCTGTATAAACATGGAAATATCTACACCGCTATCTGCATAAACCTGGAAATATCTACACCGCTATCTGTATAAACATGGTAATATCTACACCACCATCTATATAAACATGGAAATATCTACACCGCCATCTGTATAAACATGGAAATATCTACAATGCCATCTGTAGAAAGATGGAAATATCTACACCGCAATCTGTGTAAACATGGAAATATCTACACCAATATCTGTAAAAACATGGAAATATCTACACCGCTATCTGTATAAACATGGAAATATCTATACCGCGATCTGCATAAACATGGAAATATCTACACCGCGATCTGTATAAACATGAAAATATCTACACCGCTTTCTGTAGAAAGATGGAAATATCTACACCGCGATCTGAATAAACCTGGAAATATCTACAACGCGATCTGTATAAACATGGAAATATCTACACCGCTATCTGTAGAAACATGGAAATATCTACACAGCTATCTCTATAAACATGGAAATATCTACACCGCCATCTGTATAGACATGGAAATACCTACAAGTCATCTGTATAAACATGGAAATATCTACACAGCCACCTGTATAAACATGGAAATATCTACACAGCCATCTGTATATACATGGAAATATCTACACCGCTATCTGTATAAACATGGAAATAACTACACCGCTATTTGTATAAACAAGTAAATATCTACACTGTGATCTGTATAAACATGGAAATATCTACACTGCTATTTGTATAAACAAGGAAATATCTACACCGCTATCTGTATAAACATGGAAATAACTACACCGCTATTTGCATAAACAAGGAAATATCTACACCGTGATCTGTATAAACATGGAAATATCTACACCGCCATCTCTATAAACATGGAAATATCTACACCCCTATCTGTATAAACATGGAAATATCCACACCGCTATCTCTATAAACATGGAAATTACTACACCGCGATCAGTATAAACGTGGAAATATCTACACCGCTATCTCTATAAACATGGAAATATCTCCACTACTATCTCTATAAACATCGAAATATCTACACAGCCATCTACATATCCATAGAAATATCTGCGCCGCCATCTGTATAAACATGGAAATATCTACACGGTCATCTGTGTATAGATGGAAATATCAACACCGCCATCTGTACAAACATGGAAATATCTGCACCGCTATCTGTATAAACATGGAAATATCTACACCGTGGTCTGTATAAACATGGAAATATCTACACCGCTATCTGTATAAACATGGAAATATATACATCGCTATCTGTATAAACATGGAAATACCTACACCGTGATCTGTATAAACATGGAAATATTTACGATATCTGTATAAACATGGAAATATCTACACCGCCATCTCTATAAACATGGAAATATCTACACCGCCATCTGTATAAACATGGAAATATCTACACCGCTATCTGTATAAACCTGGAAATATCTACACCGCTATCTGTATAAACCTGGAAATATCTACACCGCTATCTGTATAAACATGGTAATATCTACACCACCATATATATAAACATGGAAATATCTACACCGCCATCTGTATAAACATGGAAATATCTACAATGCCATCTGTAGAAAGATGGAAATATCTACACCGCAATCTGCGTAAACATGGAAATATCTACACCGCGATCTGTATAAACATGAAAATATCTACACCGCTATCTGTAGAAAGATGGAAATATCTACACCGCGATCTGAATAAACATGGAAATATCTACAACGCGATCTGTATAAACATGGAAATATCTACACCGCTATCTGTAGAAACATGGAAATATCTACACAGCTATCTCTATAAACATGGAAATATCTACACCGCCATCTGTATAGACATGGAAATACCTACAAGTCATCTGTATAAACATGGAAATATATACACAGCCATCTGTATAAACATGGAAATATCTACACAGCCATCTGTATATACATGGAAATATCTACACCGCTATCTGTATAAACATGGAAATAACTACACCGCTATTTGTATAAACAAGGAAATATCTACACTGTGATCTGTATAAACATGGAAATATCTACACTGCTATTTGTATAAACAAGGAAATAGCTACACCGCTATCTGTATAAACATGGAAATAACTACACCACTATTTGCACAAACAAGGAAATATCTACACCGTGATCTGTATAAACATGGAAATATCTACAACGCCATCTCTATAAACATGGAAATATCTACACCCCTATCTGTATAAACATGGAAATATCCACACCGCTATCTCTATAAACATGGAAATTACTACACCACGATCAGTATAAACGTGGAAATATCTACACCGCTATCTCTATAAACATGGAAATATCTCCACTACTATCTCTATAAACATCGAAATATCTACACCGCCATCTACATGTCCATAGAAATATCTGCGCCGCCATCTGTATAAACATGGAAATATCTACACGGTCATCTGTGTATAGATGGAAATATCAACACCGCCATCCGTACAAACATGGAAATATCTGCACCGCTATCTGTATAAACATGGAAATATCTACACCGTGGTCTGTATAAACATGGAAATATCTACACCGCTATCTGTATAAACATGGAAATATATACATCGCTATCTGTATAAACATGGAAATACCTACACCGTGATCTGTATAAATATGGAAATATTTACAACGATATCTGTATAAACATGGAAATATCTACACCGCCATCTCTATAAACATGGAAATATCTACACCGCCATCTGTATAAACATGGAAATATCTACACCGCCATCTGTATAAACCTGGAAATATCTACACCGCTATCTGTATAAACCTGGAAATATCTACACCGCTATCTGTATAAACATGGTAATATCTACACCACCATCTATATAAACATGGAAATATCTACACCGCCATCTGTATAAACATGGAAATATCTACAATGCCATCTGTAGAAAGATGGAAATATCTACACCGCAATCTGTGTAAACATGGAAATATCTACACGAATATCTGTAAAAACATGGAAATATCTACAACGCTATCTGTATAAACATGGAAATATCTATACCGCGATCTGCATAAACATGGAAATATCTACACCGCGATCTGTATAAACATGAAAATATCTACACCGCTATCTGTAGAAACATTGAAATATCTACACCGCGATCTGAATAAACATGGAAATATCTACAACGCGATCTGTATAAACATGGAAATATCTACAGCGCTATCTGTAGAAACATGGAAATATCTACACAGCTATCTCTATAAACATGGAAATATCTACACCGCCATCTGTATAGACATGGAAATACCTACAAGTCATCTGTAGAAACATGGAAATATCTACACAGCCACCTGTATAAACATGGAAATATCTACACAGCCATCTGTATATACATGGAAATATCTACACCGCTATCTGTATAAACATGGAAATAACTACACCGCTATTTGTATAAACAAGTAAATATCTACACTGTGATCTGTATAAACATGGAAATATCTACACTGCTATTTGTATAAACAAGGAAATATGTACACCGCTATCTGTATAAACATGGAAATAACTACACCGCTATTTGCATAAACAAGGAAATATCTACACCGTGATCTGTATAAACATGGAAATATCTACAACGCCATCTCTATAAACATGGAAATATCTACACCCCTATCTGTATAAACATGGAAATATCCACACCGCTATCTCTATAAACATGGAAATTACTACACCGCGATCAGTATAAACGTGGAAATATCTACACCGCTATCTCTATAAACATGGAAATATCTCCACTACTATCTCTATAAACATCGAAATATCTACACCGCCATCTACATATCCATAGAAATATCTGCGCCGCCATCTGTATAAACATGGAAATATCTACACGGTCATCTGTGTATAGATGGAAATATCAACACCGCCATCTGTACAAACATGGAAATATCTGCACCGCTATCTGTATAAACATGGAAATATCTACACCGTGGTCTGTATAAACATGGAAATATCTACACCGCTATCTGTATAAACATGGAAATATATACATCGCTATCTGTATAAACATGGAAATACCTACACCGTGATCTGTATAAACATGGAAATATTTACAACGATATCTGTATAAACATGGAAATATCTACACCGCCATCTCTATAAACATGGAAATATCTACACCGCCATCTGTATAAACATGGAAATATCTACACCGCTATCTGTATAAACCTGGAAATATCTACACCGCTATCTGTATAAACATGGTAATATCTACACCACCATCTATATAAACATGGAAATATCTACACCGCCATCTGTATAAACATGGAAATATCTACAATGCCATCTGTAGAAAGATGGAAATATCTACACCGCAATCTGAATAAACATGGAAATATCTACAACGCGATCTGTATAAACATGGAAATATCTACAGCGCTATCTGTAGAAACATGGAAATATCTACACAGCTATCTCTATAAACATGGAAATATCTACACCGCCATCTGTATAGACATGGAAATACCTACAAGTCATCTGTAGAAACATGGAAATATCTACACAGCCACCTGTATAAACATGGAAATATCTACACAGCCATCTGTATATACATGGAAATATCTACACCGCTATCTGTATAAACATGGAAATAACTACACCGCTATTTGTATAAACAAGTAAATATCTACACTGTGATCTGTATAAACATGGAAATATCTACACTGCTATTTGTATAAACAAGGAAATATGTACACCGCTATCTGTATAAACATGGAAATAACTACACCGCTATTTGCATAAACAAGGAAATATCTACACCGTGATCTGTATAAACATGGAAATATCTACAACGCCATCTCTATAAACATGGAAATATCTACACCCCTATCTGTATAAACATGGAAATATCCACACCGCTATCTCTATAAACATGGAAATTACTACACCGCGATCAGTATAAACGTGGAAATATCTACACCGCTATCTCTATAAACATGGAAATATCTCCACTACTATCTCTATAAACATCGAAATATCTACACCGCCATCTACATATCCATAGAAATATCTGCGCCGCCATCTGTATAAACATGGAAATATCTACACGGTCATCTGTGTATAGATGGAAATATCAACACCGCCATCTGTACAAACATGGAAATATCCGCACCGCTATCTGTATAAACATGGAAATATCTACACCGTGGTCTGTATAAACATGGAAATATCTACACCGCTATCTGTATAAACATGGAAATATATACACCGCTATCTCTATAAACATGGAAATATCTACACCGCGATCTGTATAAACATGGAAATATTTACACCGATATCTGTATAAACATGGAAATATCTACACCGCCATCTCTATAAACATGGAGATATCTACACCGCCATCTGTATAAACATGGAATTATCTACACCGCTATCTGTATAAACCTGGAAATATCTACACTGCTATCTGTATAAACGTGGTAATATCTACACCATCATCTATATAAACATGGAAATAACTACACCGCCATCTGTATAAACATGGAAATATCTACAATGCCATCTGTAGAAAGATGGAAATATGTACACTGCAATCTGTGTAAACATGGAAATACCTACACCAATATTTGTAAAAACATGGAAATATCTACACCGCTATCTGTATAAAGATGGAAACATCTACACCGCGATCTGCATAAGCATGGAAATATCTACACCGCGATCTGCATAAACATGGAAATATCTACACCGCTATCTGTAGAAACATGGAAATATCTACACCGCGATCTGCATAAACATGGAAATATCTCCACCGCTCTCTGTAGAAACATGGAAGTATCTACACAGCTATCTCTATAAACATGGAAATATCTACACCGCCATCTGTATAAACATGGAAATACCTACAAGTCATCTGTATAAACATGGAAATATCTACACAGCCATCTGTAAAAACATGGAAATATCTACACCGCTGTCTGTATAAACATGGAAATAACTACACCGATATTTGTAGAAACAAGGAAATATCTACACCGTGACCTGTATAAACATGCAAATATCTACACTGCTATTTGTATAAACAAGGAAATATCTACACCGCTATCTGTATAAACATGGAAATAACTACACCGCTATTTGCATAAACAAGGAAATATCTACACCGTGATCTGTATAAACATGGAAATATCTACAACGCCATCTCTATAAACATGGAAATATCTACACCCCTATCTGTATAAACATGAAAATATCCACACCGCTATCTCTATAAACATGGAAATAACTACACCGCGATCAGTATAAACGTGGAAATATCTACACCGCTATCTCTATAAACATGGAAATATCTCCAATACTATCTCTATAAACATCGAAATATCTACACCGCTATCTGTATAAACATGGAAATACTTACAAAGTTATCTGTATCAACATGGAAATATCTACACCGCCATCTGTATAAACATGGAAATACCTACACAGCCATGTGTACATACATGCAAATATCTACACCGCTCTCTATATAAACATGGAAATAACTACACTGCTATCTGTATATACATGGAAATATCTACACCGCCGTCTACGTATTCATAGAAATATCTGCACCGCCATCTGTACAAACAGAGAAATATCTACACGGTCATCTGTGTATATATGGAAATATCAACACCGCCATCTGTACAAACATGGAAATATCTGCACCGCTATCTGTATGAACATGGAAATATCTACACCGTGGTCTGTATAAACATGGAAATATCTACACCGCTATCTGTATAAACATGGAAATATATACACCGCTATCTCTATAAACATGGAAATATCTACACCGTGATCTGTATAAACATGGAAATATTTACACCGATATCTGTATAAACATGGAAATATCTACACCGCCATCTCTATAAACATGGAAATATCTACACCGCCATCTGTATAAACATGGAAATATCTACACCGCAACCTGAATAAACCTGGAAATATCTGCACCGCTATCTGTATAAACATGGTAATATCTACACCGCCATCTAAATAAACATGGAAATATCTACACCGCCATCTGTATAAACAAGGAAATATCTACAATGCCATCTGTAGAAAGATGGAAATATCTGCTCGGCAATCTGTGTAAACATGGAAATATATACACCAATGTCTGTAAAAACATGGAAATATCTACACCGCTATCTGTATAAACATGGAAATATCTACACCGCGATCTGCATAAACATGGAAATATCTACACCGCGATCTGTATAAACATTTAAATATCTACACTGCGATCTGTATAAACATGTAAATATCTAAAACGCTATCTGTACAAACATGGAAATATCTAAACAGCTATCTCTATAAACATGGAAATATCTACACCGCCATCTGTATAAACATGGAAATACCTACAAGTCATCTGTATAAACATGGAAATATCTACACAGCCATCTGTATAAACATGGAAATATCTACACAGCCATCTGTATATACATGGAAATATCTACACCGCTATCTGAATAAACATGGAAATAACTACACCGCTATTTGTATAAACAAGGAAATATCTACACCGTGATCTGTATAAACATGGAAATATCTACACTGCTATTTCTATAAACAAGGATATATCTACATGGCTATCAGTATAAACATGGAAATAACTACACCGGTATTTGCATAAACAAGGAAATATCTACACCGTGATCTGTATAAACATGGAAATATCTACAACGCCATCTCTATAAACATGGAAACATCTACACCCCTATCTGTATAAACATGGAAATATCCACACGGCTATCTCTATAAACATGGAAATAACTACACTGCGATCAGTATAAACATCGAAATATCTACACCGCCGTCTGTATAAACATGGAAATACTTAGAAAGTTATCTGTATAAACATGGAAATAGCTACACCGCCATCTGTATAAACATGGAAATATCTACACAGCCATGTGTACATACATGGAAATATCTACACCGCTCTCTATATAAACATGGAAATAACTATACCGCTATCTGTATATACATGGAAATATCTACACCGCCATCTACATATCCATAGAAATCTCTGCGCCGGCATCTGTATAAACATGGAAATATCTACACGGTCATCTGTGTATAGATGGAAATATCAACACCGCCATCTGTACAAACATGGAAATATCTGCAACGCTATCTGTATAAACATGGAAATATCTACACCGAGGTCTGTATAAACATGGAAATATCTACACCGCTATCTGTATAAACATGGAAATATATACACCGCTATCTCTATAAACATGGAAATATCTACACCGTGATCTGTATAAACATGGAAATATTTACACCGATATCTGTATAAACATGGAAATATCTACACCGCCATCTCTATTAACATGGAAATATCTACACCGCCATCTGTATAAACATGGAAATATCTACACCGCTATCTGTATAAACCTGGAAATATCTACACGGCTATCTGTATAAACATGGTAATATCTACACCACCATCTAAATAAACATGGAAATATCTACACCGCCATCTGTATAAACATGGAAATATCTACAATGCCATGTGTAGAAAGATGGAAATATCTACACCGCAATCTGTGTAAACATGGAAATATCTAAACCAATGTCTGTAAAAACATGGAAATATCTACACCGCTATCTGTAAAAACATGGAAATATCTACACCGCAATCTGCATAAACATGGAAATATCTACTCCGCGATCTGTATAAAGATGGAAATATCTACACCGCCATCTGCATAAACATGGAAATATCTACACCGCGATCTGTATAAACATGTAAATACCTACACCGCGATCTGTATAAACATGTAATTATCTACACCGCTATCTGTAGAAACATGGAAATATCTACACAGCTATCTCTATAAACATGGAAATATCTACACCGCCATCTCTATAAACATGGAAATACCTACAAGTCATATGTATAAACATGGAAATATCTACACAGCCATCTGTATAAACATGGAAATATCTACACAGCCATCTGTATATACATGGAAATATCTACACCGCTACCTGTATAAACATGGACATAACTACACCGCTATTTGTATAAAGAAGGAAATATCTACACCATGATCTGTATAAACATGGAAATATCTACACTGCTATTTCTATAAACAAGGAAATATCTACACCGCTATCTGTATAAACATGGAAATACTTACAAAGTTATCAGTATAAACATGGAAATATCTACACCGCCATCTGTATAAACATGGAAATATCTAGACAGCCATGTGTACATACATGGAAATATCTACACCGCTCTCTATATAAACATGGAAATAACTACACCGCTATCTGTATATACATGGAAATCTCTACACCGCCATCTACATATCCATAGAAATATCTGTGCCTCCATCTGTATAAACATGCAAATATCTACACGGTCATCTGTGTATAAATGGAAATATCAACACCGCCGTCTGTACAAACATGGAAATATCTGCACCGCTATCTGTATAAACATGGAAATATCTATACCGTGGTCTGTATAAACATGGAAATATCTACACCGCTATCTGTATAAACATGGAAATATATACACCGCAATCTCTATAAACATGGAAATATCTACAGCATGATCTGTATAAACTTGGAAATATTTACACCGATATCTGTACAAACATGGAAATATCTACACCGCCATCTCTATAAACATTGAAATATCTACAACGCCATTTGTATTAACATGGAAATATCTACACCGCTATCTGTATAAACCTGGAAATATCTACACCGCTATCTGTATAAACATGGTAATATGTACACCACCATCAATATAAACATGGAAATATCTACACCACCATCTGTATAAACATGGAAATATCTACAATGCCATCTGTAGAAAGATGGCAATATCTACACCGCAATCTGTGTAAACGTGGAAATATCTACACCAATATCTGTAAAAACATGGAAATATCTACACCGCTATCTGTATAAACATGGAAATATCTACACCGCCATCTGCATAAACATGGAAATATCTACTCCGCGATCTGTATAAACATGGAAATATTTACACCGCTATCTGTAGAAACATGGAAATATCTACACCGCTATCTGCATAAAGAAGGAAATATCTACACCGCGATCTGTATAAACATGTAAATACCTACACCGCTATCTGTAGAAACATGGAAATATCTACACAGCTATCTCTATAAACATGGAAATATCTACACCGCCATCTGTATGAACATGGAAATACCTACAAGTCATCTGTATAAACATGGAAATATCTACACAGCCATCTGTATAAACATGGAAATATCTACACAGCCATCTGTATATACATGGAAATATCTACACCGCTATCTGTATAAACATGGAAATAACTACACCGCTATTTGTATAAACAAGGAAATATCTACACCGTTATCTGTATAAACATGGATATATCTACACTGCTATTTGTATAAACAAGGAAATATCTACACCGCTATCTGTATAAACATGGAAATAACTACACCGCTATTTGCATAAACAGGGAAATATCTACACCGTGATCTGTATAAACATGGAAATATCTACAACGCCATCTCTATAAACATGGAAATATCTACACCCCTATCTGTATAAACATGGAAATATCCACACCGCTATCTCTATAAACATGAAAATAACTACACCGCGATCAGTATAAACGTGGAAATATCTACACCGCTATCTCTATAAACATGGAAATATCTCCACTGCTATCTCTATAAACATCGAAATATCTACACCGCCATCTGTATAAACATGGAAATACTTACAAAGTTATCTGTATAAACATGGAAATAGCTACACCGCCATCTGTATAAACATGGAAATATCTACACAGCCATGTGTACATACATGGAAATATCTACACCGCTCTCTATATAAACATGGAAATAACTACACCGCTATCTGTATATACATGGAAATATCTACACTGCCATCTACATATCCATAGAAATATCTGCGCCGCCATCTGTATAAACATGGAAATATCTACACGGTCATCTGTGTATAGATGGAAATATCAACACCGCCTTCTGTACAAACATGGAAATATCTGCACCGCTATCTTTATAAACATGGAAATATCTACACCGAGGTCTGTATAAACATGGAAATATCTACACCGCTATCTGTATAAATATGGAAATATATACACCGCTATCTCTATAAACATGGAAATATCTACACCGTGATCTGTATAAACATGGAAATATTTACACCGATATCTGTATAAACATGGAAATATCTACACCGCCATCTCTATAAACATGGAAATATCTACACCGCCATCTGTATAAACATGGAAATATCCACACCGCTATCTGAATAAACCTGGAAATATCTGCACCGCTATCTGTATAAACATGGTAATATCTACACCACCATCTATATAAATATGGAAATATCTACACCAATATCTGTAAAAACATGGAAATATCTACACCGCTATCTGTATAAACATGGAAATATCTATACCGAGATCTGCATAAACATGGAAATATCTACACCACGATCTGTATAAACATGAAAATATCTACACCGCTATCAGTAGAAACATGGAAATATCGACACCGCGATCTGAATAAACATGGAAATATCTACACCGCGATCTGTATAAACATGGAAATATCTACACCGCTATCTGTAGAAACATGGAAATATCTACACCGCCATCTCTATAAACATGGAAATATCTACACCGCCATCTGTATAAACATGTAAATATCTACAACGCTATCTGTATAAACCTGAATATATCTACACCGCTATCTGTATAAACATGGTAATATCTACATCACCGTCTATATAAACATGGAAATATCTACACCGCCATCTGTATAAACATGGAAATATCTACAATGCCATCTGTAGAAAGATGTAAATATCTACACCGCAATCTGTGTAAACATGGAAATATCTACACCAATATCTGTAAAAACATGGAAATATCTACACCGCTATCTGTGGAAACATGGAAATATCTACACAGCTATCTCTATAAACAAGGAAATATCTACACCGCCATCTGTATAAACATGGAAATACCTACAAGTCATCTGTATAAACATGGAAATATATACAAAGCCATCTGTATAAACATGGAAATATCTACACAGCCATCTGTATATACATGGAAATACCTACACCGCTATCTGTATATACATGGAAATAACTACACCGCTATTTGTATAAAGAAGGAAATATCTACACTGTGATCTGTATAAACATGGAAATATCTACACTGCTATTTGTATAAACAAGGAAATATCTACACCGCTATCTGTATAAACATGGAAATAACTACACCGCTATTTGCATAAACAAGGAAATATCTACACCGTGATCTATATAAACATGGAAATATCTACAACGCCATCTCTATAAACATGGAAATATCTACACCCCTATCTGTATAAACATGGAAATATCCACACCGCTATCTCTATAAACATGGAAATAACTACACCGCGATCAGTATAAACGTGGAAATATCTACACCGCTATCTCTATAAACATGGAAATATCTCCACTACTATCTATATAAACAGCGAAATATCTACACCGCCATCTGTATAAACATGGAAATACTGACAAAGTTATCTGTATAAACATGGAAATATCTACACCGCCATCTGTATAAACATGGAAATATCTACACAGCCATGTGTACATATTTGGAAATATCTACACCACTCTCCATATAAACATGGAAATAACTACACCGCTATCTGTATATACATGGAAATATCTACACCGCCATCTACATATCCATAGAAATATCTGCGCCACCATCTGTATAAACATGGAAATATCTACACGGACATCTCTGTATAGATGGAAATATCAACACCGCCATCTGTACAAACATGGAAATATCTGCACCGCTATCTGTATAAACATGGAAATATCTACACTGTGGTCTGTATAAACATGGAAATATCTACACCGCTATCTGTATAAACATGGAAATATATACAATGCCATCTCTATAAACATGGAAATATCTACACAGCCGTGTGTACATATATGGAAGTATCTACACCGCTCTCTATATAAACATGGAAATAACTACACCGCTATCTGTATATACATGGAAATATCTACACCGACATCTACATATCCATAGAAATATCTGCGCCGCCATCTGTATAAACATGGAAATATCTACACGGTCATCTGTGTATAGATGGAAATATCAACACCGCCATCTGTATAAACATGGAAATACCTACAAGTCATCTGTATAAACATGGAAATATCTACAAAGCCATCTGTATAAACATGGAAATATCTACACAGCCATCTGTATATACATAGAAATATCTACAAAGCCATCTGTATATACATGGAAATAACTACACCGCTATTTGTATAAACAAGGAAATATCTACACTGTGATCTGTATAAACATGGAAATATCTACACTGCTATTTGTATAAACAAGGAAATATCTACACCGCTCTCCATATAAACATGGAAATAACTACACCGCTATCTGTATATACATGGAAATATCTACACCGCCATCTATATATCCATAGAAATATCTGCGCCACCATCTGTATAAACATGGAAATATCTACACAGTCATCTGTGTATAGATGGAAATATCAACACCGCCATCTGTACAAACATGGAAATACCTGCACCGCTATCTGTACAAACATGGAAATATCTACACCGTGGTCTGTATAAACATGGAAATATCTACACCGCCATCTCTATAAACATGGAAATATATACACCGCCATCTCTATAAACATGGAAATATCTACAACGTGATCTGTATAAACATGGAACTATTTACACCGTTATCTGTATAAACATGGAAATATCTACACCGCCATCTCTATAAACATGGAAATATCTACGCCGGCATCTGTATAAACATGGAAATATCTACACCGCTATCTGTATAAACATGGAAATATATACACCGCTATCTCTATAAACATGGAAATATCTACACCGTGATCTGTATAAACATGGAAATATTTACACCGATATCTGTATAAACATGGAAATATCTACACCGCCATCTCTATAAACATGGAAATATCTACACCGCCATCTGTATAAACATGGAAATACCTACACCGCAACCTGAATAAACCTGGAAATATCTGCACCGCTATCTGTATAAACATGGTAATATCTACACCGCCATCTAAATAAACATGGAAATATCTACACCGCCATCTGTATAAACATGGAAATATCTACAATGCCATCTGTAGAAAGATGGAAATATCTGCTCGGCAATCTGTGTAAACATGGAAATATATACACCAATGTCTGTAAAAACATGGAAATATCTACACCGCTATCTGTATAAACATGGAAATATCTACACCGCGATCTGCATAAACATGGAAATATCTACACCGCGATCTGTATAAACATTTAAATATCTACACTGCGATCTGTATAAACATGTAAATATCTAAAACGCTATCTGTACAAACATGGAAATATCTAAACAGCTATCTCTATAAACATGGAAATATCTACACCGCCATCTGTATAAACATGGAAATACCTACAAGTCATCTGTATAAACATGGAAATATCTACACAGCCATCTGTATAAACATGGAAATATCTACACAGCCATCTGTATATACATGGAAATATCTACACCGCTATCTGAATAAACATGGAAATAACTACACCGCTATTTGTATAAACAAGGAAATATCTACACCGTGATCTGTATAAACATGGAAATATCTACACTGCTATTTCTATAAACAAGGATATATCTACATGGCTATCAGTATAAACATGGAAATAACTACACCGGTATTTGCATAAACAAGGAAATATCTACACCGTGATCTGTATAAACATGGAAATATCTACAACGCCATCTCTATAAACATGGAAACATCTACACCCCTATCTGTATAAACATGGAAATATCCACACGGCTATCTCTATAAACATGGAAATAACTACACTGCGATCAGTATAAACGTGGAAATATCTACACCGCTATCTCTATAAACATGGAAATATCTCCACTGCTATCTCTATAAACATCGAAATATCTACACCGCCATCTGTATAAACATGGAAATACTTACAAAGTTATCTGTATAAACATGGAAATATGTACACTGCCATCTGTATAATCATGGAAATATCTACACAGCCATGTGTACATACATGGAAATATCTAAACCGCTCTCTATATAAACATGGAAATAACTACACAGCTATCTGTATATACATGGAAATACCTACACCGCCATCTACATATCCATAGAAATATCTGCGCCGCCATCTGTATAAACATGGAAATATCTACACGGTCATCTGTGTATAGATGGAAATATCAACACCGCCATCTGTACAAACATGGAAATATCTGCACCGCTATCTGTATAAACATGGAAATATATACACCACTATCTGTATAAACATGGAAATATATACACCGCTATCTCTATAAACATGTAAATATCTACACCGTGATCTGTATAAACATGGAAATATTTACAACGATATCTGTATAAACATGGAAATATCTACACCGCCATCTCTATAAACCTGGAAATATCTACACTGCCATTTGTATAAACATGGAAATATCTACACCGCTACCTGTATAATCCTGGAAATATCTTCAACGCTATCTGTATAAACATGGTAATATCTACACCACCATATAAATAAACATGGAAATATCTACACCGCCATCTTTATAAACATGGAAATATCTACAATGCCATCTGTAGAAAGATGGAAATATCTACACCGCAATCTGTGTAAACATGGAAATATCTACACCAATGTCTGTAAAAACATGGAAATATCTACACCGCTATCTGTATAAACATGGAAATATCTACACCGCAATCTGCATAAACATGGAAATATCTACTCCGCGATCTGTATAAACATGGAAATATCTACACCGCTATCTGTAGAAACATGGAAATATCAACACCGCGATCTGCATAAACATGGAAATATCTACACCGCGATCTGTATAATCATGTAAATATCTACACCGCGATCTGTATAAACATGTAAATATCTACACCGCTATCTGTAGAAACATGGAAATATCTACACAGCTATCTCTATAAACATGGAAATATCTACACCGCCATCTCTATAAATATGGAAATACCTACAAGTCATCTGTATAAACATGGAAATATCTACACAGCCATCTGTATATACATGGAAATATCTACACCGCTACCTGTATAAACATGGAAATAACTACACCGCTATTTGTATAACCAAGGAAATATCTACAACGTGATCTGTATAAACATGGAAATATCTACACTGCTATTTGTATAAACAAGGAAATATCTACAACGCTATCTGTATAAACATGGAAATACCTACACCGCTATTTGCATAAACAACGAAATATCTACACCGTGATCTGTATAAACATGGAAATATCTACAACGCCATCTCTATAAACATGGAAATATCTACACCCCTATCTGTATAAACATGGAAATATCCACACCGCTATCCCTATAAACATGGAAATAACTACACCGAGATCAGTATAAACGTGGAAATATCTACACCGCTATCTGTATAAACATGGAAATATCTCCACTGCTATCTCTATAAACAACGAAATATCTACACCGCCGTCTGTATAAACATGGAAATACTTAGAAAGTTATCTGTATAAACCTGGAAATAGCTACACCGCCATCTGTATAAACATGGAAATATCTACACAGCCATGTGTACATACATGGAAATATCTACACCGCTCTCTATATAAACATGGAAATAACTACACCGCTATCTGTATATACATGGAAATATCTACACCGCCATCTACATATCCATAGAAATCTCTGCGCCGGCATCTGTATAAACATGGAAATATCTACACGGTCATCTGTGTATAGATGGAAATATCAACACCGCCATCTGAACAAACATGGAAATATCTGCAACGCTATCTGTATAAACATGGAAATATCTACACCGAGGTCTGTATAAACATGGAAATATCTACACCGCTATCTGTATAAACATGGAAATATATACACCGCTATCTCTATAAACATGGAAATATCTACACCGTGATCTGTATAAACATGGAAATATTTACACCGATATCTGTATAAACATGGAAATATCTACACCGCCATCTCTATTAACATGGAAATATCTACACCGCCATCTGTATAAACATGGAAATATCTACACCGCTATCTGTATAAACCTGGAAATATCTACACGGCTATCTGTATAAACATGGTAATATCTACACCACCATCTAAATAAACATGGAAATATCTACACCGCCATCTGTATAAACATGGAAATATCTACAATGCCATGTGTAGAAAGATGGAAATATCTACACCGCAATCTGTGTAAACATGGAAATATCTAAACCAATGTCTGTAAAAACATGGAAATATCTACACCGCTATCTGTAAAAACATGGAAATATCTACACCGCAATCTGCATAAACATGGAAATATCTACTCCGCGATCTGTATAAAGATGGAAATATCTACACCGCTATCTGTAGATACATGGAAATATCTACACCGCCATCTGCATAAACATGGAAATATCTACACCGCGATCTGTATAAACATGTAAATACCTACACCGCGATCTGTATAAACATGTAATTATCTACACCGCTATCTGTAGAAACATGGAAATATCTACACAGCTATCTCTATAAACATGGAAATATCTACACCGCCATCTCTATAAACATGGAAATACCTACAAGTCATATGTATAAACATGGAAATATCTACACAGCCATCTGTATAAACATGGAAATATCTACAAGGCCATCTGTAGAAAGATGGAAATATCTGCACCGCAATCTGTGTAAACATGGAAATATCTACACCAATGTCAGTAAAAACATGGAAATATCTACACCACTATCTGTATAAACATGGAAATATCTACACCGCAATCTGTATAAACATGGAAATATCTACACCGCTATCTGTAGAAACATGGAAATATCTACACCGCTATCTGCATAAACAAGGAAATATCTACACCGCGATCTGTATAAACATGTAAATACCTAAACCGCTATCTGTAGAAACATGGAAATATCTACGCAGCTATCTCTATAAACATGGAAATATCTACACCGCCATCTGTATAAACATGGAAATACCTACACGTCATCTGCATAAACATGGAAATATCTACACAGTCATCTGTATAAACATGGAAATATCTACACAGCCATCTGTATATACATGGAAATATCTACACCGCTATGTGTATAGACATGGAAATAACTACACCGCTATTTGTATAAACAAGGAAATATCTACACCGTGATCTCTATAAACATGGAAACATCTACACTGCTATTTGTATAAACAAGGAAATATCTACACCGCTATCTGTATAAACATGGAAATAACTACACCGTTATTTGCATAAACAAGGAAATATATACACCGTGATCTGTATAAACATGGAAATATCTACAACGCCATCTCTATAAACATGGAAATATCTACACCCCTATCTGTATAAACATGGAAATATCCACACCGCTATCTCTATAAACATGGAAATAACTACACCGCGATCAGTATAAACGTGGAAATATCTACACCGCTATCTCTATAAACATGGAAATATCTCCACTGCTATCTCTATAAACATCGAAATATCTACACCGCCATCTGTATAAACATGGAAATAATTACAAAGTTATCTGTATAAACATGGAAATATCTACACTGCCATCTGTATAAACATGGAAATATCTACACAGCCATGTGTACATATATGGAAATATCTACACCGCTCTCTATATAAACATGGAAATAACTTCACCGCTATCTGTATATACATGGAAATATCTACACCGCCATCTACATATCCATGGAAATATCTGCGCCGCCATCTGTATAAACATGGAAATATCTACACGGTCATCTGTGTATAGATGGAAATATCAACACCGCCATCTGTACAAACATGGAAATATCTGCACCGCTATCTGTATAAACATGGAAATACCTACAACGTGGTCTGTATAAACATGGAAATATCTACATCGCTATCTGTATAAACATGGAAATATATACACCGCTATCTCTATAAACATGGAAATATCTACACCGCCATCTGTATAAACATGGAAATATCTACAATTCCATCTGTAGAAAGATCGAAATACCTACACCACAATCTGTGTAAACATGGAAATATCTACACCAATATCTGTAAAAACATGGAAATATCCACACCGCTATCTGTATAAACATGGAAATATCTACACCGCGATCTGCATAAACATGGAAATATCTACACCGCGATCTGTATAAACATGGAAATATCTACACTGCTATCTGTAGAAACAGGGAAATATCTACACCGCGATCTGCATAAACATGGAAATATCTACACCGCGATCTGTATAAACATGGAAATATCTACACCGCTATCTGAAGAAACATGGAAATATCTACACAGCTATCTCTATAAACATGGACATATCTACACCGCCATCTGTATAAACATGGAAATACCTACAAGTCATCTGTATAAACATGGAAATATCTACGCAGCCATCTGTATAAACATGGAAATATCTACACAGCCATCTGTATATACATGGAAATATCTGCCCCGCTATCTGTATAAACATGGAAATAACTACACCGCTATTTGTATAAACAAGGAAATATCTACACCGTGATCTGTATAAACATGGAAATATCTACACTGCTATTTGTATAAACAAGGAAATATCTACACCGCTATCTGTATAAACATGGAAATAACTACACCGCTATTTGCATAAACAAGGAAATATCTACACCGTGATCTGTATATACATGGAAATATCTACAACGCCATCTCTATAAGCCTGGAAATATCTAAACCCATATCAGTATAAACATGGAAATATCCACACCGCTCTCTATAAACATGGAAATAAATACACCGCGATCAGCCTAAACGTGGAAATATCTACACCACTATCTCTATAAACATGGAAATATCTCCACTGCTATCTCTATAAACATCAAAATATCTACACCGCCATCTGTATAAACATGGAAATACTGACAAAGTTATCTGTATAAACATGGAAATAACAACACCGCCATCTGTATAAACATGGAAATATCTACACAGCCATGTGTACATATATGGAAATATCTACACCGCCCTCTATATAGACATGGAAATAACTACACCGCTATCTGTATATACATGGAAACATCTACACGGCCATCTACATATCCATAGAAATATCTGCGCCGCCATCTGTGTAAACATGGAAATATCTACACGGTCATCTGTGTATAGATGGAAATATCAACACCGCCATCTATACAAACATGGAAATATCTACACCGCCATCTGTATAAACATGGAAATATCTACAATGCCATCTGTAGAAAGATGGAAATATCTACAACGCAATCTGTGTAAACATGGAAATATCTACACCAATATCTGTAAAAACATGGAAATATCTACACCGCTATCTGTATAAACATGGAAATATCTATACCGCGATCTGCATAAACATGGAAATATCTACACCGTGATCTGTATAAACCTGAAAATATCTACACCGCTATCTGTAGAAACATGGAAATATCTACACCGCGATCTGAATAAACATGGAAATATCTACAACGCGATCTGTATAAACATGGAAATATCTACACCGCTATCTGTAGAAACATGGAAATATCTACACAGCTATCTCTATAAACATGGAAATATCTACACCGCCATCTGTATAGACATGGAAATACCTACAAGTCATCTGTATAAACATGGAAATATATACACAGCCATCTGTATAAACATGGAAATATCTACACAGCCATCTGTATATACATGGAAATATCTACACCGCTATCTGTATAAACATGGAAATAACTACACCGCTATTTGTATAAACAGGTAAATATCTACACTGTGATGTGTATAAACATGGAAATATCTACACTGCTATTTGTATAAACAAGGAAATATCTACACCGCTATCTGTATAAACATGGAAATAACTACACTGCTATTTGCATAAACAAGGAAATATCTACACCGTGATCTGTATAAACATGGAAATATCTACAACGCCATCTCTATAAACATGGAAATATCTACACCCCTATCTGTATAAACATGGAAATATCCACATCGCTATCTCTATAAACATGGAAATTACTACACCGCGATCAGTATAAACGTGGAAATATCTACACCGCTATCTCTATAAACATGGAAATATCTCCACTACTATCTCTATAAACATCGAAATATCTACACCGCCATCTACATATCCATAGAAATATCTGCGCCGCCATCTGTATAAACATGGAAATATCTACACGGTCATCTGTGTATAGATGGAAATATCAACACCGCCATCCGTACAAACATGGAAATATCTGCACCGCTATCTGTATAAACATGGAAATATCTACACCGTGGTCTGTATAAACATGGAAATATCTACACCGCTATCTGTATAAACATGGAAATATATACATCGCTATCTGTAGAAACATGGAAATACCTACACCGTGATCTGTATAAACATGGAAATATTTACAACGATATCTGTATAAACATGGAAATATCTACACCGCCATCTCTATAAACATGGAAATATCTACACCGCCATCTGTATAAACATGGAAATATCTACACCGCTATCTGTATAAACCTGGAAATATCTACACCGCTATCTGTATAAACATGGTAATATCTACACCACCATCTATATAAACATGGACATATCTACACCGTCATCTGTATAAACATGGGAATATCTACAATGCCATCTGTAGAAAGATGGAAATATCTACACCGCAATCTGTGTAAACATGGAAATATCTACACCAATATCTGTAAAAACATGGAAATAACTACACCGCTATCTGTATAAACATGGAAATATCTATACCGCGATCTGCATAAACATGGAAATATCTACACCGCGATCTGTATAAACATGAAAATATCTACACCGCTATCTGTAGAAACATGGAAATATCTACACCGCGATCTGAATAAACATGGAAATATCTACAACGCGATCTGTATAAACATGGAAATATCTACACCGCTATCTGTAGAAACATGAAAATATCTACACAGCTATCTCTATAAACATGGAAATATCTACACCGCCATCTGTATAGACATGGAAATACCTACAAGTCATCTGTATAAACATGGAAATATATACACAGCCATCTGTATAAACATGGAAATATCTACACAGCCGTCTGTATATACATGGAAATATCTACACCGCTATCTCTATAAACATGGAAATAACTACACCGGTATTTGTATAAACAAGGAAATATCTACACTGTGATCTGTATAAACATGGAAATATCTACACTGCTATTTGTATAAACAAGGAAATATCTACACCGCTATCTGTATAAACATGGAAATAACTACAACGCTATTTGCATAAACAAGGAAATATCTACACCGTGATCTGTATATACATGGAAATATCTACAACGCCATCTCTATAAACATGGAAATATCTACACCCCTATCTGTATAAACATTTAAATATCCACACCGCTATCTCTATAAACATGGAAATTACTACACCGTGATCAGTATAAACGTGGAAATATCTACACCGCTATCTCTATAAACATGGAAATATCTCCACTACTATCTCTATAAACATCGAAATATCTACACCGCCATCTACATATCCATAGAAATATCTGCGCCGCCATCTGTATAAACATGGAAATATCTACACGGTCATCTGTGTATAGATGGAAATATCAACACCGCCATCCGTACAAACATGGAAACATCTGCACCGCTATCTGTATAAACATGGAAATATCTACACCGTGATCTGTATAAACATGAAAATATCTACACCGCTATCTGTATAAACATGGAAATATATACATCGCTATCTGTATAAACATGGAAATACCTACACCGTGATCTGTATAAACATGGAAATATTTACAACGATATCTGTATAAACATGGAAATATCTACACCGCCATCTCTATAAACATGGAAATATCTACACCGCCATCTGTATAAACATGGAAATATCTACACCGCTATCTGTATAAACCTGGAAATATCTACACCGCTATCTGTATAAACATGGTAATATCTACACCACCATCTATATAAACACGGAAATATCTACACCGCCATCTGTATAAATATGGAAATATCTACAATGCCATCTGTAGAAAGATGGAAATATCTACAACGCAATCTGTGTAAACATGGAAATATCTACACCAATATCTGTAAAAACATGGAAATATCTACACCGCTATCTGTATAAACATGGAAATATCTATACCGCGATCTGCATAAACATGGAAATATCTACACCGCGATCTGTATGAACATGAAAATATCTACACCGCTATCTGTAGAAACATGGAAATATCTACACCGCGATCTGAATAAACATGGAAATATCTACAACGCGATCTGTATAAACATGGAAATATCTACACCGCTATCTGTAGAAACATGGAAATATCTACACAGCTATCTCTATAAACATGGAAATATCTACACCGCCATCTGTATAGACATGGAAATACCTACAAGTCATCTGTATAAACATGGAAATATCTACACAGCCACCTGTATAAACATGGAAATATCTACACAGCCATCTGTATATACATGGAAATATCTACGCCGCTATCTGTATAAACATGGAAATAACTACACCGCTATTTGTATAAACAAGTAAATATCTACACTGTGATCTGTATAAACATGGAAATATCTACACTGCTATTTGTATAAACAAGGAAATAGCTACACCGCTATCTGTATAAACATGGAAATAACTACACCGCTATTTGCACAAACAAGGAAATATCTACACCGTGATCTGTATAAACATGGAAATATCTACAACGCCATCTCTATAAACATGGAAATATCTACACCCCTATCTGTATAAACATGGAAATATCCACACCGCTATCTCTATAAACATGGAAATTACTACACCGCGATCAGTATAAAGGTGGAAATATCTACACCGCTATCTCTATAAACATGGAAATATCTCCACTACTATCTCTATAAACATCGAAATATCTACACAGCCATCTACATATCCATAGAAATATCTGCGCCGCCATCTGTATAAACATGGAAATATCTACACGGTCATCTGTGTATAGATGGAAATATCAACACCGCCATCTGTACAAACATGGAAATATCTGCACCGCTATCTGTATAAACATGGAAATATCTACACCGTGGTCTGTATAAACATGGAAATATCTACACCGCTATCTGTATAATCATGGAAATATATACATCGCTATCTGTATAAACATGGAAATACCTACACCGTGATCTGTATAAACATGGAAATATTTACAACGATATCTGTATAAACATGGAAATATCTACACCGCCATCTCTATAAACATGGAAATATCTACACCGCCATCTGTATAAACATGGAAATATCTACACCGCTATCTGTATAAACCTGGAAATATCTACACCGCTATCTGTATAAACCTGGAAATATGTACACCGCTATCTGTATAAACATGGTAATATCTACACCACCATCTATATAAACATGGAAATATCTACACCGCCATCTGTATAAACATGGAAATATCTACAATGCCATCTGTAGAAAGATGGAAATATCTACACCGCAATCTGCGTAAACATGGAAATATCTACACCGCGATCTGTATAAACATGAAAATATCTACACCGCTCTCTGTAGAAAGATGGAAATATCTACACCGCGATCTGAATAAACATGGAAATATCTACAACGCGATCTGTATAAACATGGAAATATCTACACCGCTATCTGTAGAAACATGGAAATATCTACACAGCTATCTCTATAAACATGGAAATATCTACACCGCCATCTGTATAGACATGGAAATACCTACAAGTCATCTGTAGAAACATGGAAATATATACACAGCCATCTGTATAAACATGGAAATATCTACACAGCCATCTGTATATACATGGAAATATCTACACCGCTATCTGTATAAACATGGAAATAACTACACTGCTATTTGTATAAACAAGGAAATATCTACACTGTGATCTGTATAAACATGGAAATGTCTACACTGCTATTTGTATAAACAAGGAAATAGCTACACCGCTATCTGTATAAACATGTAAATAACTACACCGCTATTTGCACAAACAAGGAAATATCTACACCGTGATCTGTATAAACATGGAAATATCTACAACGCCATCTCTATAAACATGGAAATATCTACACCCCTATCTGTATAAACATGGAAATATCCACACCGCTATCTCTATAAACATGGAAATTACTACACCGCGATCAGTATAAACGTGGAAATATCTACACCGCTATCTCTATAAACATGGAAATATCTCCACTACTATCTCTATAAACATCGAAATATCTACACCGCCATCTACATATCCATAGAAATATCTGCGCCGCCATCTGTATAAACATGGAAATATCTACACGGTCATCTGTGTATAGATGGAAATATCAACACCGCCATCCGTACAAACATGGAAATATCTGCACCGCTATCTGTATAAACATGGAAATATCTACACCGTGGTCTGTATAAACATAGAAATATCTGCACCGCTATCTGTATAAACATGGAAATATCTACACCGTGGTCTGTATAAACATGGAAATATCTACACCGCTATCTGTATAAACATGGAAATATATACATCGCTATCTGTATAAACATGGAAATACCTACACCGTGATCTGTATAAACATGGAAATATTTACAACGATATCTGTATAAACATGGAAATATCTACACCGCCATCTCTATAAACATGGAAATATCTACACCGCCATCTGTATAAACATGGAAATATCTACACCGCTATCTGTATAAACCTGGAAATATCTACACCGCTATCTGTATAAACATGGTAATATCTACACCACCATCTATATAAACATGGACATATCTACACCGCCATCTGTATAAACATGGAAATATCTACAATGCCATCTGTAGAAAGATGGAAATATCTACACCGCAATCTGTGTAAACATGGAAATATCTACACCAATATCTGTAAAAACATGGAAATAACTACACCGCTATCTGTATAAACATGGAAATATCTATACCGCGATCTGCATAAACCTGGAAATATGTACACCGCGATCTGTATAAACATGAAAATATCTACACCGCTATCTGTAGAAACATGGAAATATCTACACCGCGATCTGAATAAACATGGAAATATCTACAACGCGATCTGTATAAACATGGAAATATCTACACCGCTATCTGTAGAAACATGAAAATATCTACACAGCTATCACTATAAACATGGAAATATCTACACCGCCATCTGTATAGACATGGAAATACCTACAAGTCATCTGTATAAACATGGAAATATATACACAGCCATCTGTATAAACATGGAAATATCTACACAGCCGTCTGTATATACATGGAAATATCTACACCGCTATCTCTATAAACATGGAAATAACTACACCGCTATTTGTATAAACAAGGAAAAATCTACACTGTGATCTGTATAAACATGGAAATATCTACACTGCTATTTGTATAAACAAGGAAATATCTACACCGCTATCTGTATAAACATGGAAATAACTACACCGCTATTTGCATAAACAAGGAAATATCTACACCGTGATCTGTATAAACATGGAAATATCTACAACGCCATCTCTACAAACATGGAAATATCTACACCCCTATCTGTATAAACATGGAAATATCCACACCGCTATCTCTATAAACATGGAAATTACTACACCGCGATCAGTATAAACGTGGAAATATCTACACCGCTATCTCTATAAACATGGAAATATCTCCACTACTATCTCTATAAACATCGAAATATCTACACCGCCATCTACATATCCATAGAAATATCTGCGCCGCCATCTGTATAAACATGGAAATATCTACACGGTCATCTGTGTATAGATGGAAATATCAACACCGCCATCCGTACAAACATGGAAACATCTGCACCGCTATCTGTATAAACATGGAAATATCTACACCGTGATCTGTATAAACATGGAAATATCTACACCGCTATCTGTATAAACATGGAAATATATACATCGCTATCTGTACAAACATGGAAATACCTACACCGTGATCTGTATAAACATGGAAATATTTACAACGATATCTGTATAAACATGGAAATATCTACACCGCCATCTCTATAAACATGGAAATATATACACCGCCATCTGTATAAACATGGAAATATCTACACCGCTATCTGTATAAACCTGGAAATATCTACACCGCTATCTGTATAAACATGGTAATATCTACACCACCATCTATATAAACATGGAAATATCTACACCGCCATCTGTATAAATATGGAAATATCTACAATGCCATCTGTAGAAAGATGGAAATATCTACAACGCAATCTGTGTAAACATGGAAATATCTACACCAATATCTGTAAAAACATGGAAATATCTACACCGCTATCTGTATAAACATGGAAATATCTATACCGCGATCTGCATAAACATGGAAATATCTACACCGCGATCTGTATAAACATGAAAATATCTACACCGCTATCTGTAGAAACATGGAAATATCTACACCGCGATCTGAATAAACATGGAAATATCTACAACGCGATCTGTATAAACATGGAAATATCTACACCGCTATCTGTAGAAACATGGAAATATCTACACAGCTATCTCTATAAACATGGAAATATCTACACCGCCATCTGTATAGACATGGAAATACCTACAAGTCATCTGTATAAACATGGAAATATCTACACAGCCACCTGTATAAACATGGAAATATCTACACAGCCATCTGTATATACTTGGAAATATTTACACCGCTATCTGTATAAACATGGAAATAACTACACCGCTATTTGTATAAACAACTAAATATCTACACTGTGATCTGTATAAACATGGAAATATCTACACTGCTATTTGTATAAACAAGGAAATAGCTACACCGCTATCTGTATAAACATGGAAATAACTACACCGCTATTTGCACAAACAAGGAAATATCTACACCGTGATCTGTATAAACATGGAAATATCTACAACGCCATCTCTATAAACATGGAAATATCTACACCCCTATCTGTATAAACATGGAAATATCCACACCGCTATGTCTATAAACATGGAAATTACTACACCGCGATCAGTATAAACGTGGAAATATCTACACCGCTATCTCTATAAACATGGAAATATCTCCACTACTATCTCTATAAACATCGAAATATCTACACAGCCATCTACATATCCATAGAAATATCTGCGCCGCCATCTGTATAAACATGGAAATATCTACACGGTCATCTGTGTATAGATGGAAATATCAACACCGCCATCTGTACAAACATGGAAATATCTGCACCGCTATCTGTATAAACATGGAAATATCTACACCGTGGTCTATATAAAGATGGAAATATCTACACCGCTATCTGTATAAACATGGAAATATATACATCGCTATCTGTATAAACATGGAAATACCTACACCGTGATCTGTATAAACATGGAAATATTTACAACGATATCTGTATAAACATGGAAATATCTACACCGCCATCTCTATAAACATGGAAATATCTACACCGCCATCTGTATAAACATGGAAATATCTACACCGCTATCTGTATAAACCTGGAAATATCTACACCGCTATCTGTATAAACCTGGAAATATCTACACCGCTATCTGTATAAACATGGTAATATCTACACCACCATCTATATAAACATGGAAATATCTACACCGCCATCTGTATAAACATGGAAATATCTACAATGCCATCTGTAGAAAGATGGAAATATCTACACCGCAATCTGCGTAAACATGGAAATATCTACACCGCGATCTGTATAAACATGAAAATATCTACACCGCTATCTGTAGAAAGATGGAAATATCTACACCGCGATCTGAATAAACATGGAAATATCTACAACGCGATCTGTATAAACATGGAAATATCTACACCGCTATCTGTAGAAACATGGAAATATCTACACAGCTATCTCTATAAACATGGAAATATCTACACCGCCATCTGTATAGACATGGAAATACCTACAAGTCATCTGTATAAACATGGAAATATATACACAGCCATCTGTATAAACATGGAAATATCTACACAGCCATCTGTATATACATGGAAATATCTACACCGCTATCTGTATAAACATGGAAATAACTACACCGCTATTTGTATAAACAAGGAAATATCTACACTGTGATCTGTATAAACATGGAAATATCTACACTGCTATTTGTATAAACAAGGAAATAGCTACACCGCTATCTGTATAAACATGGAAATAACTACACCGCTATTTGCACAAACAAGGAAATATCTACACCGTGATCTGTATAAACATGGAAATATCTACAACGCCATCTCTATAAACATGGAAATATCTACACCCCTATCTGTATAAACATGGAAATATCCACACCGCTATCTCTATAAACATGGAAATTACTACACCGCGATCAGTATAAACGTGGAAATATCTACACCGCTATCTCTATAAACATGGAAATATCTCCACTACTATCTCTATAAACATCGAAATATCTACACCGCCATCTACATATCCATAGAAATATCTGCGCCGCCATCTGTATAAACATGGAAATATCTACACGGTCATCTGTGTATAGATGGAAATATCAACACCGCCATCCGTACAAACATGGAAATATCTGCACCGCTACCTGTATAAACATGGAAATATCTACACCGTGGTCTGTATAAACATGGAAATATCTACACCGCTATCTGTATAAACATGGAAATATATACATCGCTATCTGTATAAACATGGAAATACCTACACCGTGATCTGTATAAACATGGAAATATTTACAACGATATCTGTATAAACATGGAAATATCTACACCGCCATCTCTATAAACATGGAAATATCTACACCGCCATCTGTATAAACATGGAAATATCTACACCGCCATCTGTATAAACCTGGAAATATCTACACCGCTATCTGTATAAACCTGGAAATATCTACACCGCTATCTGTATAAACATGGTAATATCTACACCACCATCTATATAAACATGGAAATATCTACACCGCCATCTGTATAAACATGGAAATATCTACAATGCCATCTGTAGAAAGATGGAAATATCTACACTGCAATCTGTGTAAACATGGAAATATCTACACGAATATCTGTAAAAACTTTGAAATATCTACACCGCTATCTGTATAAACATGGAAATATCTATACCGCGATCTGCATAAACATGGAAATATCTACACCGCGATCTGTATAAACATGAAAATATCTACACCGCTATCTGTAGAAACATGGAAATATCTACACCGCGATCTGAATAAACACGGAAATATCTACAACGCGATCTGTATAAACATGGAAATATCTACACCGCTATCTGTAGAAACATGGAAATATCTACACAGCTATCTGTATAAACATGGAAATATCTACACCGCCATCTGTATAGACATGGAAATACCTACAAGTCATCTGTATAAACATGGAAATATCTACACAGCCACCTGTATAAACATGGAAATATCTACACAGCCATCTGTATATACATGGAAATATCTACACCGCTATCTGTATAAACATGGAAATAACTACACCGCTATTTGTATAAACAAGGAAATATCTACACTGTGATCTGTATAAACATGGAAATATCTACACTGCTATTTGTATAAACAAGGAAATATCTACACCGCTATCTGTATAAACATGGAAATAACTACACCGCTATTTGCATAAACAAGGAAATATCTACACCGTGATCTGTATAAACATGGAAATATCTACAACGCCATCTCTATAAACATGGAAATATCTACAACCCTATCTGTATAAACATGGAAATATCCACACCGCTATCTCTATAAACATGGAAATTACTACACCGCGATCAGTATAAACGTGGAAATATCTACACCGCTATCCCTATAAACATGGAAATATCTCCACTACTATCTCTATAAACATCGAAATATCTACACCGCCATCTACATATCCATAGAAATATCTGCGCCGCCATCTGTATAAACATGGAAATATCTACACGGTCATCTGTGTATAGATGGAAATATCAACACCGCCATCTGTACAAACATGGAAATATCTGCACCGCTATCTGTATAAACATGGAAATATCTACACCGTGGTCTGTATAAACATGGAAATATCTACACCGCTATCTGTATAAACATGGAAATATATACATCGCTATCTGTATAAACATGGAAATACCTACATCGTGATCTGTATAAACATGGAAATATTTACAACGATATCTGTATAAACATGGAAATATCTACACCGCCATCTCTATAAACATGGAAATATCTACACCGCCATCTGTATAAACATGGAAATATCTACACCGCTATCTGTATAAACCTGGAAATATCTACACCGCTATCTGTATAAACATGGTAATATCTACACCACCATCTATATAAACATGGAAATATCTACACCGCCATCTGTATAAACATGGAAATATCTACAATGCCATCTGTAGAAAGATGGAAATATCTACACCGCAATCTGTGTAAACATGGAAATATCTACACCAATATCTGTAAAAACATGGAAATATCTACACCGCTATCTGTATAAACATGGAAATATCTATACCGCGATCTGCATAAACATGGAAATATCTACACCGCGATCTGTATAAACATGAAAATATCTACACCGCTATCTGTAGAAAGATGGAAATATCTACACCGCGATCTGAATAAACATGGAAATATCTACAACGCGATCTGTATAAACATGGAAATATCTACACCGCTATCTGTAGAAACATGGAAATATCTACACAGCTATCTCTATAAACATGGAAATATCTACACCGCCATCTGTATAGACATGGAAATACCTACAAGTCATCTGTAGAAACATGGAAATATATACACAGCCATCTGTATAAACATGGAAATATCTACACAGCCATCTGTATATACATGGAAATATCTACACCGCTATCTGTATAAACATGGAAATAACTACACCGCTATTTGTATAAACAAGGAAATATCTACACTGTGATCTGTATAAACATGGAAATATCTACACTGCTATTTGTATAAACAAGGAAATAGCGACACCGCTATCTGTATAAACATGTAAATAACTACACCGCTATTTGCTCAAACAAGGAAATATCTACACCGTGATCTGTATAAACATGGAAATATCTACAACGCCATCTCTATAAACATGGAAATATCTACACCCCTATCTGTATAAACATGGAAATATCCACACCGCTATCTCTATAAACATGGAAATTACTACACCGCGATCAGTATAAACGTGGAAATATCTACACCGCTATCTCTATAAACATGGAAATATCTCCACTACTATCTCTATAAACATCGAAATATCTACACCGCCATCTACATATCCATAGAAATATCTGCGCCGCCATCTGTATAAACATGGAAATATCTACACGGTCATCTGTGTATAGATGGAAATATCAACACCGCCATCCGTACAAACATGGAAATATCTGCACCGCTATCTGTATAAACATGGAAATATCTACACCGTGGTCTGTATAAACATGGAAACATCTACACCGCTATCTGTATAAACATGGAAATATATACATCGCTATCTGTATAAACATGGAAATACCTACACCGTGATCTGTATAAACATGGAAATATTTACAACGATATCTGTATAAACATGGAAATATCTACACCGCCATCTCTATAAACATGGAAATATCTACACCGCCATCTGTATAAACATGGAAATATCTACACCGCCATCTGTATAAACCTGGAAATATCTACACCGCTATCTGTATAAACCTGGAAATATCTACACCGCTATCTGTATAAACATGGTAATATCTACACCACCATCTATATAAACATGGAAATATCTACACCGCCATCTGTATAAACATGGAAATATCTACAATGCCATCTGTAGAAAGATGGAAATATCTACACTGCAATCTGTGTAAACATGGAAATATCTACACGAATATCTGTAAAAACTTTGAAATATCTACACCGCTATCTGTATAAACATGGAAATATCTATACCGCGATCTGCATAAACATGGAAATATCTACACCGCGATCTGTATAAACATGAAAATATCTACACCGCTATCTGTAGAAACATGGAAATATCTACACCGCGATCTGAATAAACACGGAAATATCTACAACGCGATCTGTATAAACATGGAAATATCTACACCGCTATCTGTAGAAACATGGAAATATCTACACAGCTATCTGTATAAACATGGAAATATCTACACCGCCATCTGTATAGACATGGAAATACCTACAAGTCATCTGTATAAACATGGAAATATCTACACAGCCACCTGTATAAACATGGAAATATCTACACAGCCATCTGTATATACATGGAAATATCTACACCGCTATCTGTATAAACATGGAAATAACTACACCGCTATTTGTATAAACAAGGAAATATCTACACTGTGATCTGTATAAACATGGAAATATCTACACTGCTATTTGTATAAACAAGGAAATATCTACACCGCTATCTGTATAAACATGGAAATAACTACACCGCTATTTGCATAAACAAGGAAATATCTACACCGTGATCTGTATAAACATGGAAATATCTACAACGCCATCTCTATAAACATGGAAATATCTACAACCCTATCTGTATAAACATGGAAATATCCACACCGCTATCTCTATAAACATGGAAATTACTACACCGCGATCAGTATAAACGTGGAAATATCTACACCGCTATCCCTATAAACATGGAAATATCTCCACTACTATCTCTATAAACATCGAAATATCTACACCGCCATCTACATATCCATAGAAATATCTGCGCCGCCATCTGTATAAACATGGAAATATCTACACGGTCATCTGTGTATAGATGGAAATATCAACACCGCCATCTGTACAAACATGGAAATATCTGCACCGCTATCTGTATAAACATGGAAATATCTACACCGTGGTCTGTATAAACATGGAAATATCTACACCGCTATCTGTATAAACATGGAAATATATACATCGCTATCTGTATAAACATGGAAATACCTACATCGTGATCTGTATAAACATGGAAATATTTACAACGATATCTGTATAAACATGGAAATATCTACACCGCCATCTCTATAAACATGGAAATATCTACACCGCCATCTGTATAAACATGGAAATATCTACACCGCTATCTGTATAAACCTGGAAATATCTACACCGCTATCTGTATAAACATGGTAATATCTACACCACCATCTATATAAACATGGAAATATCTACACCGCCATCTGTATAAACATGGAAATATCTACAATGCCATCTGTAGAAAGATGGAAATATCTACACCGCAATCTGTGTAAACATGGAAATATCTACACCAATATCTGTAAAAACATGGAAATATCTACACCGCTATCTGTATAAACATGGAAATATCTATACCGCGATCTGCATAAACATGGAAATATCTACACCGCGATCTGTATAAACATGAAAATATCTACACCGCTATCTGTAGAAAGATGGAAATATCTACACCGCGATCTGAATAAACATGGAAATATCTACAACGCGATCTGTATAAACATGGAAATATCTACACCGCTATCTGTAGAAACATGGAAATATCTACACAGCTATCTCTATAAACATGGAAATATCTACACCGCCATCTGTATAGACATGGAAATACCTACAAGTCATCTGTAGAAACATGGAAATATATACACAGCCATCTGTATAAACATGGAAATATCTACACAGCCATCTGTATATACATGGAAATATCTACACCGCTATCTGTATAAACATGGAAATAACTACACCGCTATTTGTATAAACAAGGAAATATCTACACTGTGATCTGTATAAACATGGAAATATCTACACTGCTATTTGTATAAACAAGGAAATAGCGACACCGCTATCTGTATAAACATGTAAATAACTACACCGCTATTTGCTCAAACAAGGAAATATCTACACCGTGATCTGTATAAACATGGAAATATCTACAACGCCATCTCTATAAACATGGAAATATCTACACCCCTATCTGTATAAACATGGAAATATCCACACCGCTATCTCTATAAACATGGAAATTACTACACCGCGATCAGAATAAACGTGGAAATATCTACACCGCTATCTCTATAAACATGGAAATATCTCCACTACTATCTCTATAAACATCGAAATATCTACACCGCCATCTACATATCCATAGAAATATCTGCGCCGCCATCTGTATAAACATGGAAATATCTACACGGTCATCTGTGTATAGATGGAAATATCAACACCGCCATCCGTACAAACATGGAAATATCTGCACCGCTATCTGTATAAACATGGAAATATCTACACCGTGGTCTGTATAAACATGGAAACATCTACACCGCTATCTGTATAAACATGGAAATATATACATCGCTATCTGTATAAACATGGAAATACCTACACCGTGATCTGTATAAACATGGAAATATTTACAACGATATCTGTATAAACATGGAAATATCTACACCGCCATCTCTATAAACATGGAAATATCTACACCGCCATCTGTATAAACATGGAAATATCTACACCGCCATCTGTATAAACCTGGAAATATCTACACCGCTATCTGTATAAACCTGGAAATATCTACACCGCTATCTGTATAAACATGGTAATATCTACACCACCATCTATATAAACATGGAAATATCTACACCGCCATCTGTATAAACATGGAAATATCTACAATGCCATCTGTAGAAAGATGGAAATATCTACACTGCAATCTGTGTAAACATGGAAATATCTACACGAATATCTGTAAAAACTTTGAAATATCTACACCGCTATCTGTATAAACATGGAAATATCTATACCGCGATCTGCATAAACATGGAAATATCTACACCGCGATCTGTATAAACATGAAAATATCTACACCGCTATCTGTAGAAACATGGAAATATCTACACCGCGATCTGAATAAACACGGAAATATCTACAACGCGATCTGTATAAACATGGAAATATCTACACCGCTATCTGTAGAAACATGGAAATATCTACACAGCTATCTGTATAAACATGGAAATATCTACACCGCCATCTGTATAGACATGGAAATACCTACAAGTCATCTGTATAAACATGGAAATATCTACACAGCCACCTGTATAAACATGGAAATATCTACACAGCCATCTGTATATACATGGAAATATCTACACCGCTATCTGTATAAACATGGAAATAACTACACCGCTATTTGTATAAACAAGGAAATATCTACACTGTGATCTGTATAAACATGGAAATATCTACACTGCTATTTGTATAAACAAGGAAATATCTACACCGCTATCTGTATAAACATGGAAATAACTACACCGCTATTTGCATAAACAAGGAAATATCTACACCGTGATCTGTATAAACATGGAAATATCTACAACGCCATCTCTATAAACATGGAAATATCTACAACCCTATCTGTATAAACATGGAAATATCCACACCGCTATCTCTATAAACATGGAAATTACTACACCGCGATCAGTATAAACGTGGAAATATCTACACCGCTATCCCTATAAACATGGAAATATCTCCACTACTATCTCTATAAACATCGAAATATCTACACCGCCATCTACATATCCATAGAAATATCTGCGCCGCCATCTGTATAAACATGGAAATATCTACACGGTCATCTGTGTATAGATGGAAATATCAACACCGCCATCTGTACAAACATGGAAATATCTGCACCGCTATCTGTATAAACATGGAAATATCTACACCGTGGTCTGTATAAACATGGAAATATCTACACCGCTATCTGTATAAACATGGAAATATATACATCGCTATCTGTATAAACATGGAAATACCTACATCGTGATCTGTATAAACATGGAAATATTTACAACGATATCTGTATAAACATGGAAATATCTACACCGCCATCTCTATAAACATGGAAATATCTACACCGCCATCTGTATAAACATGGAAATATCTACACCGCTATCTGTATAAACCTGGAAATATCTACACCGCTATCTGTATAAACATGGTAATATCTACACCACCATCTATATAAACATGGAAATATCTACACCGCCATCTGTATAAACATGGAAATATCTACAATGCCATCTGTAGAAAGATGGAAATATCTACACCGCAATCTGTGTAAACATGGAAATATCTACACCAATATCTGTAAAAACATGGAAATATCTACACCGCTATCTGTATAAACATGGAAATATCTATACCGCGATCTGCATAAACATGGAAATATCTACACCGCGATCTGTATAAACATGAAAATATCTACACCGCTATCTGTAGAAAGATGGAAATATCTACACCGCGATCTGAATAAACATGGAAATATCTACAACGCGATCTGTATAAACATGGAAATATCTACACCGCTATCTGTAGAAACATGGAAATATCTACACAGCTATCTCTATAAACATGGAAATATCTACACCGCCATCTGTATAGACATGGAAATACCTACAAGTCATCTGTAGAAACATGGAAATATATACACAGCCATCTGTATAAACATGGAAATATCTACACAGCCATCTGTATATACATGGAAATATCTACACCGCTATCTGTATAAACATGGAAATAACTACACCGCTATTTGTATAAACAAGGAAATATCTACACTGTGATCTGTATAAACATGGAAATATCTACACTGCTATTTGTATAAACAAGGAAATAGCGACACCGCTATCTGTATAAACATGTAAATAACTACACCGCTATTTGCTCAAACAAGGAAATATCTACACCGTGATCTGTATAAACATGGAAATATCTACAACGCCATCTCTATAAACATGGAAATATCTACACCCCTATCTGTATAAACATGGAAATATCCACACCGCTATCTCTATAAACATGGAAATTACTACACCGCGATCAGTATAAACGTGGAAATATCTACACCGCTATCTCTATAAACATGGAAATATCTCCACTACTATCTCTATAAACATCGAAATATCTACACCGCCATCTACATATCCATAGAAATATCTGCGCCGCCATCTGTATAAACATGGAAATATCTACACGGTCATCTGTGTATAGATGGAAATATCAACACCGCCATCCGTACAAACATGGAAATATCTGCACCGCTATCTGTATAAACATGGAAATATCTACACCGTGGTCTGTATAAACATGGAAACATCTACACCGCTATCTGTATAAACATGGAAATATATACATCGCTATCTGTATAAACATGGAAATACCTACACCGTGATCTGTATAAACATGGAAATATTTACAACGATATCTGTATAAACATGGAAATATCTACACCGCCATCTCTATAAACATGGAAATATCTACACCGCCATCTGTATAAACATGGAAATATCTACACCGCCATCTGTATAAACCTGGAAATATCTACACCGCTATCTGTATAAACCTGGAAATATCTACACCGCTATCTGTATAAACATGGTAATATCTACACCACCATCTATATAAACATGGAAATATCTACACCGCCATCTGTATAAACATGGAAATATCTACAATGCCATCTGTAGAAAGATGGAAATATCTACACCGCAATCTGTGTAAACATGGAAATATCTACACGAATATCTGTAAAAACATGGAAATATCTACACCGCTATCTGTATAAACATGGAAATATCTATACCGCGATCTGCATAAACATGGAAATATCTACACCGCGATCTGTATAAACATGAAAATATCTACACCGCTATCTGTAGAAACATGGAAATATCTACACCGCGATCTGAATAAACATGGAAATATCTACAACGCGATCTGTATAAACATGGAAATATCTACACCGCTATCTGTAGAAACATGGAAATATCTACACAGCTATCTCTATAAACATGGAAATATCTACACCGCCATCTGTATAGACATGGAAATACCTACAAGTCATCTGTATAAACATGGAAATATCTACACAGCCACCTGTATAAACATGGAAATATCTACACAGCCATCTGTATATACATGGAAATATCTACACCGCTATCTGTATAAACATGGAAATAACTACACCGCTATTTGTATAAACAAGGAAATATCTACACTGTGATCTGTATAAACATGGAAATATCTACACTGCTATTTGTATAAACAAGGAAATATCTACACCGCTATCTGTATAAACATGGAAATAACTACACCGCTATTTGCATAAACAAGGAAATATCTACACCGTGATCTGTATAAACATGGAAATATCTACAACGCCATCTCTATAAACATGGAAATATCTACACCCCTATCTGTATAAACATGGAAATATCCACACCGCTATCTCTATAAACATGGAAATTACTACACCGCGATCAGTATAAACGTGGAAATATCTACACCGCTATCTCTATAAACATGGAAATATCTCCACTACTATCTCTATAAAGATCGAAATATCTACACCGCCATCTACATATCCATAGAAATATGTGCGCCGCCATCTGTATAAACATGGAAATATCTACACGGTCATCTGTGTATAGATGGAAATATCAACACCGCCATCTGTACAAACATGGAAATATCTGCACCGCTATCTGTATAAACATGGAAATATCTACACCGTGGTCTGTATAAACATGGAAATATCTACACCGCTATCTGTATAAACATGGAAATATATACATCGCTATCTGTATAAACATGGAAATACCTACATCGTGATCTGTATAAACATGGAAATATTTACAACGATATCTGTATAAACATGGAAATATCTACACCGCCATCTCTATAAACATGGAAATATCTACACCGCCATCTGTATAAACATGGAAATATCTACAACGCCATCTCTATAAACATGGAAATATCTACACCCCTATCTGTATAAACATGGAAATATCCACACCGCTATCTCTATAAACATGGAAATTACTACACCGCGATCAGTATAAACGTGGAAATATCTACACCGCTATCTCTATAAACATGGAAATATCTCCACTACTATCTCTATAAACATCGAAATATCTACACCGCCATCTACATATCCATAGAAATATCTGCGCCGCCATCTGTATAAACATGGAAATATCTACACGGTCATCTGTGTATAGATGGAAATATCAACACCGCCATCCGTACAAACATGGAAATATCTGCACCGCTATCTGTATAAACATGGAAATATCTACACCGTGGTCTGTATAAACATGGAAACATCTACACCGCTATCTGTATAAACATGGAAATATATACATCGCTATCTGTATAAACATGGAAATACCTACACCGTGATCTGTATAAACATGGAAATATTTACAACGATATCTGTATAAACATGGAAATATCTACACCGCCATCTCTATAAACATGGAAATATCTACACCGCCATCTGTATAAACATGGAAATATCTACACCGCCATCTGTATAAACCTGGAAATATCTACACCGCTATCTGTATAAACCTGGAAATATCTACACCGCTATCTGTATAAACATGGTAATATCTACACCACCATCTATATAAACATGGAAATATCTACACCGCCATCTGTATAAACATGGAAATATCTACAATGCCATCTGTAGAAAGATGGAAATATCTACACTGCAATCTGTGTAAACATGGAAATATCTACACGAATATCTGTAAAAACTTTGAAATATCTACACCGCTATCTGTATAAACATGGAAATATCTATACCGCGATCTGCATAAACATGGAAATATCTACACCGCGATCTGTATAAACATGAAAATATCTACACCGCTATCTGTAGAAACATGGAAATATCTACACCGCGATCTGAATAAACACGGAAATATCTACAACGCGATCTGTATAAACATGGAAATATCTACACCGCTATCTGTAGAAACATGGAAATATCTACACAGCTATCTGTATAAACATGGAAATATCTACACCGCCATCTGTATAGACATGGAAATACCTACAAGTCATCTGTATAAACATGGAAATATCTACACAGCCACCTGTATAAACATGGAAATATCTACACAGCCATCTGTATATACATGGAAATATCTACACCGCTATCTGTATAAACATGGAAATAACTACACCGCTATTTGTATAAACAAGGAAATATCTACACTGTGATCTGTATAAACATGGAAATATCTACACTGCTATTTGTATAAACAAGGAAATATCTACACCGCTATCTGTATAAACATGGAAATAACTACACCGCTATTTGCATAAACAAGGAAATATCTACACCGTGATCTGTATAAACATGGAAATATCTACAACGCCATCTCTATAAACATGGAAATATCTACAACCCTATCTGTATAAACATGGAAATATCCACACCGCTATCTCTATAAACATGGAAATTACTACACCGCGATCAGTATAAACGTGGAAATATCTACACCGCTATCCCTATAAACATGGAAATATCTCCACTACTATCTCTATAAACATCGAAATATCTACACCGCCATCTACATATCCATAGAAATATCTGCGCCGCCATCTGTATAAACATGGAAATATCTACACGGTCATCTGTGTATAGATGGAAATATCAACACCGCCATCTGTACAAACATGGAAATATCTGCACCGCTATCTGTATAAACATGGAAATATCTACACCGTGGTCTGTATAAACATGGAAATATCTACACCGCTATCTGTATAAACATGGAAATATATACATCGCTATCTGTATAAACATGGAAATACCTACATCGTGATCTGTATAAACATGGAAATATTTACAACGATATCTGTATAAACATGGAAATATCTACACCGCCATCTCTATAAACATGGAAATATCTACACCGCCATCTGTATAAACATGGAAATATCTACACCGCTATCTGTATAAACCTGGAAATATCTACACCGCTATCTGTATAAACATGGTAATATCTACACCACCATCTATATAAACATGGAAATATCTACACCGCCATCTGTATAAACATGGAAATATCTACAATGCCATCTGTAGAAAGATGGAAATATCTACACCGCAATCTGTGTAAACATGGAAATATCTACACCAATATCTGTAAAAACATGGAAATATCTACACCGCTATCTGTATAAACATGGAAATATCTATACCGCGATCTGCATAAACATGGAAATATCTACACCGCGATCTGTATAAACATGAAAATATCTACACCGCTATCTGTAGAAAGATGGAAATATCTACACCGCGATCTGAATAAACATGGAAATATCTACAACGCGATCTGTATAAACATGGAAATATCTACACCGCTATCTGTAGAAACATGGAAATATCTACACAGCTATCTCTATAAACATGGAAATATCTACACCGCCATCTGTATAGACATGGAAATACCTACAAGTCATCTGTAGAAACATGGAAATATATACACAGCCATCTGTATAAACATGGAAATATCTACACAGCCATCTGTATATACATGGAAATATCTACACCGCTATCTGTATAAACATGGAAATAACTACACCGCTATTTGTATAAACAAGGAAATATCTACACTGTGATCTGTATAAACATGGAAATATCTACACTGCTATTTGTATAAACAAGGAAATAGCGACACCGCTATCTGTATAAACATGTAAATAACTACACCGCTATTTGCTCAAACAAGGAAATATCTACACCGTGATCTGTATAAACATGGAAATATCTACAACGCCATCTCTATAAACATGGAAATATCTACACCCCTATCTGTATAAACATGGAAATATCCACACCGCTATCTCTATAAACATGGAAATTACTACACCGCGATCAGTATAAACGTGGAAATATCTACACCGCTATCTCTATAAACATGGAAATATCTCCACTACTATCTCTATAAACATCGAAATATCTACACCGCCATCTACATATCCATAGAAATATCTGCGCCGCCATCTGTATAAACATGGAAATATCTACACGGTCATCTGTGTATAGATGGAAATATCAACACCGCCATCCGTACAAACATGGAAATATCTGCACCGCTATCTGTATAAACATGGAAATATCTACACCGTGGTCTGTATAAACATGGAAACATCTACACCGCTATCTGTATAAACATGGAAATATATACATCGCTATCTGTATAAACATGGAAATACCTACACCGTGATCTGTATAAACATGGAAATATTTACAACGATATCTGTATAAACATGGAAATATCTACACCGCCATCTCTATAAACATGGAAATATCTACACCGCCATCTGTATAAACATGGAAATATCTACACCGCCATCTGTATAAACCTGGAAATATCTACACCGCTATCTGTATAAACCTGGAAATATCTACACCGCTATCTGTATAAACATGGTAATATCTACACCACCATCTATATAAACATGGAAATATCTACACCGCCATCTGTATAAACATGGAAATATCTACAATGCCATCTGTAGAAAGATGGAAATATCTACACTGCAATCTGTGTAAACATGGAAATATCTACACGAATATCTGTAAAAACTTTGAAATATCTACACCGCTATCTGTATAAACATGGAAATATCTATACCGCGATCTGCATAAACATGGAAATATCTACACCGCGATCTGTATAAACATGAAAATATCTACACCGCTATCTGTAGAAACATGGAAATATCTACACCGCGATCTGAATAAACACGGAAATATCTACAACGCGATCTGTATAAACATGGAAATATCTACACCGCTATCTGTAGAAACATGGAAATATCTACACAGCTATCTGTATAAACATGGAAATATCTACACCGCCATCTGTATAGACATGGAAATACCTACAAGTCATCTGTATAAACATGGAAATATCTACACAGCCACCTGTATAAACATGGAAATATCTACACAGCCATCTGTATATACATGGAAATATCTACACCGCTATCTGTATAAACATGGAAATAACTACACCGCTATTAGTATAAACAAGGAAATATCTACACTGTGATCTGTATAAACATGGAAATATCTACACTGCTATTTGTATAAACAAGGAAATATCTACACCGCTATCTGTATAAACATGGAAATAACTACACCGCTATTTGCATAAACAAGGAAATATCTACACCGTGATCTGTATAAACATGGAAATATCTACAACGCCATCTCTATAAACATGGAAATATCTACAACCCTATCTGTATAAACATGGAAATATCCACACCGCTATCTCTATAAACATGGAAATTACTACACCGCGATCAGTATAAACGTGGAAATATCTACACCGCTATCCCTATAAACATGGAAATATCTCCACTACTATCTCTATAAACATCGAAATATCTACACCGCCATCTACATATCCATAGAAATATCTGCGCCGCCATCTGTATAAACATGGAAATATCTACACGGTCATCTGTGTATAGATGGAAATATCAACACCGCCATCTGTACAAACATGGAAATATCTGCACCGCTATCTGTATAAACATGGAAATATCTACACCGTGGTCTGTATAAACATGGAAATATCTACACCGCTATCTGTATAAACATGGAAATATATACATCGCTATCTGTATAAACATGGAAATACCTACACCGTGATCTGTATAAACATGGAAATATTTACAACGATATCTGTATAAACATGGAAATATCTACACCGCCATCTCTATAAACATGGAAATATCTACACCGCCATCTGTATAAACATGGAAATATCTACACCGCTATCTGTATAAACCTGGAAATATCTACACCGCTATCTGTATAAACATGGTAATATCTACACCACCATCTATATAAACATGGAAATATCTACACCGCCATCTGTATAAACATGGAAATATCTACAATGCCATCTGTAGAAAGATGGAAATATCTACACCGCAATCTGTGTAAACATGGAAATATCTACACCAATATCTGTAAAAACATGGAAATATCTACACCGCTATCTGTATAAACATGGAAATATCTATACCGCGATCTGCATAAACATGGAAATATCTACACCGCGATCTGTATAAACATGAAAATATCTACACCGCTATCTGTAGAAAGATGGAAATATCTACACCGCGATCTGAATAAACATGGAAATATCTACAACGCGATCTGTATAAACATGGAAATATCTACACCGCTATCTGTAGAAACATGGAAATATCTACACAGCTATCTCTATAAACATGGAAATATCTACACCGCCATCTGTATAGACATGGAAATACCTACAAGTCATCTGTAGAAACATGGAAATATATACACAGCCATCTGTATAAACATGGAAATATCTACACAGCCATCTGTATATACATGGAAATATCTACACCGCTATCTGTATAAACATGGAAATAACTACACCGCTATTTGTATAAACAAGGAAATATCTACACTGTGATCTGTATAAACATGGAAATATCTACACTGCTATTTGTATAAACAAGGAAATAGCGACACCGCTATCTGTATAAACATGTAAATAACTACACCGCTATTTGCTCAAACAAGGAAATATCTACACCGTGATCTGTATAAACATGGAAATATCTACAACGCCATCTCTATAAACATGGAAATATCTACACCCCTATCTGTATAAACATGGAAATATCCACACCGCTATCTCTATAAACATGGAAATTACTACACCGCGATCAGTATAAACGTGGAAATATCTACACCGCTATCTCTATAAACATGGAAATATCTCCACTACTATCTCTATAAACATCGAAATATCTACACCGCCATCTACATATCCATAGAAATATCTGCGCCGCCATCTGTATAAACATGGAAATATCTACACGGTCATCTGTGTATAGATGGAAATATCAACACCGCCATCCGTACAAACATGGAAATATCTGCACCGCTATCTGTATAAACATGGAAATATCTACACCGTGGTCTGTATAAACATGGAAACATCTACACCGCTATCTGTATAAACATGGAAATATATACATCGCTATCTGTATAAACATGGAAATACCTACACCGTGATCTGTATAAACATGGAAATATTTACAACGATATCTGTATAAACATGGAAATATCTACACCGCCATCTCTATAAACATGGAAATATCTACACCGCCATCTGTATAAACATGGAAATATCTACACCGCCATCTGTATAAACCTGGAAATATCTACACCGCTATCTGTATAAACCTGGAAATATCTACACCGCTATCTGTATAAACATGGTAATATCTACACCACCATCTATATAAACATGGAAATATCTACACCGCCATCTGTATAAACATGGAAATATCTACAATGCCATCTGTAGAAAGATGGAAATATCTACACTGCAATCTGTGTAAACATGGAAATATCTACACGAATATCTGTAAAAACTTTGAAATATCTACACCGCTATCTGTATAAACATGGAAATATCTATACCGCGATCTGCATAAACATGGAAATATCTACACCGCGATCTGTATAAACATGAAAATATCTACACCGCTATCTGTAGAAACATGGAAATATCTACACCGCGATCTGAATAAACACGGAAATATCTACAACGCGATCTGTATAAACATGGAAATATCTACACCGCTATCTGTAGAAACATGGAAATATCTACACAGCTATCTGTATAAACATGGAAATATCTACACCGCCATCTGTATAGACATGGAAATACCTACAAGTCATCTGTATAAACATGGAAATATCTACACAGCCACCTGTATAAACATGGAAATATCTACACAGCCATCTGTATATACATGGAAATATCTACACCGCTATCTGTATAAACATGGAAATAACTACACCGCTATTTGTATAAACAAGGAAATATCTACACTGTGATCTGTATAAACATGGAAATATCTACACTGCTATTTGTATAAACAAGGAAATATCTACACCGCTATCTGTATAAACATGGAAATAACTACACCGCTATTTGCATAAACAAGGAAATATCTACACCGTGATCTGTATAAACATGGAAATATCTACAACGCCATCTCTATAAACATGGAAATATCTACAACCCTATCTGTATAAACATGGAAATATCCACACCGCTATCTCTATAAACATGGAAATTACTACACCGCGATCAGTATAAACGTGGAAATATCTACACCGCTATCCCTATAAACATGGAAATATCTCCACTACTATCTCTATAAACATCGAAATATCTACACCGCCATCTACATATCCATAGAAATATCTGCGCCGCCATCTGTATAAACATGGAAATATCTACACGGTCATCTGTGTATAGATGGAAATATCAACACCGCCATCTGTACAAACATGGAAATATCTGCACCGCTATCTGTATAAACATGGAAATATCTACACCGTGGTCTGTATAAACATGGAAATATCTACACCGCTATCTGTATAAACATGGAAATATATACATCGCTATCTGTATAAACATGGAAATACCTACATCGTGATCTGTATAAACATGGAAATATTTACAACGATATCTGTATAAACATGGAAATATCTACACCGCCATCTCTATAAACATGGAAATATCTACACCGCCATCTGTATAAACATGGAAATATCTACACCGCTATCTGTATAAACCTGGAAATATCTACACCGCTATCTGTATAAACATGGTAATATCTACACCACCATCTATATAAACATGGAAATATCTACACCGCCATCTGTATAAACATGGAAATATCTACAATGCCATCTGTAGAAAGATGGAAATATCTACACCGCAATCTGTGTAAACATGGAAATATCTACACCAATATCTGTAAAAACATGGAAATATCTACACCGCTATCTGTATAAACATGGAAATATCTATACCGCGATCTGCATAAACATGGAAATATCTACACCGCGATCTGTATAAACATGAAAATATCTACACCGCTATCTGTAGAAAGATGGAAATATCTACACCGCGATCTGAATAAACATGGAAATATCTACAACACGATCTGTATAAACATGGAAATATCTACACCGCTATCTGTAGAAACATGGAAATATCTACACAGCTATCTCTATAAACATGGAAATATCTACACCGCCATCTGTATAGACATGGAAATACCTACAAGTCATCTGTAGAAACATGGAAATATATACACAGCCATCTGTATAAACATGGAAATATCTACACAGCCATCTGTATATACATGGAAATATCTACACCGCTATCTGTATAAACATGGAAATAACTACACCGCTATTTGTATAAACAAGGAAATATCTACACTGTGATCTGTATAAACATGGAAATATCTACACTGCTATTTGTATAAACAAGGAAATAGCGACACCGCTATCTGTATAAACATGTAAATAACTACACCGCTATTTGCTCAAACAAGGAAATATCTACACCGTGATCTGTATAAACATGGAAATATCTACAACGCCATCTCTATAAACATGGAAATATCTACACCCCTATCTGTATAAACATGGAAATATCCACACCGCTATCTCTATAAACATGGAAATTACTACACCGCGATCAGTATAAACGTGGAAATATCTACACCGCTATCTCTATAAACATGGAAATATCTCCACTACTATCTCTATAAACATCGAAATATCTACACCGCCATCTACATATCCATAGAAATATCTGCGCCGCCATCTGTATAAACATGGAAATATCTACACGGTCATCTGTGTATAGATGGAAATATCAACACCGCCATCCGTACAAACATGGAAATATCTGCACCGCTATCTGTATAAACATGGAAATATCTACACCGTGGTCTGTATAAACATGGAAACATCTACACCGCTATCTGTATAAACATGGAAATATATACATCGCTATCTGTATAAACATGGAAATACCTACACCGTGATCTGTATAAACATGGAAATATTTACAACGATATCTGTATAAACATGGAAATATCTACACCGCCATCTCTATAAACATGGAAATATCTACACCGCCATCTGTATAAACATGGAAATATCTACACCGCCATCTGTATAAACCTGGAAATATCTACACCGCTATCTGTATAAACCTGGAAATATCTACACCGCTATCTGTATAAACATGGTAATATCTACACCACCATCTATATAAACATGGAAATATCTACACCGCCATCTGTATAAACATGGAAATATCTACAATGCCATCTGTAGAAAGATGGAAATATCTACACTGCAATCTGTGTAAACATGGAAATATCTACACGAATATCTGTAAAAACTTTGAAATATCTACACCGCTATCTGTATAAACATGGAAATATCTATACCGCGATCTGCATAAACATGGAAATATCTACACCGCGATCTGTATAAACATGAAAATATCTACACCGCTATCTGTAGAAACATGGAAATATCTACACCGCGATCTGAATAAACACGGAAATATCTACAACGCGATCTGTATAAACATGGAAATATCTACACCGCTATCTGTAGAAACATGGAAATATCTACACAGCTATCTGTATAAACATGGAAATATCTACACCGCCATCTGTATAGACATGGAAAAACCTACAAGTCATCTGTATAAACATGGAAATATCTACACAGCCACCTGTATAAACATGGAAATATCTACACAGCCATCTGTATATACATGGAAATATCTACACCGCTATCTGTATAAACATGGAAATAACTACACCGCTATTTGTATAAACAAGGAAATATCTACACTGTGATCTGTATAAACATGGAAATATCTACACTGCTATTTGTATAAACAAGGAAATATCTACACCGCTATCTGTATAAACATGGAAATAACTACACCGCTATTTGCATAAACAAGGAAATATCTACACCGTGATCTGTATAAACATGGAAATATCTACAACGCCATCTCTATAAACATGGAAATATCTACAACCCTATCTGTATAAACATGGAAATATCCACACCGCTATCTCTATAAACATGGAAATTACTACACCGCGATCAGTATAAACGTGGAAATATCTACACCGCTATCCCTATAAACATGGAAATATCTCCACTACTATCTCTATAAACATCGAAATATCTACACCGCCATCTACATATCCATAGAAATATCTGCGCCGCCATCTGTATAAACATGGAAATATCTACACGGTCATCTGTGTATAGATGGAAATATCAACACCGCCATCTGTACAAACATGGAAATATCTGCACCGCTATCTGTATAAACATGGAAATATCTACACCGTGGTCTGTATAAACATGGAAATATCTACACCGCTATCTGTATAAACATGGAAATATATACATCGCTATCTGTATAAACATGGAAATACCTACATCGTGATCTGTATAAACATGGAAATATTTACAACGATATCTGTATAAACATGGAAATATCTACACCGCCATCTCTATAAACATGGAAATATCTACACCGCCATCTGTATAAACATGGAAATATCTACACCGCTATCTGTATAAACCTGGAAATATCTACACCGCTATCTGTATAAACATGGTAATATCTACACCACCATCTATATAAACATGGAAATATCTACACCGCCATCTGTATAAACATGGAAATATCTACAATGCCATCTGTAGAAAGATGGAAATATCTACACCGCAATCTGTGTAAACATGGAAATATCTACACCAATATCTGTAAAAACATGGAAATATCTACACCGCTATCTGTATAAACATGGAAATATCTATACCGCGATCTGCATAAACATGGAAATATCTACACCGCGATCTGTATAAACATGAAAATATCTACACCGCTATCTGTAGAAAGATGGAAATATCTACACCGCGATCTGAATAAACATGGAAATATCTACAACGCGATCTGTATAAACATGGAAATATCTACACCGCTATCTGTAGAAACATGGAAATATCTACACCGCCATCTCTATAAACATGGAAATATCTACACCGCCATCTGTATAAACATGGAAATATCTACAACGCCATCTCTATAAACATGGAAATATCTACACCCCTATCTGTATAAACATGGAAATATCCACACCGCTATCTCTATAAACATGGAAATTACTACACCGCGATCAGTATAAACGTGGAAATATCTACACCGCTATCTCTATAAACATGGAAATATCTCCACTACTATCTCTATAAACATCGAAATATCTACACCGCCATCTACATATCCATAGAAATATCTGCGCCGCCATCTGTATAAACATGGAAATATCTACACGGTCATCTGTGTATAGATGGAAATATCAACACCGCCATCCGTACAAACATGGAAATATCTGCACCGCTATCTGTATAAACATGGAAATATCTACACCGTGGTCTGTATAAACATGGAAACATCTACACCGCTATCTGTATAAACATGGAAATATATACATCGCTATCTGTATAAACATGGAAATACCTACACCGTGATCTGTATAAACATGGAAATATTTACAACGATATCTGTATAAACATGGAAATATCTACACCGCCATCTCTATAAACATGGAAATATCTACACCGCCATCTGTATAAACATGGAAATATCTACACCGCCATCTGTATAAACCTGGAAATATCTACACCGCTATCTGTATAAACCTGGAAATATCTACACCGCTATCTGTATAAACATGGTAATATCTACACCACCATCTATATAAACATGGAAATATCTACACCGCCATCTGTATAAACATGGAAATATCTACAATGCCATCTGTAGAAAGATGGAAATATCTACACTGCAATCTGTGTAAACATGGAAATATCTACACGAATATCTGTAAAAACTTTGAAATATCTACACCGCTATCTGTATAAACATGGAAATATCTATACCGCGATCTGCATAAACATGGAAATATCTACACCGCGATCTGTATAAACATGAAAATATCTACACCGCTATCTGTAGAAACATGGAAATATCTACACCGCGATCTGAATAAACACGGAAATATCTACAACGCGATCTGTATAAACATGGAAATATCTACACCGCTATCTGTAGAAACATGGAAATATCTACACAGCTATCTGTATAAACATGGAAATATCTACACCGCCATCTGTATAGACATGGAAATACCTACAAGTCATCTGTATAAACATGGAAATATCTACACAGCCACCTGTATAAACATGGAAATATCTACACAGCCATCTGTATATACATGGAAATATCTACACCGCTATCTGTATAAACATGGAAATAACTACACCGCTATTTGTATAAACAAGGAAATATCTACACTGTGATCTGTATAAACATGGAAATATCTACACTGCTATTTGTATAAACAAGGAAATATCTACACCGCTATCTGTATAAACATGGAAATAACTACACCGCTATTTGCATAAACAAGGAAATATCTACACCGTGATCTGTATAAACATGGAAATATCTACAACGCCATCTCTATAAACATGGAAATATCTACAACCCTATCTGTATAAACATGGAAATATCCACACCGCTATCTCTATAAACATGGAAATTACTACACCGCGATCAGTATAAACGTGGAAATATCTACACCGCTATCCCTATAAACATGGAAATATCTCCACTACTATCTCTATAAACATCGAAATATCTACACCGCCATCTACATATCCATAGAAATATCTGCGCCGCCATCTGTATAAACATGGAAATATCTACACGGTCATCTGTGTATAGATGGAAATATCAACACCGCCATCTGTACAAACATGGAAATATCTGCACCGCTATCTGTATAAACATGGAAATATCTACACCGTGGTCTGTATAAACATGGAAATATCTACACCGCTATCTGTATAAACATGGAAATATATACATCGCTATCTGTATAAACATGGAAATACCTACATCGTGATCTGTATAAACATGGAAATATTTACAACGATATCTGTATAAACATGGAAATATCTACACCGCCATCTCTATAAACATGGAAATATCTACACCGCCATCTGTATAAACATGGAAATATCTACACCGCTATCTGTATAAACCTGGAAATATCTACACCGCTATCTGTATAAACATGGTAATATCTACACCACCATCTATATAAACATGGAAATATCTACACCGCCATCTGTATAAACATGGAAATATCTACAATGCCATCTGTAGAAAGATGGAAATATCTACACCGCAATCTGTGTAAACATGGAAATATCTACACCAATATCTGTAAAAACATGGAAATATCTACACCGCTATCTGTATAAACATGGAAATATCTATACCGCGATCTGCATAAACATGGAAATATCTACACCGCGATCTGTATAAACATGAAAATATCTACACCGCTATCTGTAGAAAGATGGAAATATCTACACCGCGATCTGAATAAACATGGAAATATCTACAACGCGATCTGTATAAACATGGAAATATCTACACCGCTATCTGTAGAAACATGGAAATATCTACACAGCTATCTCTATAAACATGGAAATATCTACACCGCCATCTGTATAGACATGGAAATACCTACAAGTCATCTGTAGAAACATGGAAATATATACACAGCCATCTGTATAAACATGGAAATATCTACACAGCCATCTGTATATACATGGAAATATCTACACCGCTATCTGTATAAACATGGAAATAACTACACCGCTATTTGTATAAACAAGTAAATATCTACACTGTGATCTGTATAAACATGGAAATATCTACACTGCTATTTGTATAAACAAGGAAATAGCTACACCGCTATCTGTATAAACATGTAAATAACTACACCGCTATTTGCACAAACAAGGAAATATCTACACCGTGATCTGTATAAACATGGAAATATCTACAACGCCATCTCTATAAACATGGAAATATCTACACCCCTATCTGTATAAACATGGAAATATCCACACCGCTATCTCTATAAACATGGAAATTACTACACCGCGATCAGTATAAACGTGGAAATATCTACACCGCTATCTCTATAAACATGGAAATATCTCCACTACTATCTCTATAAACATCGAAATATCTACACAGCCATCTACATATCCATAGAAATATCTGCGCCGCCATCTGTATAAACATGGAAATATCTACACGGTCATCTGTGTATAGATGGAAATATCAACACCGCCATCTGTACAAACATGGAAATATCTGCACCGCTATCTGTATAAACATGGAAATATCTACACAGTGGTATGTATAAACATGGAAATATCTACACAGCTATCTGTATAAACATGGAAATATATACATCGCTATCTGTATATACATGGAAATAACTACACCGTGATCTGTATAAACATGGAAATATTTACAACGATATCTGTATAAACATGGAAATATCTACACCGCCATCTCTATAAACATGGAAATATCTACACCGCCATCTGTATAAACATGGAAATATCTACACCGCTATCTGTATAAACCTGGAAATATCTACACCGCTATCTGTATAATCCTGGAAATATCTACACCGCTATCTGTATAAACATGGTAATATCTACACCACCATCTATATAAACATGGAAATATCTACACCGCCATCTGTATAAACATGGAAATATCTACAATGCCATCTGTAGAAAGATGGAAATATCTACACCGCAATCTGTGTAAACATGGAAATATCTACACCAATATCTGTAAAAACATGGAAATATCTACACAGCTATCTGTATAAACATGGAAATATCTATACCGCGATCTGCATAAACATGGAAATATCTACACCGCGATCTGTATAAACATGAAAATATCTACACCGCTATCTGTAGAAACATGGAAATATCTACACCGCGATCTGAATAAACATGGAAATATCTACAACGCGATCTGTATAAACATGGAAATATCTACACCGCTATCTGTAGAAACATGGAAATATCTACACAGCTATCTCTATAAACATGGAAATATCTACACCGCCATCTGTATAGACATGGAAATACCTACAAGTCATCTGTATAAACATGGAAATATCTACACAGCCATCTGTATAAACATGGAAATATCTACACAGCCATCTGTATATACATGGAAATATCTACACCGCTATCTGTATAAACATGGAAATAAATACACCGCTATTTGTATAAACAAGTAAATATCTACACTGTGATCTGTATAAACATGGAAATATCTACACTGCTATTTGTATAAACAAGGAAATATCTACACCGCTATCTGTATAAACATGGAAATAACTACACCGCTTTTTGCATAAACAAGGAAATATCTACACCGTGATCTGTATAAACATGGAAATATCTACAACGCCATCTCTATAAACATGGAAATATCTACACCCCTATCTGTATAAACATGGAAATATCCACACCGCTATCTCTATAAACATGGAAATTACTACACCGGGATCAGTATAAACGTGGAAATATCTACACCGCTATCTCTATAAACATGGAAATATCTCCACTACTATCTCTATAAACATCGAAATATCTACACCGCCATCTACATATCCATAGAAATATCTGCGCCGCCATCTGTATAAACATGGAAATATCTACACGGTCATCTGTGTATAGATGGAAATATCAACACCGCCATCTGTACAAACATGGAAATATCTGCACCGCTTTCTGTATAAACATGGAAATATCTACACCGTGGTCTGTATAAACATGGAAATATCTACACCGCTATCTGTATAAACATGGTAATATATACATCGCTATCTGTATAAACATGGAAATACCTACACCGTGATCTGTATAAACATGGAAATATTTACAACGATATCTGTATAAACATGGAAATATCTACACCGCCATCTCTATAAACATGGAAATATCTACACCGCCATCTGTATAAACATGGAAATATCTACACCGCTATCTGTATAAACCTGGAAATATCTACACCGCTATCTGTATAAACATGGTAATATCTACACCACCATCTATATAAACATGGAAATATCTACACCGCCATCTGTATAAACATGGAAATATCTACAATGCCATCTGTAGAAAGATGGAAATATCTACAACGCAATCTGTGTTAACATGGAAATATCTACACCAATATCTGTAAAAACATGGAAATATCTACACCGCTATCTGTATAAACATGGAAATATCTATACCGCGATCTGCATAAACATGGAAATATCTACACCGCGATCTGTATAAACATGAAAATATCTACACCGCTAGCTGTAGAAACATGGAAATATCTACACCGCGATCTGAATAAACATGGAAATATCTACAACGCGATCTGTATAAACATGGATATATCTACACCGCTATCTGTAGAAACATGGAAATATCTACACAGCTATCTCTTTGAACATGGAAATATCTACACCGCCATCTGTATAGACATGGAAATACCTACAAGTCATCTGTATAAACATGGAAATATCTACACAGCCATCTGCATATACATGGAAATATCTACACCGCTATCTGTATAAACATGGAAATAACTACACCGCTATTTGTATAAACAAGTAAATATCTACACTGTGAACTGTATAAACATGGAAATATCTACACTGCTATTTGTATAAACAAGGAAATATCTACACCGCTATGTGTATAAACATGGAAATAACTACACCGCTATTTGCATAAACAAGGAAATATCTACCCCGTGATCTGTATAAACATGGAAATATCTACAACGCCATCTCTATAAACATGGAAATATCTACACCCCTATCTGTACAAACATGGAAGTATCCACACCGCTATCTCTATAAACATGGAAATAACTACACCGCGATCAGTATAAACGTGGAAATATCTACACCGCTATCTCTATAAACATGGAAATATCTCCACTACTATCTCTAAAAACATCGAAATATCTACACCGCCATCTGTTTAAACATGGAAATTCTTACAAAGTTATCTGTATAAACACGGTAATATCTACACCGTCATCTGTATAAACATGGGAATATCTACACTGCTATTTGTATAAACAAGGAAATATCTACACCGCTATCTGTATAAACATGGAAATAACTACACCGCTATCTGTATATACATGGAAATATCTACACCGCCATCTACATATCCATAGAAATATCTGCGCCGCCATCTGTACAATCATGGAAATATCTACACGGTCATCTGTGTATAGATGGAAATATCAACACCGCCATCTGTACAAACATGGAAATATCTGCACCGCTATCTGTATAAACTTGGAAATATCTACACCGTGCTCTGTATAAACATGGAAATGTCTACACCGCTATCTGTATAAACATGGAAATATATACACCGCCATCTCTATAAACATGGAAATATGTACACCGTGATCTGTATAAACATGGAACTATTTACACTGATATCTGTATAAACATGTAAATATCTACACCACCATCTCTATAAACATGGAAATATCTACACCGCCATCTGTATAAACATGGAAATATCTACATCGCTATCTGTATAAACCTGGAAATACCTACACCGCTATCTGTATAAACATGGTAATATCTACACCACCATCTATATAAACATGGAAATATCTCCACCGCCATCTATATAAACATGGAAATATCTACAATGCCGTCTGTAGAAAGATGGAAATATCTACACTGCAATCTGTGTAAACATGGAAATATCTACACCAATATCTGTAAAAACATGGAAATAACTACACCGCTATCTGTATAAACATGGAAATATCTACACCGTGATCTGCATAAACATGGAAATATCTACACTGCGATCTGTATAAATATGGAAATATCTCCACCGCTATCTGTAGAAACATGGAAATATCTACACTGCGATCTGTATAAACATGGAAATATCTACACTGCGATCTGTATAAACATGGAAATATCTACACCGCTATCTGTAGAAACATGGAAATATCTACACAGCTATCTCTATAAACATGGAAAAATCTACACCGCCAACTGTATAAACATGGAAATACCTACAAGTCATCTGTATAAACATGGAAATATCTACACAGCCATCTGTATAAACATGGAAATATCTACACAGCCATCTCTATATTCACGGAAATATCTACACCGCTATCTGTATAAACATGGAAATAACTACACCGCTATTTGTATAAACAAGGAAATATCTACACTGTGATCTGTATAAACATGGAAATATCTACAATGCTATTTGTATAAACAAGGAAATATCTACACCGCTATCTGTATAAACATGGAAATAACTACACCGCTATTTGCATAAACAAGGAAATATCTACACCGCCATCTGTATAAACATGGAAATACTTACAAAGTTATCTGTATAAACATGGAAATATCTACACCGCCATCTGTATAAACATGGAAATATCTACACAGCCATGTGTACATATATGGAAATATCTACACCGCTCTCTATATAAACATGGAAATAACTACACCGCTATCTGTATATACATGGAAATATCTACACCGCCATCTACATATCCATAGAAATATCTGCGCCACCGTCTGTATAAACATGGAAATATCTACACGGTCATCTGTGTATAGATGGAAATATCAACACCGCCATCTGTACAAACATGGAAATATCTGCACCGCTATCTGTATAAACATGGAAATATCTACACCGTGGTCTGCAAAACATGGAAATATCTACACCGCTATCTGTATAAACATGGAAATATATACATCGCTATCTGTATAAAAATGGAAATACCTACACCGTGATCTGTATAAACATGGAAATATTTACAACGATATCTGTATAAACATGGAAATATCTACACCGCCATCTCTATAAACATGGAGATATCTACACCGTCATCTGTATAAACATGGAAATATCTATACCGCTATCTGTATAAACCTGGAAATATCTACAACGCTATCTGTATAAACATGGTAATATCTACACCACCATCTATATAAACATGGAAATACCTACACCGCCATCTGTATAAACATGGAAATATCTACAATGCCATCTGTAGAAAGATGGAAATATCTACACTGCAATCTGTGTAAACATGGAAATATCTACACCAAAATCTGTAAAAACATGGAAATATCTACACAGCTATCTGTATAAACATGGAAATATCTATACCGCGATCTGCATAAACATGGAAATACCTACACGGTGATCTGTATAAACATGGAAATATTTACAACGATATCTGTATAAACATGGAAATATCTACACCGCCATCTCTATAAACATGGAGATATCTACACCGCCATCTGTATAAACCTGGAAATATCTACAACGCTATCTGTATAAACATGGTAATATCTACACCACCATCTATATAAACATGGAAATATCTACACCGCTATCTGTTTAAACTTGGAAATATCTACAATGCCATCTGTAGAAAGATGGAAATATCTACACCGCAATCTGTGTAAACATGGAAATATCTACACCAATATCTGTAAAAACATGGAAATATCTACACCGCTATCTGTATAAACATGGAAATATCTGTACCGCGACCTGCATAAACATGGAAATATCTACACCGCGATCTGTAGAAACATGAAAATATCTACACCGCTCTCTGTAGAAACATGGAAATATCTACACCGCGGTCTGAATAAACATGGAAATATCTACAATGCCATCTGTAGAAAGATGGAAATATCTACACCGCAATCTGTGTAAACATGGAAATATCTACACCAATATCTGTAAAAACATGGAAATATCTACACCGCTATATTTATAAACATGGAAATATCTATACCGCGATCTGCATAAACATGGAAATATCTACACCGCGATCTGTATAAACATGGAAATATCTACACCGCTATCTGTAGAAACATGGAAATATCTACACAGCTATCTCTATAAACATGGAAATATCTACACCGCCATCTGTATAGACATGGAAATACCTACAAGTCATATGTATAAACATGGAAATATCTACACAGCCATCTGTATAAACATGGAAATATCTACACAGCCATCTGTATATACATGGAAATATCTACACCGCTATCTGTATAAACATGGAAATAATTACAACGCTATTTGTATAAACAAAGAAATATATACACCGTGATCTGTATAAACATGGAAATATCTACACTGCTATTTGTTTAAACAAGGAAATATCTACACCGCTATCTGTAGAAACATGGAAATATCTACACAGCTATCTCTATAAACATGGAAATATCTACACCGCCATCTGTATAGACATGGAAATACCTACAAGTCATCTGTATAAACATGGAAATATCTACACAGCCATCTGTATAAACATGGAAATATCTACACAGCCATCTGTATATACATGGAAATATCTACACCGCTATCTCTATAAACATGGAAATATCTCCACTACTATCTCTATAAACATCGAAATATCTACACCGCCATCTACATATCCATAGAAATATCTGCGCCGCCATCTGTATAAACATGGAAATATCTACACGGTCATCTGTGTATAGATGGAAATATCAACACCGCCATCTATACAAATATGGAAATATCTGCACCGTTATCTGTATAAACATGGAAATATCTACACCGTGGTCTGTATAAACAAGGAAATATCTACACCGCGATCTGTATAAACATGAAAATATCTACACCGCTATCTGTAGAAACATGGAAATATCTACACCGCGATCTGAATAAACATGGAAATATCTACAATGCCATCTGTAGAAAGATGGAAATATCTACACCACAATCTGTATAAACATGGAAATATCTATACCGCGATCTGCATAAACATGGAAATATCTGCACAGCGATCTGTATAAACATGAATATATCTACACCGCTATCTGTAGAAACATGGAAATATCTACACCGCGATCTGAATAAACATGGAAATATCTACACCGCGATCTGTATAAACATGGAAATATCTACACCGCTATCTGTAGAAACATGGAAATATCTACACAGCTATCTCTATAAACATGGAAATATCTACACCGCCATCTGTATAGACATGGAAATACCTACAAGTCATCTGTATAAACATGGAAATATCTACACAGCCATCTGTATAAACATGGAAATATCTACACAGCCATCTGTATATACATGGAAATATCTACACCGCTATCTGTATAAACATGGAAATAACTACACCGCTATTTGTATAAACAAGGAAATATCTACACCGTGATCTGTATAAACATGGAAATATCTACACTGCTATTTGTATAAACAAGGAAATATCTACACCGCTATCTGTATAAACATGGAAATAACTACACCGCTATTTGCATACACAAGGAAATATCTACACCGCTATCTGTATAAACATGGTAATATCTACACCACCATCTATATAAACATGAAAATATCTACACCGCCATCTGTATAAACATAGAAATATCTACAATGCCATCTGTAGAAAGATGGAAATATCTACACCGCAATCTGTGTACACATGGAAATATCTACACCAATATCTGCAAAAACATGGAAATATCTACACCGCTATCTGTATAAACATGGAAATATCTACACCGCGATCTGCATAAACATGGAAATAACTACACCGCTATTTGCATACACAAGGAAATATCTACACCGCTATCTATATAAACATGGTAATATCTACACCACCATCTATATAAACATGAAAATATCTACACCGCCATCTGTATAAACATGGAAATATCTACAATGCCATCTGTAGAAAGATGGAAATATCTACACCGCAATCTGCGTAAACATGGAAATATCTACACCGCGATCTGTATAAACATGAAAATATCTACACCGCTATCTGTAGAAAGATGGAAATATCTACACCGCGATCTGAATAAACATGGAAATATCTACAACGCGATCTGTATAAACATGGAAATATTTACACCGCTATCTGTAGAAACATGGAAATATCTACACAGCTATCTCTATAAACATGGAAATATCTACACCGCCATCTGTATAGACATGGAAATACCTACAAGTCATCTGTATAAACATGGAAATATATACACAGCCATCTGTATAAACATGGAAATATCTACACAGCCATCTGTATATACATGGAAATATCTACACCGCTATCTGTATAAACATGGAAATAACTACACCGCTATTTGTATAAACAAGGAAATATCTACACTGTGATCTGTATAAACATGGAAATATCTAAACTGCTATTTGTATAAACAAGGAAATAGCTACACCGCTATCTGTATAAACATGGAAATAACTACACCGCTTTTTGCACAAACAAGGAAATATCTACACCGTGATCTGTATAATCATGGAAATATCTACAACGCCATCTCTATAAACATGGAAATATCTACACCCCTATCTGTATAAACATGGAAATATCCACACCGCTATCTCTATAAACATGGAAATTACTACACCGCGATCAGCATAAACGTGGAAATATCTACACCGCTATCTCTATAAACATGGAAATATCTCCACTACTATCTCTATAAACATCGAAATATCTACACCGCCATCTACATATCCATAGAAATATCTGCGCCGCCATCTGTATAAACATGGAAATATCTACACGGTCATCTGTGTATAGATGGAAATATCAACACCGCCATCCGTACAAACATGGAAATATCTGCACCGCTATCTGTATAAACATGGAAATATCTACACCGTGGTCTGTATAAACATGGAAATATCTACACCGCTATCTGTATAAACATGGAAATATATACATCGCTATCTGTATAAACATGGAAATACCTACACCGTGATCTGTATAAACATGGAAATATTTACAACGATATCTGTATAAACATGGAAATATCTACACCGCCATCTCTATAAACATGGAAATATCTACACCGCCATCTGTATAAACATGGAAATATCTACACCGCCATCTGTATAAACCTGGAAATATCTACACCGCTATCTGTATAAACCTGGAAATATCTACAACGCTATCTGTATAAACATGGTAATATCTACACCACCATCTATATAAACATGGAAATATCTACACCGCCATCTGTATAAACATGGAAATATCTACAATGCCATCTGTAGAAAGATGGAAATATCTACACCGCAATCTGTGTAAACATGGAAATATCTACACGAATATCTGTAAAAACATGGAAATATCTACACCGCTATCTGTATAAACATGGAAATATCTATACCGCGATCTGCATAAACATGGAAATATCTACACCGCGATCTGTATAAACATGAAAATATCTACACCGCTATCTGTAGAAACATGGAAATATCTACACCGCGATCTGAATAAACACGGAAATATCTACAACGCGATCTGTATAAACATGGAAATATCTACACCGCTATCTGTAGAAACATGGAAATATCTACACAGCTATCTCTATAAACATGGAAATATCTACACCGCCATCTGTATAGACATGGAAATACCTACAAGTCATCTGTAGAAACATGGAAATATCTACACAGCCACCTGTATAAACATGGAAATATCTACACAGCCATCTGTATATACATGGAAATATCTACACCGCTATCTGTATAAACATGGAAATAACTACACCGCTATTTGTATAAACAAGGAAATATCTACACTGTGATCTGTATAAACATGGAAATATCTACACTGCTATTTGTATAAACAAGGAAATATCTACACCGCTATCTGTATAAACATGGAAATAACTACACCGCTATTTGCATAAACAAGGAAATATCTACACCGTGATCTGTATAAACATGGAAATATCTACAACGCCATCTCTATAAACATGGAAATATCTACACCCCTATCTGTATAAACATGGAAATATCCACACCGCTATCTCTATAAACATGGAAATTACTACACCGCGATCAGTATAAACGTGGAAATATCTACACCGCTATCTCTATAAACATGGAAATATCTCCACTACTATCTCTATAAACATCGAAATATCTACACCGCCATCTACATATCCATAGAAATATCTGCGCCGCCATCTGTATAAACATGGAAATATCTACACGGTCATCTGTGTATAGATGGAAATATCAACACCGCCATCTGTACAAACATGGAAATATCTGCACCGCTATCTGTATAAACATGGAAATATCTACACCGTGGTCTGTATAAACATGGAAATATCTACACCGCTATCTGTATAAACATGGAAATATATACATCGCTATCTGTATAAACATGGAAATACCTACACCGTGATCTGTATAAACATGGAAATATTTACAACGATATCTGTATAAACATGGAAATATCTACACCGCCATCTCTATAAACATGGAAATATCTACACCGCCATCTGTATAAACATGGAAATATCTACACCGCTATCTGTATAAACCTGGAAATATCTACACCGCTATCTGTATAAACATGGTAATATCTACACCACCATCTATATAAACATGGAAATATCTACACCGCCATCTGTATAAACATGGAAATATCTACAATGCCATCTGTAGAAAGATGGAAATATCTACACCGCAATCTGTGTAAACATGGAAATATCTACACCAATATCTGTAAAAACATGGAAATATCTACACCGCTATCTGTATAAACATGGAAATATCTATACCGCGATCTGCATAAACATGGAAATATCTACACCGCGATCTGTATAAACATGAAAATATCTACACCGCTATCTGTAGAAAGATGGAAATATCTACACCGCGATCTGAATAAACATGGAAATATCTACAACGCGATCTGTATAAACATGGAAATATCTACACCGCTATCTGTAGAAACATGGAAATATCTACACAGCTATCTCTATAAACATGGAAATATCTACACCGCCATCTTTATAGACATGGAAATACCTACAAGTCATCTGTAGAAACATGGAAATATATACACAGCCATCTGTATAAACATGGAAATATCTACACAGCCATCTGTATATACATGGAAATATCTACACCGCTATCTGTATAAACATGGAAATAACTACACCGCTATTTGTATAAACAAGGAAATATCTACACTGTGATCTGTATAAACATGGAAATATCTACACTGCTATTTGTATAAACAAGGAAATAGCTACACCGCTATCTGTATAAACATGGAAATAACTACACCGCTATTTGCACAAACAAGGAAATATCTACACCGTGATCTGTATAAACATGGAAATATCTACAACGCCATCTCTATAAACATGGAAATATCTACACCCCTATCTGTATAAACATGGAAATATCCACACCGCTATCTCTATAAACATGGAAATTACTACACCGCGATCAGTATAAACGTGGAAATATCTACACCGCTATCTCTATAAACATGGAAATATCTCCACTACTATCTCTATAAACATCGAAATATCTACACCGCCATCTTCATATCCATAGAAATATCTGCGCCGCCATCTGTATAAACATGGAAATATCTACACGGTCATCTGTGTATAGATGGAAATATCAACACCGCCATCCGTACAAACATGGAAATATCTGCACCGCTATCTGTATAAACATGGAAATATCTACACCGTGGTCTGTATAAACATGGAAACATCTACACCGCTATCTGTATAAACATGGAAATATATACATCGCTATCTGTATAAACATGGAAATACCTACACCGTGATCTGTATAAACATGGAAATATTTACAACGATATCTGTATAAACATGGAAATATCTACACCGCCATCTCTATAAACATGGAAATATCTACACCGCCATCTGTATAAACATGGAAATATCTACACCGCCATCTGTATAAACCTGGAAATATCTACACCGCTATCTGTATAAACCTGGAAATATCTACACCGCTATCTGTATAAACATGGTAATATCTACACCACCATCTATATAAACATGGAAATATCTACACCGCCATCTGTATAAACATGGAAATATCTACAATGCCATCTGTAGAAAGATGGAAATATCTACACCGCAATCTGTGTAAACATGGAAATATCTACACGAATATCTGTAAAAACATGGAAATATCTACACCGCTATCTGTATAAACATGGAAATATCTATACCGCGATCTGCATAAACATGGAAATATCTACACCGCGATCTGTATAAACATGAAAATATCTACACTGCTATCTGTAGAAACATGGAAATATCTACACCGCGATCTGAATAAACACGGAAATATCTACAACGCGATCTGTATAAACATGGAAATATCTACACCGCTATCTGTAGAAACATGGAAATATCTACACAGCTATCTCTGTAAACATGGAAATATCTACACCGCCATCTGTATAGACATGGAAATACCTACAAGTCATCTGTATAAACATGGAAATATCTACACAGCCACCTGTATAAACATGGAAATATCTACACAGCCATCTGTATATACATGGAAATATCTACATCGCTATCTGTATAAACATGGAAATAACTACACCGCTATTTGTATAAACAAGGAAATATCTACACTGTGATCTGTATAAACATGGAAATATCTACACTGCTATTTGTATAAACAAGGAAATATCTACACCTCTATCTGTATAAACATGGAAATAACTACACCGCTATTTGCATAAACAAGGAAATATCTACACCGTGATCTGTATAAACATGGAAATATCTACAACGCCATCTCTATAAACATGGAAATATCTACACCCCTATCTGTATAAACATGGAAATATCCACACCGCTATCTCTATAAACATGGAAATTACTACACCGCGATCAGTATAAACGTGGAAATATCTACACCGCTATCTCTATAAACATGGAAATATCTCCACTACTATCTCTATAAACATCGAAATATCTACACCGCCATCTACATATCCATAGAAATATCTGCGCCGCCATCTGTATAAACATGGAAATATCTACACGGTCATCTGTGTATAGATGGAAATATCAACACCGCCATCTGTACAAACATGGAAATATCTGCACCGCTATCTGTATAAACATGGAAATATCTACACCGTGGTCTGTATAAACATGGAAATATCTACACCGCTATCTGTATAAACATGGAAATATATACATCGCTATCTGTATAAACATGGAAATACCTACACCGTGATCTGTATAAACATGGAAATATTTACAACGATATCTGTATAAACATGGAAATATCTACACTGCCATCTCTATAAACATGGAAATATCTACACCGCCATCTGTATAAACATGGAAATATCTACACCGCTATCTGTATAAACCTGGAAATATCTACACCGCTATCTGTATAAACATGGTAATATCTACACCACCATCTATATAAACATGGAAATATCTACACCGCCATCTGTATAAACATTTAAATATCTACAATGCCATCTGTAGAAAGATGGAAATATCTACACCGCAATCTGTGTAAACATGGAAATATCTACACCAATATCTGTAAAAACATGGAAATATCTACACCGCTATCTGTATAAACATGGAAATATCTATACCGCGATCTGCATAAACATGGAAATATCTACACCGCGATCTGTATAAACATGAAAATATCTACACCGCTATCTGTAGAAAGATGGAAATATCTACACCGCGATCTGAATAAACATGGAAATATCTACAACGCGATCTGTATAAACATGGAAATATCTACACCGCTATCTGTAGAAACATGGAAATATCTACACAGCTATCTCTATAAACATGGAAATATCTACACCGCCATCTTTATAGACATGGAAATACCTACAAGTCATCTGTAGAAACATGGAAATATATACACAGCCATCTGTATAAACATGGAAATATCTACACAGCCATCTGTATATACATGGAAATATCTACACCGCTATCTGTATAAACATGGAAATAACTACACCGCTATTTGTATAAACAAGGAAATATCTACACTGTGATCTGTATAAACATGGAAATATCTACACTGCTATTTGTATAAACAAGGAAATAGCTACACCGCTATCTGTATAAACATGGAAATAACTACACCGCTATTTGCACAAACAAGGAAATATCTACACCGTGATCTGTATAAACATGGAAATATCTACAACGCCATCTCTATAAACATGGAAATATCTACACCCCTATCTGTATAAACATGGAAATATCCACACCGCTATCTCTATAAACATGGAAATTACTACACCGCGATCAGTATAAACGTGGAAATATCTACACCGCTATCTCTATAAACATGGAAATATCTCCACTACTATCTCTATAAACATCGAAATATCTACACCGCCATCTTCATATCCATAGAAATATCTGCGCCGCCATCTGTATAAACATGGAAATATCTACACGGTCATCTGTGTATAGATGGAAATATCAACACCGCCATCCGTACAAACATGGAAATATCTGCACCGCTATCTGTATAAACATGGAAATATCTACACCGTGGTCTGTATAAACATGGAAACATCTACACCGCTATCTGTATAAACATGGAAATATATACATCGCTATCTGTATAAACATGGAAATACCTACACCGTGATCTGTATAAACATGGAAATATTTACAACGATATCTGTATAAACATGGAAATATCTACACCGCCATCTCTATAAACATGGAAATATCTACACCGCCATCTGTATAAACATGGAAATATCTACACCGCCATCTGTATAAACCTGGAAATATCTACACCGCTATCTGTATAAACCTGGAAATATCTACACCGCTATCTGTATAAACATGGTAATATCTACACCACCATCTATATAAACATGGAAATATCTACACCGCCATCTGTATAAACATGGAAATATCTACAATGCCATCTGTAGAAAGATGGAAATATCTACACCGCAATCTGTGTAAACATGGAAATATCTACACGAATATCTGTAAAAACATGGAAATATCTACACCGCTATCTGTATAAACATGGAAATATCTATACCGCGATCTGCATAAACATGGAAATATCTACACCGCGATCTGTATAAACATGAAAATATCTACACCGCTATCTGTAGAAACATGGAAATATCTACACCGCGATCTGAATAAACACGGAAATATCTACAACGCGATCTGTATAAACATGGAAATATCTACACCGCTATCTGTAGAAACATGGAAATATCTACACAGCTATCTCTATAAACATGGAAATATCTACACCGCCATCTGTATAGACATGGAAATACCTACAAGTCATCTGTATAAACATGGAAATATCTACACAGCCACCTGTATAAACATGGAAATATCTACACAGCCATCTGTATATACATGGAAATATCTACACCGCTATCTGTATAAACATGGAAATAACTACACCGCTATTTGTATAAACAAGGAAATATCTACACTGTGATCTGTATAAACATGGAAATATCTACACTGCTATTTGTATAAACAAGGAAATATCTACACCTCTATCTGTATAAACATGGAAATAACTACACCGCTATTTGCATAAACAAGGAAATATCTACACCGTGATCTGTATAAACATGGAAATATCTACAACGCCATCTCTATAAACATGGAAATATCTACACCCCTATCTGTATAAACATGGAAATATCCACACCGCTATCTCTATAAACATGGAAATTACTACACCGCGATCAGTATAAACGTGGAAATATCTACACCGCTATCTCTATAAACATGGAAATATCTCCACTACTATCTCTATAAACATCGAAATATCTACACCGCCATCTACATATCCACAGAAATATCTGCGCCGCCATCTGTATAAACAGGGAAATATCTACACGGTCATCTGTGTATAGATGGAAATATCAACACCGCCATCTGTACAAACATGGAAATATCTGCACCGCTATCTGTATAAACATGGAAATATCTACACCGTGGTCTGTATAAACATGGAAATATCTACACCGCTATCTGTATAAACATGGAAATATATACATCGCTATCTGTATAAACATGGAAATACCTACACCGTGATCTGTATAAACATGGAAATATTTACAACGATATCTGTATAAACATGGAAATATCTACACCGCCATCTCTATAAACATGGAAATATCTACACCGCCATCTGTATAAACATGGAAATATCTACACCGCTATCTGTATAAACCTGGAAATATCTACACCGCTATCTGTATAAACATGGTAATATCTACACCACCATCTATATAAACATGGAAATATCTACACCGCCATCTGTATAAACATGGAAATATCTACAATGCCATCTGTAGAAAGATGGAAATATCTACACCGCAATCTGTGTAAACATGGAAATATCTACACCAATATCTGTAAAAACATGGAAATATCTACACCGCTATCTGTATAAACATGGAAATATCTATACCGCGATCTGCATAAACATGGAAATATCTACACCGCGATCTGTATAAACATGAAAATATCTACACCGCTATCTGTAGAAAGATGGAAATATCTACACCGCGATCTGAATAAACATGGAAATATCTACAACGCGATCTGTATAAACATGGAAATATCTACACCGCTATCTGTAGAAACATGGAAATATCTACACAGCTATCTCTATAAACATGGAAATATCTACACCGCCATCTGTATAGACATGGAAATACCTACAAGTCATCTGTATAAACATGGAAATATATACACAGCCATCTGTATAAACATGGAAATATCTACACAGCCATCTGTATATACATGGAAATATCTACACCGCTATCTGTATAAACATGGAAATAACTACAACGCTATTTGTATAAACAAGTAAATATCTACACTGTGATCTGTATAAACATGGAAATATCTACACTGCTATTTGTATAAACAAGGAAATAGCTACACCGCTATCTGTATAAACATGGAAATAACTACACCGCTATTTGCATAAACAAGGAAATATCTACACTGTGATCTGTATAAACATGGAAATATCTACAACGCCATCTCTATAAACATGGAAATATCTACACCCCTATCTGTATAAACATGGAAATATCCACACCGCTATCACTATAAACATGGAAATTACTACACCGCGATCAGTATAAACGTGGAAATATCTACACTGCTATCTCTATAAACATGGAAATATCTCCACTACTATCTCTATAAACATCGAAATATCTACACAGCCATCTACATATCCATAGAAATATCTGCGCCGCCATCTGTATAAACATGGAAATATCTACACGGTCATCTGTGTATAGATGGAAATATCAACACCGCAATCTGTACAAACATGGAAATATCTGCACCGCTATCTGTATAAACATGGAAATATCTACACCGTGGTCTGTATAAACATGGAAATATCTGCACCGCTATCTGTATAAACATGGAAATATCTACACCGTGGTCTGTATAAACATGGAAATATCTACACCGCTATCTGTATAAACATGGAAATATATACATCGCTATCTGTATAAACATGGAAATACCTACACCGTGATCTGTATAAACATGGAAATATTTACAACGATATCTGCATAAACATGGAAATATCTACACCGCGATCTGTATAAACATGAAAATATCTACACCGCTATCTGTAGAAAGATGGAAATATCTACACCGCGATCTGAATAAACATGGAAATATCTACAACGCGATCTGTATAAACATGGAAATATCTACACCGCTATCTGTAGAAACATGGAAATATCTACACAGCTATCTCTATAAACATGGAAATATCTACACCGCCATCTGTATAGACATGGAAATACCTACAAGTCATCTGTATAAACATGGAAATATATACACAGCCATCTGTATAAACATGGAAATATCTACACAGCCATCTGTATATACATGGAAATATCTACACCGCTATCTGTATAAACATGGAAATAACTACAACGCTATTTGTATAAACAAGGAAATATCTACACTGTGATCTGTATAAACATGGAAATATCTACACTGCTATTTGTATAAACAAGGAAATAGCTACACCGCTATCTGTATAAACATGGAAATAACTACACCGCTATTTGCATAAACAAGGAAATATCTACACTGTGATCTGTATAAACATGGAAATATCTACAACGCCATCTCTATAAACATGGAAATATCTACACCCCTATCTGTATAAACATGGAAATATCCACACCGCTATCACTATAAACATGGAAATTACTACACCGCGATCAGTATAAACGTGGAAATATCTACACTGCTATCTCTATAAACATGGAAATATCTCCACTACTATCTCTATAAACATCGAAATATCTACACAGCCATCTACATATCCATAGAAATATCTGCGCCGCCATCTGTATAAACATGGAAATATCTACACGGTCATCTGTGTATAGATGGAAATATCAACACCGCCATCTGTACAAACATGGAAATATCTGCACCGCTATCTGTATAAACATGGAAATATCTACACCGTGGTCTGTATAAACATGGAAATATCTGCACCGCTATCTGTATAAACATGGAAATATCTACACCGTGGTCTGTATAAACATGGAAATATCTACACCGCTATCTGTATAAACATGGAAATATATACATCGCTATCTGTATAAACATGGAAATACCTACACCGTGATCTGTATAAACATGGAAATATTTACAACGATATCTGTATAAACATGGAAAGATCTACACCGCCATCTCTATAAACATGGAAATATCTACACCGCCATCTGTATAAACATGGAAATATCTACACCGCTATCTGCATAAACCTGGAAATATCTACACCGCTATCTGTATAAACATGGTAATATCTACACCACCATCTATATAAACATGGAAATATCTACACCGCCATCTGTATAAACATGGAAATATCTACAATGCCATCTGTAGAAAGATGGAAATATCTACACCGCAATCTGTGTAAACATGGAAATATCTACACCAATATCTGTAAAAACATGGAAATATCTACACCGCTATCTGTATAAACATGGAAATATCTATACCGCGATCTGCATAAACATGGAAATATCTACACCGCGATCTGTATAAACATGAAAATATCTACACCGCTTTCTGTAGAAAGATGGAAATATCTACACCGCGATCTGAATAAACATGGAAATATCTACAACGCGATCTGTATAAACATGGAAATATCTACACCGCTATCTGTAGAAACATGGAAATATCTACACAGCTATCTCTATAAACATGGAAATATCTACACCGCCATCTGTATAGACATGGAAATACCTACAAGTCATCTGTATAAACATGGAAATATCTACACAGCCACCTGTATAAACATGGAAATATCTACACAGCCATCTGTATATACATGGAAATATCTACACCGCTATCTGTATAAACATGGAAATAACTACACCGCTATTTGTATAAACAAGTAAATATCTACACTGTGATCTGTATAAACATGGAAATATCTACACTGCTATTTGTATAAACAAGGAAATATCTACACCGCTATCTGTATAAACATGGAAATAACTACACCGCTATTTGCATAAACAAGGAAATATCTACACCGTGATCTGTATAAACATGGAAATATCTACACCGCCATCTCTATAAACATGGAAATATCTACACCCCTATCTGTATAAACATGGAAATATCCACACCGCTATCTCTATAAACATGGAAATTACTACACCGCGATCAGTATAAACGTGGAAATATCTACACCGCTATCTCTATAAACATGGAAATATCTCCACTACTATCTCTATAAACATCGAAATATCTACACAGCCATCTACATATCCATAGAAATATCTGCGCCGCCATCTGTATAAACATGGAAATATCTACACGGTCATCTGTGTATAGATGGAAATATCAACACCGCCATCTGTACAAACATGGAAATATCTGCACCGCTATCTGTATAAACATGGAAATATCTACACCGTGGTCTGTATAAACATGGAAATATCTACACCGCTATCTGTATAAACATGGAAATATATACATCGCTATCTGTATAAACATGGAAATACCTACACCGTGATCTGTATAAACATGGAAATATTTACGATATCTGTATAAACATGGAAATATCTACACCGCCATCTCTATAAACATGGAAATATCTACACCGCCATCTGTATAAACATGGAAATATCTACACCGCTATCTGTATAAACCTGGAAATATCTACACCGCTATCTGTATAAAACTGGAAATATCTACACCGCTATCTGTATAAACATGGTAATATCTACACCACCATATATATAAACATGGAAATATCTACACCGCCATCTGTATAAACATGGAAATATCTACAATGCCATCTGTAGAAAGATGGAAATATCTACACCGCAATCTGCGTAAACATGGAAATATCTACACCGCGATCTGTATAAACATGAAAATATCTACACCGCTATCTGTAGAAAGATGGAAATATCTACACCGCGATCTGAATAAACATGGAAATATCTACAACGCGATCTGTATAAACATGGAAATATCTACACCGCTATCTGTAGAAACATGGAAATATCTACACAGCTATCTCTATAAACATGGAAATATCTACACCGCCATCTGTATAGACATGGAAATACCTACAAGTCATCTGTATAAACATGGAAATATATACACAGCCATCTGTATAAACATGGAAATATCTACACAGCCATCTGTATATACATGGAAATATCTACACCGCTATCTGTATAAACATGGAAATAACTACACCGCTATTTGTATAAACAAGGAAATATCTACACTGTGATCTGTATAAACATGGAAATATCTACACTGCTATTTGTATAAACAAGGAAATAGCTACACCGCTATCTGTATAAACATGGAAATAACTACACCACTATTTGCACAAACAAGGAAATATCTACACCGTGATCTGTATAAACATGGAAATATCTACAACGCCATCTCTATAAACATGGAAATATCTACACCCCTATCTGTATAAACATGGAAATATCCACACCGCTATCTCTATAAACATGGAAATTACTACACCGCGATCAGTATAAACGTGGAAATATCTACACCGCTATCTCTATAAACATGGAAATATCTCCACTACTATCTCTATAAACATCGAAATATCTACACCGCCATCTACATGTCCATAGAAATATCTGCGCCGCCATCTGTATAAACATGGAAATATCTACACGGTCATCTGTGTATAGATGGAAATATCAACACCGCCATCCGTACAAACATGGAAATATCTGCACCGCTATCTGTATAAACATGGAAATATCTACACCGTGGTCTGTATAAACATGGAAATATCTACACCGCTATCTGTATAAACATGGAAATATATACATCGCTATCTGTATAAACATGGAAATACCTACACCGTGATCTGTATAAATATGGAAATATTTACAACGATATCTGTATAAACATGGAAATATCTACACCGCCATCTCTATAAACATGGAAATATCTACACCGCCATCTGTATAAACATGGAAATATCTACACCGCCATCTGTATAAACCTGGAAATATCTACACCGCTATCTGTATAAACCTGGAAATATCTACACCGCTATCTGTATAAACATGGTAATATCTACACCACCATCTATATAAACATGGAAATATCTACACCGCCATCTGTATAAACATGGAAATATCTACAATGCCATCTGTAGAAAGATGGAAATATCTACACCGCAATCTGTGTAAACATGGAAATATCTACACGAATATCTGTAAAAACATGGAAATATCTACACCGCTATCTGTATAAACATGGAAATATCTATACCGCGATCTGCATAAACATGGAAATATCTACACCGCGATCTGTATAAACATGAAAATATCTACACCGCTATCTGTAGAAACATTGAAATATCTACACCGCGATCTGAATAAACATGGAAATATCTACAACGCGATCTGTATAAACATGGAAATATCTACAGCGCTATCTGTAGAAACATGGAAATATCTACACAGCTATCTCTATAAACATGGAAATATCTACACCGCCATCTGTATAGACATGGAAATACCTACAAGTCATCTGTAGAAACATGGAAATATCTACACAGCCACCTGTATAAACATGGAAATATCTACACAGCCATCTGTATATACATGGAAATATCTACACCGCTATCTGTATAAACATGGAAATAACTACACCGCTATTTGTATAAACAAGTAAATATCTACACTGTGATCTGTATAAACATGGAAATATCTACACTGCTATTTGTATAAACAAGGAAATATGTACACCGCTATCTGTATAAACATGGAAATAACTACACCGCTATTTGCATAAACAAGGAAATATCTACACCGTGATCTGTATAAACATGGAAATATCTACAACGCCATCTCTATAAACATGGAAATATCTACACCCCTATCTGTATAAACATGGAAATATCCACACCGCTATCTCTATAAACATGGAAATTACTACACCGCGATCAGTATAAACGTGGAAATATCTACACCGCTATCTCTATAAACATGGAAATATCTCCACTACTATCTCTATAAACATCGAAATATCTACACCGCCATCTACATATCCATAGAAATATCTGCGCCGCCATCTGTATAAACATGGAAATATCTACACGGTCATCTGTGTATAGATGGAAATATCAACACCGCCATCTGTACAAACATGGAAATATCTGCACCGCTATCTGTATAAACATGGAAATATCTACACCGTGGTCTGTATAAACATGGAAATATCTACACCGCTATCTGTATAAACATGGAAATATATACATCGCTATCTGTATAAACATGGAAATACCTACACCGTGATCTGTATAAACATGGAAATATTTACAACGATATCTGTATAAACATGGAAATATCTACACCGCCATCTCTATAAACATGGAAATATCTACACCGCCATCTGTATAAACATGGAAATATCTACACCGCTATCTGTATAAACCTGGAAATATCTACACCGCTATCTGTATAAACATGGTAATATCTACACCACCATCTATATAAACATGGAAATATCTACACCGCCATCTGTATAAACATGGAAATATCTACAATGCCATCTGTAGAAAGATGGAAATATCTACACCGCAATCTGTGTAAACATGGAAATATCTACACCAATATCTGTAAAAACATGGAAATATCTACACCGCTATCTGTATAAACATGGAAATATCTATACCGCGATCTGCATAAACATGGAAATATCTACACCGCGATCTGTATAAACATGAAAATATCTACACCGCTATCTGTAGAAACATGGAAATATCTACACCGCGATCTGAATAAACATGGAAATATCTACACAGCTATCTGTAGAAACATGGAAATATCTACACAGCTATCTCTATAAACATGGAAATATCTACACCGCCATCTGTATAGACATGGAAATACCTACAAGTCATCTGTAGAAACATGGAAATATCTACACAGCCATCTGTATAACCATGGAAATATCTACACAGCCATCTATATATACATGGAAATATCTACACCGCTATCTGTATAAACATGGAAATAAATACACCGCTATTTGTATAAACAAGGAAATATCTACACTGTGATCTGTATAAACATGGAAATATCTACACTGCTATTTGTATAAACAAGGAAATATCTACACCGCTATCTGTATAAACATGGAAATAACTACACCGCTATTTGCATAAACAAGGAAATATCTACACCGTGATCTGTATAAACATGGAAATATCTACAACGCCATCTCTATAAACATGGAAATATCTACACCCCTATCTGTATAAACATGGAAATATCCACACCGCTATCTCTATAAACATGGAAATTACTACACCGGGATCAGTATAAACGTGGAAATATCTACACCGCTATCTCTATAAACATGGAAATATCTCCACTACTATCTCTATAAACATCGAAATATCTACACCGCCATCTACATATCCATAGAAATATCTGCGCCGCCATCTGTATAAACATGGAAATATCTACACGGTCATCTGTGTATAGATGGAAATATCAACACCGCCATCTGTACAAACATGGAAATATCTGCACCGCTTTCTGTATAAACATGGAAATATCTACACCGTGGTCTGTATAAACATGGAAATATCTACACCGCTATCTGTATAAACATGGAAATATATACATCGCTATCTGTATAAACATGGAAATACCTACACCGTGATCTGTATAAACATGGAAATATTTACAACGATATCTGTATAAACATGGAAATATCTACACCGCCATCTCTATAAACATGGAAATATCTACACCGCCATCTGTATAAACATGGAAATATCTACACCGCTATCTGTATAAACCTGGAAATATCTACACCGCTATCTGTATAAACATGGTAATATCTACACCACCATCTATATAAACATGGAAATATCTACACCGCCATCTGTATAAACATGGAAATATCTACAATGCCATCTGTAGAAAGATGGAAATATCTACAACGCAATCTGTGTAAACATGGAAATATCTACACCAATATCTGTAAAAACATGGAAATATCTACACCGCTATCTGTATAAACATGGAAATATCTATACCGCGATCTGCATAAACATGGAAATATCTACACCGCGATCTGTATAAACATGAAAATATCTACACCGCTAGCTGTAGAAACATGGAAATATCTACACCGCGATCTGAATAAACATGGAAATATCTACAACGCGATCTGTATAAACATGGATATATCTACACCGCTATCTGTAGAAACATGAAAATATCTACACAGCTATCTCTTTAAACATGGAAATATCTACACCGCCATCTGTATAGACATGGAAATACCTACAAGTCATCTGTATAAACATGGAAATATCTACACAGCCATCTGCATATACATGGAAATATCTACACCGCTATCTGTATAAACATGGAAATAACTACACCGCTATTTGTATAAACAAGTAAATATCTACACTGTGATCTGTATAAACATGGAAATATCTACACTGCTATTTGTATAAACAAGGAAATATCTACACCGCTATCTGTATAAACATGGAAATAACTACACCGCTATTTGCATAAACAAGGAAATATCTACACCGTGATCTGTATAAACATGGAAATATCTACAACGCCATCTCTATAAACATGGAAATATCTACACCCCTATCTGTACAAACATGGAAGTATCCACACCGCTATCTCTATAAACATGGAAATAACTACACCGCGATCAGTATAAACGTGGAAATATCTACACCGCTATCTCTATAAACATGGAAATATCTCCACTACTATCTCTAAAAACATCGAAATATCTACACCGCCATCTGTTTAAACATGGAAATTCTTACAAAGTTATCTGTATAAACACGGTAATATCTACACCGTCATCTGTATAAACATGGGAATATCTACACTGCTATTTGTATAAAGAAGGAAATATCTACACCGCTATCTGTATAAACATGGAAATAACTACACCGCTATCTGTATATACATGGAAATATCTACACCGCCATCTACATATCCATAGAAATATCTGCGCCACCATCTGCACAATCATGGAAATATCTACACGGTCATCTGTGTATAGATGGAAATATCAACACCGCCATCTGTACAAACATGGAAATATCTGCACCGCTATCTGTATAAACTTGGAAATATCTACACCGTGGTCTGTATAAACATGGAAATGTCTACACCGCAATCTGTATAAACATGGAAATATATACACCGCCATCTCTATAAACATGGAAATATGTACACCGTGATCTGTATAAACATGGAACTATTTACACTGATATCTGTATAAACATGTAAATATCTACACCACCATCTCTATAAACATGGAAATATCTACACCGCCATCTGTATAAACATGGAAATATCTACACCGCTATCTGTATAAACCTGGAAATACCTACACCGCTATCTGTATAAACATGGTAATATCTACACCACCATCTATATAAACATGGAAATATCTACACCGCCATCTATATAAACATGGAAATATCTACAATGCCGTCTGTAGAAAGATGGAAATATCTACACTGCAATCTGTGTAAACATGGAAATATCTACACCAATATCTGTAAAAACATGGAAATAACTACACCGCTATCTGTATAAACATGGAAATATCTACACCGTGATCTGCATAAACATGGAAATATCTACACCGCGATCTGTATAAATATGGAAATATCTCCACCGCTATCTGTAGAAACATGGAAATATCTACACTGCGATCTGTATAAACATGGAAATATCTACACTGCGATCTGTATAAACATGGAAATATCTACACCGCTATCAGTAGAAACATGGAAATATCTACACAGCTATCTCTATAAACATGGAAATATCTACACCGCCATCTGTATAAACATGGAAATACCTACAAGTCATCTGTATAAACATGGAAATATCTACACAGCCATCTGTATAAACATGGAAATATCTACACAGCCATCTCTATATACATGGAAATATCTACACCGCTATCTGTATAAACATGGAAATAACTACACCGCTATTTGTATAAACAAGGAAATATCTACACCGTGATCTGTATAAACATGGAAATATCTACACTGCTATTTGTATAAACAAGGAAATATCTACACCGCTATCTGTATAAACATGGAAATAACTACACCGCTATTTGCATACACAAGGAAATATCTACACCGCTATCTGTATAAACATGGTAATATCTACACCACCATCTATATAAACATGAAAATATCTACACCGCCATCTGTATAAACATAGAAATATCTACAATGCCATCTGTAGAAAGATGGAAATATCTACACCGCAATCTGTGTACACATGGAAATATCTACACCAATATCTGCAAAAACATGGAAATATCTACACCGCTATCTGTATAAACATGGAAATATCTACACCGCGATCTGCATAAACATGGAAATATCTACACCGCGATCTGTATAAATATGGAAATATCTACACCGCTATCTGTAGAAACATGGAAATATCTACACCGCGATCTGTATAAACATGGAAATATCTACACCGCGAGCTGTATAAACATGGAAATATCTACACCGCTATCTGTAGAAACATGGAAATATCTACACAACTATCTCTATAAACATGGAAATATCTACACCGCCATCTGTAAAAACATGGAAATACCTACAAGTCATCTGTATAAACATGGAAAAATCTACACAGCCATCTGTATAAACATGGAAATATCTACAGGGCCATCTGTATATACACGGAAATATCTACACCGCTATCTGTATAAACATGGAAATAACTACACCGCTATTTGTATAAACAAGGAAATATCTACACCGTGATCTGTATAAACATGGAAATATCTACAATGCTGTTTGTATAAACAAGGAAATATCTACACCGCTATCTGTATAAACATGGAAATAACTACACCGCTATTTGCATAAACAAGGAAATATCTACACCGTGATCTATATAAACATGGAAATATCTACAACGCCATCTCTATAAACATGGAAATATCTACACCCCTATCTGTATAAACATGGAAATATCCACACCGCTATCTCTATAAACATGGAAATAATTACACCGCGATTAGTATAAACGTGGAAATATCTACACCGCTATCTCTATAAACATGGAAATATCTGCACTACTATCTATATAAACATCGAAATATCTACACCGCCATCTGTATAAACATGGAAATACTGACAAAGTTATCTGTATAAACATGGAAATATCTACACAGCCATGTGTACATATATGGAAATATCTACACCGCTCTCCATATAAACATGGAAATAACAACACTGCTATCTGTATATACATGGAAATATCTACACCGCCATCTACATATCCATAGAAATATCTGCGCCACCATCTGTATAAACATGGAAATATCTACACGGTCATCTGTGTATAGATGGAAATATCAACACCGCCATCTGTACAAACATGGAAATATCTGCACCGCTATCTGTATAAACATGGAAATATCTACACCGTGGTCTGTAAAACATGGAAATATCTACACCGCTATCTGTATAAACATGGAAATATATACATCGCTATCTGTATAAACATGGAAATACCTACACGGTGATCTGTATAAACATGGAAATATTTACAACGATATCTGTATAAACATGGAAATATCTACACCGCCATCTCTATAAACATGGAGATATCTACACCGCCATCTGTATAAACCTGGAAATATCTACAACGCTATCTGTATAAACATGGTAATATTTACACCACCATCTATATAAACATGGAAATATCTACACCGCTATCTGTATAAACTTGGAAATATCTACAATGCCATCTGTAGAAAGATGGAAATATCTACACCGCAATCTGTGTAAACATGGAAATATCTGCACCAATATCTGTAAAAACATGGAAATATCTACACCGCTATCTGTATAAACATGGAAATATCTATACCGCGACCTGCATAAACATGGAAATATCTACACCGCGATCTGTAGAAACATGAAAATATCTACACCGCTCTCTGTAGAAACATGGAAATATCTACACCGCGGTCTGAATAAACATGGAAATATCTACAATGCCATCTGTAGAAAGATGGAAATATCTACACCGCAATCTGTGTAAACATGGAAATATCTACACCAATATCTGTAAAAACATGGAAATATCTACACCGCTATATTTATAAACATGGAAATATCCATACCGCGATCTGCATAAACATGGAAATATCTACACCGCGATCTGTATAAACATGGAAATATCTACACCGCTATCTGTAGAAACATGGAAATATCTACACAGCTATCTCTATAAACATGGAAATATCTACACCGCCATCTGTATAGACATGGAAATACCTACAAGTCATATGTATAAACATGGAAATATCTACACAGCCATCTGTATAAACATGGAAATATCTACACAGCCATCTGTATATACATGGAAATATCTACACCGCTATCTGTATAAACATGGAAATAATTACAACGCTATTTGTATAAACAAGGAAATATATACACCGTGATCTGTATAAACATGGAAATATCTACACTGCTATTTGTTTAAACAAGGAAATATCTACACCGCAATCTGTAGAAACATGGAAATATATACATCGCTATCTGTATAAACATGGAAATACCTACACGGTGATCTGTATAAACATGGAAATATTTACAACGATATCTGTATAAACATGGAAATATCTACACCGCCATCTCTATAAACATGGAGATATCTACACCGCCATCTGTATAAACCTGGAAATATCTACAACGCTATCTGTATAAACATGGTAATATCTACACCACCATCTATATAAACATGGAAATATCTACACCGCTATCTGTATAAACTTGGAAATATCTACAATGCCATCTGTAGAAAGATGGAAATATCTACACCGCAATCTGTGTAAATATGGAAATATCTACACCAATATCTGTAAAAACATGGAAATATCTACACCGCTATCTGTATAAACATGGAAATATCTATACCGCGACCTGCATAAACATGGAAATATCTACACCGCGATCTGTATAAACATGAAAATATCTACACCGCTATCTGTAGAAACATGGAAATATCTACAGCGCGATCTGAATAAACATGGAAATATCTACACCGCGATCTGTATAAACATGGAAATATCTACACCGCTATCTGTAGAAACATGGAAATATCTACACAGCTATCTCTATAAACATGGAAATATCTACACCGCCATCTGTATAGACATGCAAATACCTACAAGTCATCTGTATAAACATGGAAATATATACACAGCCATCTGTATAAACATGGAAATATCTACACAGCCATCTGTATATACATGGAAATATCTACACCGCTGTCTGTATAAACATGGAAATAACTACACCGCTATTTGTATAAACAAGTAAATATCTACACTGTGATCTGTATAAACATGGAAATATCTACACTGCTATCTGTATAAACCTGGAAATATCTACACCGCTATCTGTATAAACATGGTAATATCTACACCACCATCTATATAAACATGGAAATATCGACACAGCCATCTGTATAAACATGGAAATATCTACACAGCCATGTGTACATATATGGAAATATCTACACCGCTCTCTATATAAAAATGGAAATAACTACACCGCTATCTGTATATACATGGAAATATCTACACCGCCATCTACATATCCATAGAAATATCTGCGCCACCATCTGTATAAACATGGAAATATCTACACGGTCATCTGTGTATAGATGGAAATATCAACACCGCCATCTGTACAAACATGGAAATATCTGCACCGCTATCTGTATAAACATGGAAATATCTACACCGTGGTCTGTAAAACATGGAAATATCTACACCGCTATCTGTATAAACATGGAAATATATACATCGCTATCTGTATAAACATGGAAATATATACATCGCTATCTGTATAAACATGGAAATACCTACACCGTGATCTCTATAAACATGGAAATATTTACAACGATATCTGTATAAACATGGAAATATCTACACCGCCATCTCTATAAACATGGAGATATCTACACCGCCATCTGTATAAACATGGAAATATCTACAACGCTATCTGTATAAACCTGGAAATATCTACACCGCTATCTGTATAAACATGGTAATATCTACACCACCATCTATATAAACATGGAAATATCTACACCGCCATCTGTATAAACATGGAAATATCTACAATGCCATCTGTAGAAAGATGGAAATATCTACACTGCAATCTGTGTAAACATGGAAATACCTACACCAATATCTGTAAAAACATGGAAATACCTACACCGCTATCTGTATAAAAATGGAAATATCTACAGCGCGATCTGCATAAGCATGGAAATATCTACACAGCTATCTCTATAAACATGGAAATATCTACACCGCCAACTGTATAAACATGGAAATACCTACAAGTCATCTGTATAAACATGGAAATATCTACACAGCCATCTGTATAAACATGGAAATATATACACAGCCATCTGTATATACATGGAAATATCTACACCACTCTCTGTATAAACATGGAAATAAGTACACCGCTATTTGTATAAACAAGGAAATATCTACACCGTGATCTGTATAAACATGGAAATATCTACACTGCTTTTTGTATAAACAAGGAAATATCTACACCGCTATCTGTATAAACATGGAAATAACTACACCGCTATTTGCATAAACAAGGAAATATCTACACCATGATCTGTATAAACATGGAAATACTTACAAAGTTATCTGTATAAACATGGAAATATCTACACCGGCATGTGTATAAACATGGAAATATCTACACAGCCATGTGTACATACATGGAAATATCTACACCGCTCTCTATATAAACAAAGAAATAACTACACCGCTATCTGTATATACATGGAGATATCTACACCGCCATCTACATATCCATAGAAATATCTGCGCCGCCATCTGTATAAACATGGAAAAATCTACACGGTCATCTGAATATAGATGGAAATATCAACACCGCCATCTGTAGAAACATGGAAATATCTGCACCGCTATCTGTATAAACATGTAAATATCTACACCGTGGTCTGTATAAACATGGAAATATCTTCACCGCTATCTGTATAAACATGGAAATATATACACCGCTATCTCTATAAACATGGAAATATCTACACCGTGATCTGTATAAACATGGAAATATTTACACCGATATCTCTATAAACATGGAAATATCTACAATGCCATCTCTATAAACATGGAAATATCCACACCGCCATCTGTATAAACCTGGAAATATCGACACCGCTATCTGTATAAACCTGGAAATATCTACACCTATATCTGTATAAACATGGTAATATCTACTCCACCATCTACATAAACATGGAAATATCTACAACGCCATCTGTATAAACATGGAAATATCTACAATGCCATCTGTAGAAAGATGGAAATATCTACACTGCAATCTGTGTAAACATGGAAATACCTACACCAATCTCTGTAAAAACATGGAAGTATCTACACCGCTATCTGTATAAAGATGGAAATATCTACACCGCGATCTGCATAAGCATGGAAATATCTACACCGCGATCTGCATAAACATGGAAATATCTACACCGCCATCTGTAGAAACATGGAAATATCTACACCGCGATCTGCATAAACATGGAAATATCTACACCGCGATCTGTATAAACATGGAAATAACTACACCGCTATCTGTAGAAACATGGAAATATCTACACAGCTATCTCTATAAACATGGAAATATCTACACCGCCATCTGTATAAACATGGAAATACCTACAAGTCATCTGTATAAACATGGAAATATCTACACAGCCATCTGTATAAACATGGAAATATCTACACAGCCACCTGTATATACATGGAAATATCTTCACCGCTATCTGTATAAAAATGGAAATAAATACACCGCTATTTGTATAAACAAGGAAATATCTACACCGTGATCTGTATAAACATGGAAATATCTACACTGCTATTTGTATAAACAAGGAAATATCTACACCGCTATCTGTATAAACATGGAAATAACTACACCGCTATTTGCATAAACAAGGAAATATCTACACCGTGATCTGTATAAACATGGAAATATCTACAACGCCATCTCTATAAACATGGAAATATCTACACCACTATCTGTATAAACATGGAAATATCCACACCGCTATCTCTATAAACATGGAAATAACTACACCGCGATCAGTATAAACGTGGAAATATCTACACCGCTATCTCTATAAACATGGAAATATCTCCACTGCTATCTCTATTAACATCGAAATATCTACACCGCAATCTGTATAAACATGGAAATACATACAAAGTTATCTGTATAAACATGGAAATATCTACACCGCCATCTGTATAAACATGGAAATATCTACACAGCCATGTGTACATACATGGAAATATCTACAACGCTCTCTATATAAACAAAGAAATAACTACACCGCTATCTGTATATACATGGAAATATCTACACCGCCATCTACATATCCATAGAAATATCTGCGCCGCCATCTGTATAAACATGGAAATATCTACACGGTCATCTGTGTATAGATGGAAATATCAACACCGCCATCTGTACAAACATGGAAATATCCGCACCGCTATCTGTATAAACATGGAAATATCTACACCGTGGTCTGTATAAACATGGAAATATCTACACCGCTATCTGTATAAACATGGAAATATATACACCGCTATCTCTATAAACATGGAAATATCTACACCGCGATCTGTATAAACATGGAAATATTTACACCGATATCTGTATAAACATGGAAATATCTACACCGCCATCTCTATAAACATGGAGATATCTACACCGCCATCTGTATAAACATGGAATTATCTACACCGCTATCTGTATAAACCTGGAAATATCTACACTGCTATCTGTATAAACGTGGTAATATCTACACCATCATCTATATAAACATGGAAATAACTACACCGCCATCTGTATAAACATGGAAATATCTACAATGCCATCTGTAGAAAGATGGAAATATGTACACTGCAATCTGTGTAAACATGGAAATACCTACACCAATATTTGTAAAAACATGGAAATATCTACACCGCTATCTGTATAAAGATGGAAACATCTACACCGCGATCTGCATAAGCATGGAAATATCTACACCGCGATCTGCATAAACATGGAAATATCTACACCGCTATCTGTAGAAACATGGAAATATCTACACCGCGATCTGCATAAACATGGAAATATCTACACCGCTCTCTGTAGAAACATGGAAGTATCTACACAGCTATCTCTATAAACATGGAAATATCTACACCGCCATCTGTATAAACATGGAAATACCTACAAGTCATCTGTATAAACATGGAAATATCTACACAGCCATCTGTAAAAACATGGAAATATCTACACCGCTGTCTGTATAAACATGGAAATAACTACACCGATATTTGTAGAAACAAGGAAATATCTACACCGTGACCTGTATAAACATGCAAATATCTACACTGCTATTTGTATAAACAAGGAAATATCTACACCGCTATCTGTATAAACATGGAAATAACTACACCGCTATTTGCATAAACAAGGAAATATCTACACCGTGATCTGTATAAACATGGAAATATCTACAACGCCATCTCTATAAACATGGAAATATCTACACCCCTATCTGTATAAACATGGAAATATCCACACCGCTATCTCAATAAACATGGAAATAACTACACCGCGATCAGTATAAACTTGGAAATATCTACACCGCTATCTCTATAAACATGGAAATATCTCCACTGTTATCTCTATAAACATCGAAATATCTACACCGCCAGCTGTATAAACATGGAAATACTTACAAAGTTATCTGTAAAAACATGGAAATATCTACACCGCTGTCTGTATAAAGATGGAAATATCTACACTGCGACCTGCATAAGCATGGAATAATCTACACCGCGATCTGCATAAACGTGGAAATATCTACACCGCTATCTGTAGAAACATGGAAATATCTACACAGCTATCTCTATAAACATGGAAATATCTACACCGCCATCTGTATAAACATGGAAATAACTACAAGTCATCTGTATAAACATGGAAACATCTACACAGCCATCTGTATAAACATGGAAATATCTACAAAGCCATCTGTATATTCATGGAAATATCTACACCGCTATCTGTATAAACATGGAAATAACTACACCGCTATTTGTATAAACAAGGAAATATCTACACCGTGATCTGTATAAACATGGAAATATCTACACGCATATTTGTATAAACAAGGAAGTATCCTCACCGCTATCAGTATAAACATGGAAATAAATACACCGCTATTTGCATAAACAAGGAAATATCTACACCGTGATCTGTATAAACATGGAAATATCTACAACGCCATCTCTATAAACATGGAAATATCTACACCCCTATCTGTATAAACATGAAAATATCCACACCGCTATCTCTATAAACATGGAAATAACTACACCGCGATCAGTATAAACGTGGAAATATCTACACCGCTATCTCTATAAACATGGAAATATCTCCAATACTATCTCTATAAACATCGAAATATCTACACCGCTATCTGTATAAACATGGAAATACTTACAAAGTTATCTGTATAAACATGGAAATATCTACACCGCCATCTGTATAAACATGGAAATACCTACACAGCCATGTGTACATACATGCAAATATCTACACCGCTCTCTATATAAACATGGAAATAAATACACTGCTATCTGTATATACATGGAAATATCTACATCGCCGTCTACGTATTCATAGAAATATCTGCACCGCCATCTGTACAAACAGAGAAATATCTACACGGTCATCTGTGTATATATGGAAATATCAACACCGCCATCTGTACAAACATGGAAATATCTGCACCGCTATCTGTATGAACATGGAAATATCTACACCGTGGTCTGTATAAACATGGAAATATCTACACCGCTATCTGTATAAACATGGAAATATATACACCGCTATCTCTATAAACATGGAAATATCTACACCGTGATCTGTATAAACATGGAAATATTTACACCGATATCTGTATAAACATGGAAATATCTACACCGCCATCTCTATAAACATGGAAATATCTACACCGCCATCTGTATAAACATGGAAATATCTACACCGCAACCTGAATAAACCTGGAAATATCTGCACCGCTGTCTGTATAAACATGGTAATATCTACACCGCCATCTAAATAAACATGGAAATATCTACACCGCCATCTGTATAAACATGGAAATATCTACAATGCCATCTGTAGAAAGATGGAAATATCTGCTCGGCAATCTGTGTAAACATGGAAATATATACACCAATGTCTGTAAAAACATGGAAATATCTACACCGCTATCTGTATAAACATGGAAATATCTACACCGCGATCTGCATAAACATGGAAATATCTACACCGCGATCTGTATAAACATTTAAATATCTACACTGCGATCTGTATAAACATGTAAATATCTAAAACGCTATCTGTACAAACATGGAAATATCTAAACAGCTATCTCTATAAACATGGAAATATCTACACCGCCATCTGTATAAACATGGAAATACCTACAAGTCATCTGTATAAACATGGAAATATCTACACAGCCATCTGTATAAACATGGAAATATCTACACAGCCATCTGTATATACATGGAAATATCTACACCGCTATCTGAATAAACATGGAAATAACTACACCGCTATTTGTATAAACAAGGAAATATCTACACCGTGATCTGTATAAACATGGAAATATCTACACTGCTATTTCTATAAACAAGGATATATCTACATGGCTATCAGTATAAACATGGAAATAACTACACCGGTATTTGCATAAACAAGGAAATATCTACACCGTGATCTGTATAAACATGGAAATATCTACAACGCCATCTCTATAAACATGGAAACATCTACACCCCTATCTGTATAAACATGGAAATATCCACACGGCTATCTCTATAAACATGGAAATAACTACACTGCGATCAGTATAAACATCGAAATATCTACACCGCCGTCTGTATAAACATGGAAATACTTAGAAAGTTATCTGTATAAACATGGAAATAGCTACACCACCATCTGTATAAACATGGAAATATCTACACAGCCATGTGTACATACATGGAAATATCTACACCGCTCTCTATATAAACATGGAAATAACTATACCGCTATCTGTATATACATGGAAATATCTACACCGCCATCTACATATCCATAGAAATCTCTGCGCCGGCATCTGTATAAACATGGAAATATCTACACGGTCATCTGTGTATAGATGGAAATATCAACACCGCCATCTGTACAAACATGGAAATATCTGCAACGCTATCTGTATAAACATGGAAATATCTACACCGAGGTCTGTATAAACATGGAAATATCTACACCGCTATCTGTATAAACATGGAAATATATACACCGCTATCTCTATAAACATGGAAATATCTACACCGTGATCTGTATAAACATGGAAATATTTACACCGATATCTGTATAAACATGGAAATATCTACACCGCCATCTCTATTAACATGGAAATATCTACACCGCCATCTGTATAAACATGGAAATATCTACACCGCTATCTGTATAAACCTGGAAATATCTACACGGCTATCTGTATAAACATGGTAATATCTACACCACCATCTAAATAAACATGGAAATATCTACACCGCCATCTGTATAAACATGGAAATATCTACAATGCCATGTGTAGAAAGATGGAAATATCTACACCGCAATCTGTGTAAACATGGAAATATCTAAACCAATGTCTGTAAAAACATGGAAATATCTACACCGCTATCTGTAAAAACATGGAAATATCTACACCGCAATCTGCATAAACATGGAAATATCTACTCCGCGATCTGTATAAAGATGGAAATATCTACACCGCCATCTGCATAAACATGGAAATATCTACACCGCGATCTGTATAAACATGTAAATACCTACACCGCGATCTGTATAAACATGTAATTATCTACACCGCTATCTGTAGAAACATGGAAATATCTACACAGCTATCTCTATAAACATGGAAATATCTACACCGCCATCTCTATAAACATGGAAATACCTACAAGTCATATGTATAAACATGGAAATATCTACACAGCCATCTGTATAAACATGGAAATATCTACCCAGCCATCTGTATATACATGGAAATATCTACACCGCTACCTGTATAAACATGGACATAACTACACCGCTATTTGTATAAAGAAGGAAATATCTACACCGTGATCTGTATAAACATGGAAATATCTACACTGCTATTTCTATAAACAAGGAAATATCTACACCGCTATCTGTATAAACATGGAAATACTTACAAAGTTATCAGTATAAACATGGAAATATCTACACCGCCATCTGTATAAACATGGAAATATCTAGACAGCCATGTGTACATACATGGAAATATCTACACCGCTCTCTATATAAACATGGAAATAACTACACCGCTATCTGTATATACATGGAAATCTCTACACCGCCATCTACATATCCATAGAAATATCTGTGCCTCCATCTGTATAAACATGCAAATATCTACACGGTCATCTGTGTATAAATGGAAATATCAACACCGCCGTCTGTACAAACATGGAAATATCTGCACCGCTATCTGTATAAACATGGAAATATCTATACCGTGGTCTGTATAAACATGGAAATATCTACACCGCTATCTGTATAAACATGGAAATATATACACCGCAATCTCTATAAACATGGAAATATCTACAGCATGATCTGTATAAACTTGGAAATATTTACACCGATATCTGTACAAACATGGAAATATCTACACCGCCATCTCTATAAACATTGAAATATCTACAACGCCATTTGTATTAACATGGAAATATCTACACCGCTATCTGTATAAACCTGGAAATATCTACACCGCTATCTGTATAAACATGGTAATATGTATACCACCATCAATATAAACATGGAAATATCTACACCACCATCTGTATAAACATGGAAATATCTACAATGCCATCTGTAGAAAGATGGCAATATCTACACCGCAATCTGTGTAAACGTGGAAATATCTACACCAATATCTGTAAAAACATGGAAATATCTACACCGCTATCTGTATAAACATGGAAATATCTACACCGCCATCTGCATAAACATGGAAATATCTACTCCGCGATCTGTATAAACATGGAAATATTTACACCGCTATCTGTAGAAACATGGAAATATCTACACCGCTATCTGCATAAAGAAGGAAATATCTACACCGCGATCTGTATAAACATGTAAATACCTACACCGCTATCTGTAGAAACATGGAAATATCTACACAGCTATCTCTATAAACATGGAAATATCTACACCGCCATCTGTATGAACATGGAAATACCTACAAGTCATCTGTATAAACATGGAAATATCTACACAGCCATCTGTATAAACATGGAAATATCTACACAGCCATCTGTATATACATGGAAATATCTACACCGCTATCTGTATAAACATGGAAATAACTACACCGCTATTTGTATAAACAAGGAAATATCTACACCGTGATCTGTATAAACATGGATATATCTACACTGCTATTTGTATAAACAAGGAAATATCTACACCGCTATCTGTATAAACATGGAAATAACTACACCGCTATTTGCATAAACAGGGAAATATCTACACCGTGATCTGTATAAACATGGAAATATCTACAACGCCATCTCTATAAACATGGAAATATCTACACCCCTATCTGTATAAACATGGAAATATCCACACCGCTATCTCTATAAACATGAAAATAACTACACGGCGATCAGTATAAACGTGGAAATATCTACACCGCTATCTCTATAAACATGGAAATATCTCCACTGCTATCTCTATAAACATCGAAATATCTACACCGCCATCTGTATAAACATGGAAATACTTACAAAGTTATCTGTATAAACATGGAAATAGCTACACCGCCATCTGTATAAACATGGAAATATCTACACAGCCATGTGTACATACATGGAAATATCTACACCGCTCTCTATATAAACATGGAAATAACTACACCGCTATCTGTATATACATGGAAATATCTACACCGCCATCTACATATCCATAGAAATATCTGCGCCGCCATCTGTATAAACATGGAAATATCTACACGGTCATCTGTGTATAGATGGAAATATCAACACCGCCTTCTGTACAAACATGGAAATATCTGCACCGCTATCTTTATAAACATGGAAATATCTACACCGAGGTCTGTATAAACATGGAAATATCTACACCGCTATCTGTATAAATATGGAAATATATACACCGCTATCTCTATAAACATGGAAATATCTACAACGTGATCTGTATAAACATGGAAATATTTACACCGATATCTGTATAAACATGGAAATATCTACACCGCCATCTCTATAAACATGGAAATATCTACACCGCCATCTGTATAAACATGGAAATATCCACACCGCTATCTGAATAAACCTGGAAATATCTGCACCGCTATCTGTATAAACATGGTAATATCTACACCACCATCTATATAAATATGGAAATATCTACACCAATATCTGTAAAAACATGGAAATATCTACACCGCTATCTGTATAAACATGGAAATATCTATACCGAGATCTGCATAAACATGGAAATATCTACACCACGATCTGTATAAACATGAAAATATCTACACCGCTATCAGTAGAAACATGGAAATATCGACACCGCCATCTGAATAAACATGGAAATATCTACACCGCGATCTGTATAAACATGGAAATATCTACACCGCTATCTGTAGAAACATGGAAATATCTACACCGCCATCTCTATAAACATGGAAATATCTACACCGCCATCTGTATAAACATGGAAATATCTACAACGCTATCTGTATAAACCTGAATATATCTACACCGCTATCTGTATAAACATGGTAATATCTACATCACCGTCTATATAAACATGGAAATATCTACACCGCCATCTGTATAAACATGGAAATATCTACAATGCCATCTGTAGAAAGATGTAAATATCTACACCGCAATCTGTGTAAACATGGAAATATCTACACCAATATCTGTAAAAACATGGAAATATCTACACCGCTATCTGTGGAAACATGGAAATATCTACACAGCTATCTCTATAAACAAGGAAATATCTACACCGCCATCTGTATAAACATGGAAATACCTACAAGTCATCTGTATAAACATGGAAATATCTACAAAGCCATCTGTATAAACATGGAAATATCTACACAGCCATCTGTATATACATAGAAATATCTACAAAGCCATCTGTATATACATGGAAATAACTACACCGCTATTTGTATAAACAAGGAAATATCTACACTGTGATCTGTATAAACATGGAAATATCTACACTGCTATTTGTATAAACAAGGAAATATCTACACCGCTATCTGTATAAACATGGAAATAACTACACCGCTATTTGCATAAACAAGGAAATATCTACACCGTGATCTATATAAACATGGAAATATCTACAACGCCATCTCTATAAACATGGAAATATCTACACCCCTATCTGTATAAACATGGAAATATCCACACCGCTATCTCTATAAACATGGAAATAACTACACCGCGATCAGTATAAACGTGGAAATATCTACACCGCTATCTCTATAAACATGGAAATATCTCCACTACTATCTATATAAACAGCGAAATATCTACACCGCCATCTGTATAAACATGGAAATACTGACAAAGTTATCTGTATAAACATGGAAATATCTACACCGCCATCTGTATAAACATGGAAATATCTACACAGCCATGTGTACATATTTGGAAATATCTACACCACTCTCCATATAAACATGGAAATAACTACACCGCTATCTGTATATACATGGAAATATCTACACCGCCATCTACATATCCATAGAAATATCTGCGCCACCATCTGTATAAACATGGAAATATCTACACGGTCATCTCTGTATAGATGGAAATATCAACACCGCCATCTGTACAAACATGGAAATATCTGCACCGCTATCTGTATAAACATGGAAATATCTACACTGTGGTCTGTATAAACATGGAAATATCTACACCGCTATCTGTATAAACATGGAAATATATACAATGCCATCTCTATAAACATGGAAATATCTACACAGCCGTGTGTACATATATGGAAATATCTACACCGCTCTCTATATAAACATGGAAATAACTACACCGCTATCTGTATATACATGGAAATATCTACACCGACATCTACATATCCATAGAAATATCTGCGCCGCCATCTGTATAAACATGGAAATATCTACACGGTCATCTGTGTATAGATGGAAATATCAACACCGCCATCTGTATAAACATGGAAATACCTACAAGTCATCTGTATAAACATGGAAATATCTACAAAGCCATCTGTATAAACATGGAAATATCTACACAGCCATCGGTATATACATAGAAATATCTACAAAGCCATCTGTATATACATGGAAATAACTACACCGCTATTTGTATAAACAAGGAAATATCTACACTGTGATCTGTATAAACATGGAAATATCTACACTGCTATTTGTATAAACAAGGAAATATCTACACAGCTATCTGTATAAACATGGAAATAACTACACCGCTATTTGCATAAACAAGGAAATATCTACACCGTGATCTATATAAACATGGAAATATCTACAACGCCATCTCTCTAAACATGGAAATATCTACACCCCTATCTGTATAAACATGGAAATATCCACACCGCTATCTCTATAAACCTGGAAATAACTACACCGCGATCAGTATAAACGTGGAAATATCTACACCGCTATCTCTATAAACATGGAAATATCTCCACTACTATCTATATAAACATCAAAATATCTACACCGCCATCTGTATAAACATGGAAATACTGACAAAGTTATCTGTATAAACATGGAAATATCTACACCGCCATCTGAATAAACATGGAAATATCTATACAGCCATGTGTACATATATGGAAATATCTACACCGCTCTCCATATAAACATGGAAATAACTACACCGCTATCTGTATATACATGGAAATATCTACACTGCCATCTATATATCCATAGAAATATCTGCGCCACCATCTGTATAAACATGGAAATATCTACACAGTCATCTGTGTATAGATGGAAATATCAACACCGCCATCTGTACAAACATGGAAATACCTGCACCGCTATCTGTACAAACATGGAAATATCTACACCGTGGTCTGTATAAACATGGAAATATCTACACCGCCATCTCTATAAACATGGAAATATATACACCGCCATCTCTATAAACATGGAAATATCTACAACGTGATCTGTATAAACATGGAACTATTTACACCGTTATCTGTATAAACATGGAAATATCTACACCGCCATCTCTATAAACATGGAAATATCTACGCCGGCATCTGTATAAACATGGAAATATCTACACCGCTATCTGTATAAACATGGAAATATATACACCGCTATCTCTATAAACATGGAAATATCTACACCGTGATCTGTATAAACATGGAAATATTTACACCGATATCTGTATAAACATGGAAATATCTACACCGCCATCTCTATAAACATGGAAATATCTACACCGCCATCTGTATAAACATGGAAATACCTACACCGCAACCTGAATAAACCTGGAAATATCTGCACCGCTATCTGTATAAACATGGTAATATCTACACCGCCATCTAAATAAACATGGAAATATCTACACCGCCATCTGTATAAACATGGAAATATCTACAATGCCATCTGTAGAAAGATGGAATTATCTGCTCGGCAATCTGTGTAAACATGGAAATATATACACCAATGTCTGTAAAAACATGGAAATATCTACACCGCTATCTGTATAAACATGGAAATATCTACACCGCGATCTGCATAAACATGGAAATATCTACACCGCGATCTGTATAAACATTTAAATATCTACACTGCGATCTGTATAAACATGTAAATATCTAAAACGCTATCTGTACAAACATGGAAATATCTAAACAGCTATCTCTATAAACATGGAAATATCTACACCGCCATCTGTATAAACATGGAAATACCTACAAGTCATCTGTATAAACATGGAAATATCTACACAGCCATCTGTATAAACATGGAAATATCTACACAGCCATCTGTATATACATGGAAATATCTACACCGCTATCTGAATAAACATGGAAATAACTACACCGCTATTTGTATAAACAAGGAAATATCTACACCGTGATCTGTATAAACATGGAAATATCTACACTGCTATTTCTATAAACAAGGATATATCTACATGGCTATCAGTATAAACATGGAAATAACTACACCGGTATTTGCATAAACAAGGAAATATCTACACCGTGATCTGTATAAACATGGAAATATCTACAACGCCATCTCTATAAACATGGAAACATCTACACCCCTATCTGTATAAACATGGAAATATCCACACGGCTATCTCTATAAACATGGAAATAACTACACTGCGATCAGTATAAACGTGGAAATATCTACACCGCTATCTCTATAAACATGGAAATATCTCCACTGCTATCTCTATAAACATCGAAATATCTACACCGCCATCTGTATAAACATGGAAATACTTACAAAGTTATCTGTATAAACATGGAAATATGTACACTGCCATCTGTATAAACATGGAAATATCTACACAGCCATGTGTACATACATGGAAATATCTAAACCGCTCTCTATATAAACATGGAAATAACTACACAGCTATCTGTATATACATGGAAATACCTACACCGCCATCTACATATCCATAGAAATATCTGCGCCGCCATCTGTATAAACATGGAAATATCTACACGGTCATCTGTGTATAGATGGAAATATCAACACCGCCATCTGTACAAACATGGAAATATCTGCACCGCTATCTGTATAAACATGGAAATATATACACCACTATCTGTATAAACATGGAAATATATACACCGCTATCTCTATAAACATGTAAATATCTACACCGTGATCTGTATAAACATGGAAATATTTACACCGATATCTGTATAAACATGGAAATATCTACCCCGCCATCTCTATAAACCTGGAAATATCTACACTGCCATCTGTATAAACATGGAAATATCTACACCGCTACCTGTATAATCCTGGAAATATCTTCAACGCTATCTGTATAAACATGGTAATATCTACACCACCATATAAATAAACATGGAAATATCTACACCGCCATCTTTATAAACATGGAAATATCTACAATGCCATCTGTAGAAAGATGGAAATATCTACACCGCAATCTGTGTAAACATGGAAATATCTACACCAATGTCTGTAAAAACATGGAAATATCTACACCGCTATCTGTATAAACATGGAAATATCTACACCGCAATCTGCATAAACATGGAAATATCTACTCCGCGATCTGTATAAACATGGAAATATCTACACCGCTATCTGTAGAAACATGGAAATATCAACACCGCGATCTGCATAAACATGGAAATATCTACACCGCGATCTGTATAATCATGTAAATATCTACACCGCGATCTGTATAAACATGTAAATATCTACACCGCTATCTGTAGAAACATGGAAATATCTACACAGCTATCTCTATAAACATGGAAATATCTACACCGCCATCTCTATAAATATGGAAATACCTACAAGTCATCTGTATAAACATGGAAATATCTACACAGCCATCTGTATATACATGGAAATATCTACACCGCTACCTGTATAAACATGGAAATAACTACACCGCTATTTGTATAACCAAGGAAATATCTCCAACGTGATCTGTATAAACATGGAAATATCTACACTGCTATTTGTATAAACAAGGAAATATCTACAACGCTATTTGTATAAACATGGAAATACCTACACCGCTATTTGCATAAACAACGAAATATCTACACCGTGATCTGTATAAACATGGAAATATCTACAACGCCATCTCTATAAACATGGAAATATCTACACCCCTATCTGTATAAACATGGAAATATCCACACCGCTATCCCTATAAACATGGAAATAACTACACCGAGATCAGTATAAACGTGGAAATATCTACACCGCTATCTGTATAAACATGGAAATATCTCCACTGCTATCTCTATAAACATCGAAATATCTACACCGCCGTCTGTATAAACATGGAAATACTTACAAAGTTATCTGTATAAACATGGAAATAGCTACACCGCCATCTGTATAAACATGGAAATATCTACACAGCCATGTGTACATACATGGAAATATCTACACCGCTCTCTATATAAACATGGAAATAACTACACCGCTATCTGTATATACATGGAAATATCTACACCGCCATCTACATATCCATAGAAATCTCTGCGCCGGCATCTGTATAAACATGGAAATATCTACACGGTCATCTGTGTATAGATGGAAATATCAACACCGCCATCTGTACAAACATGGAAATATCTGCAACGCTATCTGTATAAACATGGAAATATCTACACCGAGGTCTGTATAAACATGGAAATATCTACACCGCTATCTGTATAAACATGGAAATATATACACCGCTATCTCTATAAACATGGAAATATCTACACCGTGATCTGTATAAACATGGAAATATTTACACCGATATCTGTATAAACATGGAAATATCTACACCGCCATCTCTATTAACATGGAAATATCTACACCGCCATCTGTATAAACATGGAAATAACTACACCGCTATCTGTATAAACCTGGAAATATCTACACGGCTATCTGTATAAACATGGTAATATCTACACCACCATCTAAATAAACATGGAAATATCTACACCGCCATCTGTATAAACATGGAAATATCTACAATGCCATGTGTAGAAAGATGGAAATATCTACACCGCAATCTGTGTAAACATGGAAATATCTAAACCAATGTCTGTAAAAACATGGAAATATCTACACCGCTATCTGTAAAAACATGGAAATATCTACACCGCAATCTGCATAAACATGGAAATATCTACTCCGCGATCTGTATAAAGATGGAAATATCTACACCGCTATCTGTAGATACATGGAAATATCTACACCGCCATCTGCATAAACATGGAAATATCTACACCGCGATCTGTATAAACATGTAAATACCTACACCGCGATCTGTATAAACATGTAATTATCTACACCGCTATCTGTAGAAACATGGAAATATCTACACAGCTATCTCTATAAACATGGAAATATCTACACCGCCATCTCTATAAACATGGAAATACCTACAAGTCATATGTATAAACATGGAAATATCTACACAGCCATCTGTATAAACATGGAAATATCTACAAGGCCATCTGTAAAAAGATGGAAATATCTGCACCGCAATCTGTGTAAACATGGAAATATCTACACCAATGTCAGTAAAAACATGGAAATATCTACACCACTATCTGTATAAACATGGAAATATCTACACCGCAATCTGTATAAACATGGAAATATCTACACCGCTATCTGTAGAAACATGGAAATATCTACACCGCTATATGCATAAACAAGGAAATATCTACACCGCGATCTGTATAAACATGTAAATACCTAAACCGCTATCTGTAGAAACATGGAAATATCTACGCAGCTATCTCTATAAACATGGAAATATCTACACCGCCATCTGTATAAACATGGAAATACCTACACGTCATCTGTATAAACATGGAAATATCTACACAGTCATCTGTATAAACATGGAAATATCTACACAGCCATCTGTATATACATGGAAATATCTACACCGCTATGTGTATAGACATGGAAATAACTACACCGCTATTTGTATAAACAAGGAAATATCTACACCGTGATCTCTATAAACATGGAAACATCTACACTGCTATTTGTATAAACAAGGAAATATCTACACCGCTATCTGTATAAACATGGAAATAACTACACCGTTATTTGCATAAACAAGGAAATATATACACCGTGATCTGTATAAACATGGAAATATCTACAACGCCATCTCTATAAACATGGAAATATCTACACCCCTATCTGTATAAACATGGAAATATCCACACCGCTATCTCTATAAACATGGAAATAACTACACCGCGATCAGTATAAACGTGGAAATATCTACACCGCTATCTCTATAAACATGGAAATATCTCCACTGCTATCTCTATAAACATCGAAATATCTACACCGCCATCTGTATAAACATGGAAATAATTACAAAGTTATCTGTATAAACATGGAAATATCTACACTGCCATCTGTATAAACATGGAAATATCTACACAGCCATGTGTACATATATGGAAATATCTACACCGCTCTCTATATAAACATGGAAATAACTACACCGCTATCTGTATATACATGGAAATATCTACACCGCCATCTACATATCCATGGAAATATCTGCGCCGCCATCTGTATAAACATGGAAATATCTACACGGTCATCTGTGTATAGATGGAAATATCAACACCGCCATCTGTACAAACATGGAAATATCTGCACCGCTATCTGTATAAACATGGAAATACCTACAACGTGGTCTGTATAAACATGGAAATATCTACATCGCTATCTGTATAAACATGGAAATATATACACCGCTATCTCTATAAACATGGAAATATCTACACCGCCATCTGTATAAACATGGAAATATCTACAATTCCATCTGTAGAAAGATCGAAATACCTACACCACAATCTGTGTAAACATGGAAATATCTACACCAATATCTGTAAAAACATGGAAATATCCACACCGCTATCTGTATAAACATGGAAATATCTACACCGCGATCTGCATAAACATGGAAATATCTACACCGCGATCTGTATAAACATGGAAATATCTACACTGCTATCTGTAGAAACAGGGAAATATCTACACCGCGATCTGCATAAACATGGAAATATCTACACCGCGATCTGTATAAACATGGAAATATCTACACCGCTATCTGAAGAAACATGGAAATATCTACACAGCTATCTCTATAAACATGGACATATCTACACCGCCATCTGTATAAACATGGAAATACCTACAAGTCATCTGTATAAACATGGAAATATATACACAGCCATCTGTATAAACATGGAAATATCTACACAGCCATCTGTATATACATGGAAATATCTACACCGCTATCTGTATAAACATGGAAATAACTACACCGCTATTTGTATAAACAGGTAAATATCTACACTGTGATGTGTATAAACATGGAAATATCTACACTGCTATTTGTATAAACAAGGAAATATCTACACCGCTATCTGTATAAACATGGAAATAACTACACTGCTATTTGCATAAACAAGGAAATATCTACACCGTGATCTGTATAAACATGGAAATATCTACAACGCCATCTCTATAAACATGGAAATATCTACACCCCTATCTGTATAAACATGGAAATATCCACATCGCTATCTCTATAAACATGGAAATTACTACACCGCGATCAGTATAAACGTGGAAATATCTACACCGCTATCTCTATAAACATGGAAATATCTCCACTACTATCTCTATAAACATCGAAATATCTACACCGCCATCTACATATCCATAGAAATATCTGCGCCGCCATCTGTATAAACATGGAAATATCTACACGGTCATCTGTGTATAGATGGAAATATCAACACCGCCATCCGTACAAACATGGAAATATCTGCACCGCTATCTGTATAAACATGGAAATATCTACACCGTGGTCTGTATAAACATGGAAATATCTACACCGCTATCTGTATAAACATGGAAATATATACATCGCTATCTGTAGAAACATGGAAATACCTACACCGTGATCTGTATAAACATGGAAATATTTACAACGATATCTGTATAAACATGGAAATATCTACACCGCCATCTCTATAAACATGGAAATATCTACACCGCCATCTGTATAAACATGGAAATATCTACACCGCTATCTGTATAAACCTGGAAATATCTACACCGCTATCTGTATAAACATGGTAATATCTACACCACCATCTATATAAACATGGACATATCTACACCGTCATCTGTATAAACATGGGAATATCTACAATGCCATCTGTAGAAAGATGGAAATATCTACACCGCAATCTGTGTAAACATGGAAATATCTACACCAATATCTGTAAAAACATGGAAATAACTACACGGCTATCTGTATAAACATGGAAATATCTATACCGCGATCTGCATAAACATGGAAATATCTACACCGCGATCTGTAGAAACATGGAAATATCTACACCGCGATCTGAATAAACATGGAAATATCTACAACGCGATCTGTATAAACATGGAAATATCTACACCGCTATCTGTAGAAACATGAAAATATCTACACAGCTATCTCTATAAACATGGAAATATCTACACCGCCATCTGTATAGACATGGAAATACCTACAAGTCATCTGTATAAACATGGAAATATATACACAGCCATCTGTATAAACATGGAAATATCTACACAGCCGTCTGTATATACATGGAAATATCTACACCGCTATCTCTATAAACATGGAAATAACTACACCGGTATTTGTATAAACAAGGAAATGTCTACACTGTGATCTGTATAAACATGGAAATATCTACACTGCTATTTGTATAAACAAGGAAATATCTACACCGCTATCTGTATAAACATGGAAATAACTACAACGCTATTTGCATAAACAAGGAAATATCTACACCGTGATCTGTATAAACATGGAAATATCTACAACGCCATCTCTATAAACATGGAAATATCTACACCCCTATCTGTATAAACATTTAAATATCCACACCGCTATCTCTATAAACATGGAAATTACTACACCGTGATCAGTATAAACGTGGAAATATCTACACCGCTATCTCTATAAACATGGAAATATCTCCACTACTATCTCTATAAACATCGAAATATCTACACCGCCATCTACATATCCATAGAAATATCTGCGCCGCCATCTGTATAAACATGGAAATATCTACACGGTCATCTGTGTATAGATGGAAATATCAACACGGCCATCCGTACAAACATGGAAACATCTGCACCGCTATCTGTATAAACATGGAAATATCTACACCGTGATCTGTATAAACATGGAAATATCTACACCGCTATCTGTATAAACATGGAAATATATACATCGCTATCTGTATAAACATGGAAATACCTACACCGTGATCTGTATAAACATGGAAATATTTACAACGATATCTGTATAAACATGGAAATATCTACACCGCCATCTCTATAAACATGGAAATATCTACACCGCCATCTGTATAAACATGGAAATATCTACACCGCTATCTGTATAAACCTGGAAATATCTACACCGCTATCTGTATAAACATGGTAATATCTACACCACCATCTATATAAACATGGAAATATCTACACCGCCATCTGTATAAATATGGAAATATCTACAATGCCATCTGTAGAAAGATGGAAATATCTACAACGCAATCTGTGTAAACATGGAAATATCTACACCAATATCTGTAAAAACATGGAAATATCTACACCGCTATCTGTATAAACATGGAAATATCTATACCGCGATCTGCATAAACATGGAAATATCTACACCGCGATCTGTATGAACATGAAAATATCTACACCGCTATCTGTAGAAACATGGAAATATCTACACCGCGATCTGAATAAACATGGAAATATCTACAACGCGATCTGTATAAACATGGAAATATCTACACCGCTATCTGTAGAAACATGGAAATATCTACACAGCTATCTCTATAAACATGGAAATATCTACACCGCCATCTGTATAGACATGGAAATACCTACAAGTCATCTGTATAAACATGGAAATATCTACACAGCCACCTGTATAAACATGGAAATATCTACACAGCCATCTGTATATACATGGAAATATCTACGCCGCTATCTGTATAAACATGGAAATAACTACACCGCTATTTGTATAAACAAGTAAATATCTACACTGTGATCTGTATAAACATGGAAATATCTACACTGCTATTTGTATAAACAAGGAAATAGCTACACCGCTATCTGTATAAACATGGAAATAACTACACCGCTATTTGCACAAACAAGGAAATATCTACACCGTGATCTGTATAAACATGGAAATATCTACAACGCCATCTCTATAAACATGGAAATATCTACACCCCTATCTGTATAAACATGGAAATATCCACACCGCTATCTCTATAAACATGGAAATTACTACACCGCGATCAGTATAAAGGTGGAAATATCTACACCGCTATCTCTATAAACATGGAAATATCTCCACTACTATCTCTATAAACATCGAAATATCTACACAGCCATCTACATATCCATAGAAATATCTGCGCCGCCATCTGTATAAACATGGAAATATCTACACGGTCATCTGTGTATAGATGGAAATATCAACACCGCCATCTGTACAAACATGGAAATATCTGCACCGCTATCTGTATAAACATGGAAATATCTACACCGTGGTCTGTATAAACATGGAAATATCTACACCGCTATCTGTATAAACATGGAAATATATACATCGCTATCTGTATAAACATGGAAATACCTACACCGTGATCTGTATAAACATGGAAATATTTACAACGATATCTGTATAAACATGGAAATATCTACACCGCCATCTCTATAAACATGGAAATATCTACACCGCCATCTGTATAAACATGGAAATATCTACACCGCTATCTGTATAAACCTGGAAATATCTACACCGCTATCTGTATAAACCTGGAAATATCTACACCGCTATCTGTATAAACATGGTAATATCTACACCACCATCTATATAAACATGGAAATATCTACACCGCCATCTGTATAAACATGGAAATATCTACAATGCCATCTGTAGAAAGATGGAAATATCTACACCGCAATCTGCGTAAACATGGAAATATCTACACCGCGATCTGTATAAACATGAAAATATCTACACCGCTCTCTGTAGAAAGATGGAAATATCTACACCGCGATCTGAATAAACATGGAAATATCTACAACGCGATCTGTATAAACATGGAAATATCTACACCGCTATCTGTAGAAACATGGAAATATCTACACAGCTATCTCTATAAACATGGAAATATCTACACCGCCATCTGTATAGACATGGAAATACCTACAAGTCATCTGTAGAAACATGGAAATATATACACAGCCATCTGTATAAACATGGAAATATCTACACAGCCATCTGTATATACATGGAAATATCTACACCGCTATCTGTATAAACATGGAAATAACTACACTGCTATTTGTATAAACAAGGAAATATCTACACTGTGATCTGTATAAACATGGAAATATCTACACTGCTATTTGTATAAACAAGGAAATAGCTACACCGCTATCTGTATAAACATGTAAATAACTACACCGCTATTTGCACAAACAAGGAAATATCTACACCGTGATCTGTATAAACATGGAAATATCTACAACGCCATCTCTATAAACATGGAAATATCTACACCCCTATCTGTATAAACATGGAAATATCCACACCGCTATCTCTATAAACATGGAAATTACTACACCGCGATCAGTATAAACGTGGAAATATCTACACCGCTATCTCTATAAACATGGAAATATCTCCACTACTATCTCTATAAACATCGAAATATCTACACCGCCATCTACATATCCATAGAAATATCTGCGCCGCCATCTGTATAAACATGGAAATATCTACACGGTCATCTGTGTATAGATGGAAATATCAACACCGCCATCCGTACAAACATGGAAATATCTGCACCGCTATCTGTATAAACATGGAAATATCTACACCGTGGTCTGTATAAACATAGAAATATCTGCACCGCTATCTGTATAAACATGGAAATATCTACACCGTGGTCTGTATAAACATGGAAATATCTACACCGCTATCTGTATAAACATGGAAATATATACATCGCTATCTGTATAAACATGGAAATACCTACACCGTGATCTGTATAAACATGGAAATATTTACAACGATATCTGTATAAACATGGAAATATCTACACCGCCATCTCTATAAACATGGAAATATCTACACCGCCATCTGTATAAACATGGAAATATCTACACCACTATCTGTATAAACCTGGAAATATCTACACCGCTATCTGTATAAACATGGTAATATCTACACCACCATCTATATAAACATGGACATATCTACACCGCCATCTGTATAAACATGGAAATATCTACAATGCCATCTGTAGAAAGATGGAAATATCTACACCGCAATCTGTGTAAACATGGAAATATCTACACCAATATCTGTAAAAACATGGAAATAACTACACCGCTATCTGTATAAACATGGAAATATCTATACCGCGATCTGCATAAACCTGGAAATATCTACACCGCGATCTGTATAAACATGAAAATATCTACACCGCTATCTGTAGAAACATGGAAATATCCACACCGCGATCTGAATAAACATGGAAATATCTACAACGCGATCTGTATAAACATGGAAATATCTACACCGCTATCTGTAGAAACATGAAAATATCTACACAGCTATCTCTATAAACATGGAAATATCTACACCGCCATCTGTATAGACATGGAAATACCTACAAGTCATCTGTATAAACATGGAAATATATACACAGCCATCTGTATAAACATGGAAATATCTACACAGCCGTCTGTATATACATGGAAATATCTACACCGCTATCTCTATAAACATGGAAATAACTACACCGCTATTTGTATAAACAAGGAAATATCTACACTGTGATCTGTATAAACATGGAAATATCTACACTGCTATTTGTATAAACAAGGAAATATCTACACCGCTATCTGTATAAACATGGAAATAACTACACCGCTATTTGCATAAACAAGGAAATATCTACACCGTGATCTGTATAAACATGGAAATATCTACAACGCCATCTCTACAAACATGGAAATATCTACACCCCTATCTGTATAAACATGGAAATATCCACACCGCTATCTCTATAAACATGGAAATTACTACACCGCGATCAGTATAAACGTGGAAATATCTACACCGCTATCTCTATAAACATGGAAATATCTCCACTACTATCTCTATAAACATCGAAATATCTACACCGCCATCTACATATCCATAGAAATATCTGCGCCGCCATCTGTATAAACATGGAAATATCTACACGGTCATCTGTGTATAGATGGAAATATCAACACCGCCATCCGTACAAACATGGAAACATCTGCACCGCTATCTGTATAAACATGGAAATATCTACACCGTGATCTGTATAAACATGGAAATATCTACACCGCTATCTGTATAAACATGGAAATATATACATCGCTATCTGTACAAACATGGAAATACCTACACCGTGATCTGTATAAACATGGAAATATTTACAACGATATCTGTATAAACATGGAAATATCTACACCGCCATCTCTATAAACATGGAAATATATACACCGCCATCTGTATAAACATGGAAATATCTACACCGCTATCTGTATAAACCTGGAAATATCTACACCGCTATCTGTATAAACATGGTAATATCTACACCACCATCTATATAAACATGGAAATATCTACACCGCCATCTGTATAAATATGGAAATATCTACAATGCCATCTGTAGAAAGATGGAAATATCTACAACGCAATCTGTGTAAACATGGAAATATCTACACCAATATCTGTAAAAACATGGAAATATCTACACCGCTATCTGTATAAACATGGAAATATCTATACCGCGATCTGCATAAACATGGAAATATCTACACCGCGATCTGTATAAACATGAAAATATCTACACCGCTATCTGTAGAAACATGGAAATATCTACACCGCGATCTGAATAAACATGGAAATATCTACAACGCGATCTGTATAAACATGGAAATATCTACACCGCTATCTGTAGAAACATGGAAATATCTACACAGCTATCTCTATAAACATGGAAATATCTACACCGCCATCTGTATAGACATGGAAATACCTACAAGTCATCTGTATAAACATGGAAATATCTACACAGCCACCTGTATAAACATGGAAATATCTACACAGCCATCTGTATATACATGGAAATATCTACACCGCTATCTGTATAAACATGGAAATAACTACACCGCTATTTGTATAAACAACTAAATATCTACACTGTGATCTGTATAAACATGGAAATATCTACACTGCTATTTGTATAAACAAGGAAATAGCTACACCGCTATCTGTATAAACATGGAAATAACTACACCGCTATTTGCACAAACAAGGAAATATCTACACCGTGATCTGTATAAACATGGAAATATCTACAACGCCATCTCTATAAACATGGAAATATCTACACCCCTATCTGTATAAACATGGAAATATCCACACCGCTATCTCTATAAACATGGAAATTACTACACCGCGATCAGTATAAACGTGGAAATATCTACACCGCTATCTCTATAAACATGGAAATATCTCCACTACTATCTCTATAAACATCGAAATATCTACACAGCCATCTACATATCCATAGAAATATCTGCGCCGCCATCTGTATAAACATGGAAATATCTACACGGTCATCTGTGTATAGATGGAAATATCAACACCGCCATCTGTACAAACATGGAAATATCTGCACCGCTATCTGTATAAACATGGAAATATCTACACCGTGGTCTATATAAACATGGAAATATCTACACCGCTATCTGTATAAACATGGAAATATATACATCGCTATCTGTATAAACATGGAAATACCTACACCGTGATCTGTATAAACATGGAAATATTTACAACGATATCTGTATAAACATGGAAATATCTACACCGCCATCTCTATAAACATGGAAATATCTACACCGCCATCTGTATAAACATGGAAATATCTACACCGCTATCTGTATAAACCTGGAAATATCTACACCGCTATCTGTATAAACCTGGAAATATCTACACCGCTATCTGTATAAACATGGTAATATCTACACCACCATCTATATAAACATGGAAATATCTACACCGCCATCTGTATAAACATGGAAATATCTACAATGCCATCTGTAGAAAGATGGAAATATCTACACCGCAATCTGCGTAAACATGGAAATATCTACACCGCGATCTGTATAAACATGAAAATATCTACACCGCTATCTGTATAAACATGGAAATATCTATACCGCGATCTGCATAAACCTGGAAATATCTACACCGCGATCTGTATAAACATGAAAATATCTACACCGCTATCTGTAGAAACATGGAAATATCCACACCGCGATCTGAATAAACATGGAAATATCTACAACGCGATCTGTATAAACATGGAAATATCTACACCGCTATCTGTAGAAACATGAAAATATCTACACAGCTATCTCTATAAACATGGAAATATCTACACCGCCATCTGTATAGACATGGAAATACCTACAAGTCATCTGTATAAACATGGAAATATATACACAGCCATCTGTATAAACATGGAAATATCTACACAGCCGTCTGTATATACATGGAAATATCTACACCGCTATCTCTATAAACATGGAAATAACTACACCGCTATTTGTATAAACAAGGAAATATCTACACTGTGATCTGTATAAACATGGAAATATCTACACTGCTATTTGTATAAACAAGGAAATATCTACACCGCTATCTGTATAAACATGGAAATAACTACACCGCTATTTGCATAAACAAGGAAATATCTACACCGTGATCTGTATAAACATGGAAATATCTACAACGCCATCTCTACAAACATGGAAATATCTACACCCCTATCTGTATAAACATGGAAATATCCACACCGCTATCTCTATAAACATGGAAATTACTACACCGCGATCAGTATAAACGTGGAAATATCTACACCGCTATCTCTATAAACATGGAAATATCTCCACTACTATCTCTATAAACATCGAAATATCTACACCGCCATCTACATATCCATAGAAATATCTGCGCCGCCATCTGTATAAACATGGAAATATCTACACGGTCATCTGTGTATAGATGGAAATATCAACACCGCCATCCGTACAAACATGGAAACATCTGCACCGCTATCTGTATAAACATGGAAATATCTACACCGTGATCTGTATAAACATGGAAATATCTACACCGCTATCTGTATAAACATGGAAATATATACATCGCTATCTGTACAAACATGGAAATACCTACACCGTGATCTGTATAAACATGGAAATATTTACAACGATATCTGTATAAACATGGAAATATCTACACCGCCATCTCTATAAACATGGAAATATATACACCGCCATCTGTATAAACATGGAAATATCTACACCGCTATCTGTATAAACCTGGAAATATCTACACCGCTATCTGTATAAACATGGTAATATCTACACCACCATCTATATAAACATGGAAATATCTACACCGCCATCTGTATAAATATGGAAATATCTACAATGCCATCTGTAGAAAGATGGAAATATCTACAACGCAATCTGTGTAAACATGGAAATATCTACACCAATATCTGTAAAAACATGGAAATATCTACACCGCTATCTGTATAAACATGGAAATATCTATACCGCGATCTGCATAAACATGGAAATATCTACACCGCGATCTGTATAAACATGAAAATATCTACACCGCTATCTGTAGAAACATGGAAATATCTACACCGCGATCTGAATAAACATGGAAATATCTACAACGCGATCTGTATAAACATGGAAATATCTACACCGCTATCTGTAGAAACATGGAAATATCTACACAGCTATCTCTATAAACATGGAAATATCTACACCGCCATCTGTATAGACATGGAAATACCTACAAGTCATCTGTATAAACATGGAAATATCTACACAGCCACCTGTATAAACATGGAAATATCTACACAGCCATCTGTATATACATGGAAATATCTACACCGCTATCTGTATAAACATGGAAATAACTACACCGCTATTTGTATAAACAACTAAATATCTACAGTGTGATCTGTATAAACATGGAAATATCTACACTGCTATTTGTATAAACAAGGAAATAGCTACACCGCTATCTGTATAAACATGGAAATAACTACACCGCTATTTGCACAAACAAGGAAATATCTACACCGTGATCTGTATAAACATGGAAATATCTACAACGCCATCTCTATAAACATGGAAATATCTACACCCCTATCTGTATAAACATGGAAATATCCACACCGCTATCTCTATAAACATGGAAATTACTACACCGCGATCAGTATAAACGTGGAAATATCTACACCGCTATCTCTATAAACATGGAAATATCTCCACTACTATCTCTATAAACATCGAAATATCTACACAGCCATCTACATATCCATAGAAATATCTGCGCCGCCATCTGTATAAACATGGAAATATCTACACGGTCATCTGTGTATAGATGGAAATATCAACACCGCCATCTGTACAAACATGGAAATATCTGCACCGCTATCTGTATAAACATGGAAATATCTACACCGTGGTCTATATAAACATGGAAATATCTACACCGCTATCTGTATAAACATGGAAATATATACATCGCTATCTGTATAAACATGGAAATACCTACACCGTGATCTGTATAAACATGGAAATATTTACAACGATATCTGTATAAACATGGAAATATCTACACCGCCATCTCTATAAACATGGAAATATCTACACCGCCATCTGTATAAACATGGAAATATCTACACCGCTATCTGTATAAACCTGGAAATATCTACACCGCTATCTGTATAAACCTGCAAATATCTACACCGCTATCTGTATAAACATGGTAATATCTACACCACCATCTATATAAACATGGAAATATCTACACCGCCATCTGTATAAACATGGAAATATCTACAATGCCATCTGTAGAAAGATGGAAATATCTACACCGCAATCTGCGTAAACATGGAAATATCTACACCGCGATCTGTATAAACATGAAAATATCTACACCGCTATCTGTAGAAAGATGGAAATATCTACACCGCGATCTGAATAAACATGGAAATATCTACAACGCGATCTGTATAAACATGGAAATATCTACACCGCTATCTGTAGAAACATGGAAATATCTACACAGCTATCTCTATAAACATGGAAATATCTACACCGCCATCTGTATAGACATGGAAATACCTACAAGTCATCTGTATAAACATGGAAATATATACACAGCCATCTGTATAAACATGGAAATATCTACACAGCCATCTGTATATACATGGAAATATCTACACCGCTATCTGTATAAACATGGAAATAACTACACCGCTATTTGTATAAACAAGGAAATATCTACACTGTGATCTGTATAAACATGGAAATATCTACACTGCTATTTGTATAAACAAGGAAATAGCTACACCGCTATCTGTATAAACATGGAAATAACTACACCGCTATTTGCACAAACAAGGAAATATCTACACCGTGATCTGTATAAACATGGAAATATCTACAACGCCATCTCTATAAACATGGAAATATCTACACCCCTATCTGTATAAACATGGAAATATCCACACCGCTATCTCTATAAACATGGAAATTACTACACCGCGATCAGTATAAACGTGGAAATATCTACACCGCTATCTCTATAAACATGGAAATATCTCCACTACTATCTCTATAAACATCGAAATATCTACACCGCCATCTACATATCCATAGAAATATCTGCGCCGCCATCTGTATAAACATGGAAATATCTACACGGTCATCTGTGTATAGATGGAAATATCAACACCGCCATCCGTACAAACATGGAAATATCTGCACCGCTACCTGTATAAACATGGAAATATCTACACCGTGGTCTGTATAAACATGGAAATATCTACACCGCTATCTGTATAAACATGGAAATATATACATCGCTATCTGTATAAACATGGAAATACCTACACCGTGATCTGTATAAACATGGAAATATTTACAACGATATCTGTATAAACATGGAAATATCTACACCGCCATCTCTATAAACATGGAAATATCTACACCGCCATCTGTATAAACATGGAAATATCTACACCGCCATCTGTATAAACCTGGAAATATCTACACCGCTATCTGTATAAACCTGGAAATATCTACACCGCTATCTGTATAAACATGGTAATATCTACACCACCATCTATATAAACATGGAAATATCTACACCGCCATCTGTATAAACATGGAAATATCTACAATGCCATCTGTAGAAAGATGGAAATATCTACACCGCAATCTGTGTAAACATGGAAATATCTACACGAATATCTGTAAAAACTTGGAAATATCTACACCGCTATCTGTATAAACATGGAAATATCTATACCGCGATCTGCATAAACATGGAAATATCTACACCGCGATCTGTATAAACATGAAAATATCTACACCGCTATCTGTAGAAACATGGAAATATCTACACCGCGATCTGAATAAACACGGAAATATCTACAACGCGATCTGTATAAACATGGAAATATCTACACCGCTATCTGTAGAAACATGGAAATATCTACACAGCTATCTCTATAAACATGGAAATATCTACAAAGCCATCTGTATAGACATGGAAATACCTACAAGTCATCTGTATAAACATGGAAATATCTACACAGCCACCTGTATAAACATGGAAATATCTACACAGCCATCTGTATATACATGGAAATATCTACACCGCTATCTGTATAAACATGGAAATAACTACACCGCTATTTGTATAAACAAGGAAATATCTACACTGTGATCTGTATAAACATGGAAATATCTACACTGCTATTTGTATAAACAAGGAAATATCTACACCGCTATCTGTATAAACATGGAAATAACTACACCGCTATTTGCATAAACAAGGAAATATCTACACCGTGATCTGTATAAACATGGAAATATCTACAACGCCATCTCTATAAACATGGAAATATCTACAACCCTATCTGTATAAACATGGAAATATCCACACCGCTATCTCTATAAACATGGAAATTACTACACCGCGATCAGTATAAACGTGGAAATATCTACACCGCTATCCCTATAAACATGGAAATATCTCCACTACTATCTCTATAAACATCGAAATATCTACACCGCCATCTACATATCCATAGAAATATCTGCGCCGCCATCTGTATAAACAGGGAAATATCTACACGGTCATCTGTGTATAGATGGAAATATCAACACCGCCATCTGTACAAACATGGAAATATCTGCACCGCTATCTGTATAAACATGGAAATATCTACACCGTGGTCTGTATAAACATGGAAATATCTACACCGCTATCTGTATAAACATGGAAATATATACATCGCTATCTGTATAAACATGGAAATACCTACACCGTGATCTGTATAAACATGGAAATATTTACAACGATATCTGTATAAACATGGAAATATCTACACCGCCATCTGTATAAACATGGAAATATCTACACCGCTATCTGTATAAACCTGGAAATATCTACACCGCTATCTGTATAAACATGGTAATATCTACACCACCATCTATATAAACATGGAAATATCTACACCGCCATCTGTATAAACATGGAAATATCTACAATGCCATCTGTAGAAAGATGGAAATATCTACACCGCAATCTGTGTAAACATGGAAATATCTACACCAATATCTGTAAAAACATGGAAATATCTACACCGCTATCTGTATAAACATGGAAATATCTATACCGCGATCTGCATAAACATGGAAATATCTACACCGCGATCTGTATAAACATGAAAATATCTACACCGCTATCTGTAGAAAGATGGAAATATCTACACCGCGATCTGAATAAACATGGAAATATCTACAACGCGATCTGTATAAACATGGAAATATCTACACCGCTATCTGTAGAAACATGGAAATATCTACACAGCTATCTCTATAAACATGGAAATATCTACACCGCCATCTGTATAGACATGGAAATACCTACAAGTCATCTGTATAAACATGGAAATATATACACAGCCATCTGTATAAACATGGAAATATCTACACAGCCATCTGTATATACATGGAAATATCTACACCGCTATCTGTATAAACATGGAAATAACTACACCGCTATTTGTATAAACAAGGAAATATCTACACTGTGATCTGTATAAACATGGAAATATCTACACTGCTATTTGTATAAACAAGGAAATAGCTACACCGCTATCTGTATAAACATGGAAATAACTACACCGCTATTTGCACAAACAAGGAAATATCTACACCGTGATCTGTATAAACATGGAAATATCTTCAACGCCATCTCTATAAACATGGAAATATCTACACCCCTATCTGTATAAACATGGAAATATCCACACCGCTATCTCTATAAACATGGAAATTACTACACCGCGATCAGTATAAACGTGGAAATATCTACACCGCTATCTCTATAAACATGGAAATATCTCCACTACTATCTCTATAAACATCGAAATATCTACACCGCCATCTACATATCCATAGAAATATCTGCGCCGCCATCTGTATAAACATGGAAATATCTACACGGTCATCTGTGTATAGATGGAAATATCAACACCGCCATCCGTACAAACATGGAAATATCTGCACCGCTACCTGTATAAACATGGAAATATCTACACCGTGGTCTGTATAAACATGGAAATATCTACACCGCTATCTGTATAAACATGGAAATATATACATCGCTATCTGTATAAACATGGAAATACCTACACCGTGATCTGTATAAACATGGAAATATTTACAACGATATCTGTATAAACATGGAAATATCTACACCGCCATCTCTATAAACATGGAAATATCTACACTGCCATCTGTATAAACATGGAAATATCTACACCGCCATCTGTATAAACCTGGAAATATCTACACCGCTATCTGTATAAACCTGGAAATATCTACACCGCTATCTGTATAAACATGGTAATATATACACCACCATCTATATAAACATGGAAATATCTACACCGCCATCTGTATAAACATGGAAATATCTACAATGCCATCTGTAGAAAGATGGAAATATCTACACCGCAATCTGTGTAAACATGGAAATATCTACACGAATATCTGTAAAAACTTGGAAATATCTACACCGCTATCTGTATAAACATGGAAATATCTATACCGCGATCTGCATAAACATGGAAATATCTACACCGCGATCTGTATAAACATGAAAATATCTACACCGCTATCTGTAGAAACATGGAAATATCTACACCGCGATCTGAATAAACACGGAAATATCTACAACGCGATCTGTATAAACATGGAAATATCTACACCGCTATCTGTAGAAACATGGAAATATCTACACAGCTATCTCTATAAACATGGAAATATCTACACCGCCATCTGTATAGACATGGAAATACCTACAAGTCATCTGTATAAACATGGAAATATCTACACAGCCACCTGTATAAACATGGAAATATCTACACAGCCATCTGTATATACATGGAAATATCTACACCGCTATCTGTATAAACATGGAAATAACTACACCGCTATTTGTATAAACAAGGAAATATCTACACTGTGATCTGTATAAACATGGAAATATCTACACTGCTATTTGTATAAACAAGGAAATATCTACACCGCTATCTGTATAAACATGGAAATAACTACACCGCTATTTGCATAAACAAGGAAATATCTACACCGTGATCTGTATAAACATGGAAATATCTACAACGCCATCTCTATAAACATGGAAATATCTACAACCCTATCTGTATAAACATGGAAATATCCACACCGCTATCTCTATAAACATGGAAATTACTACACCGCGATCAGTATAAACGTGGAAATATCTACACCGCTATCCCTATAAACATGGAAATATCTCCACTACTATCTCTATAAACATCGAAATATCTACACCGCCATCTACATATCCATAGAAATATCTGCGCCGCCATCTGTATAAACAGGGAAATATCTACACGGTCATCTGTGTATAGATGGAAATATCAACACCGCCATCTGTACAAACATGGAAATATCTGCACCGCTATCTGTATAAACATGGAAATATCTACACCGTGGTCTGTATAAACATGGAAATATCTACACCGCTATCTGTATAAACATGGAAATATATACATCGCTATCTGTATAAACATGGAAATACCTACACCGTGATCTGTATAAACATGGAAATATTTACAACGATATCTGTATAAACATGGAAATATCTACACCGCCATCTCTATAAACATGGAAATATCTACACCGCCATCTGTATAAACATGGAAATATCTACACCGCTATCTGTATAAACCTGGAAATATCTACACCGCTATCTGTATAAACATGGTAATATCTACACCACCATCTATATAAACATGGAAATATCTACACCGCCATCTGTATAAACATGGAAATATCTACAATGCCATCTGTAGAAAGATGGAAATATCTACACCGCAATCTGTGTAAACATGGAAATATCTACACCAATATCTGTAAAAACATGGAAATATCTACACCGCTATCTGTATAAACATGGAAATATCTATACCGCGATCTGCATAAACATGGAAATATCTACACCGCGATCTGTATAAACATGAAAATATCTACACCGCTATCTGTAGAAAGATGGAAATATCTACACCGCGATCTGAATAAACATGGAAATATCTACAACGCGATCTGTATAAACATGGAAATATCTACACCGCTATCTGTAGAAACATGGAAATATCTACACAGCTATCTCTATAAACATGGAAATATCTACACCGACATCTGTATAGACATGGAAATACCTACAAGTCATCTGTAGAAACATGGAAATATATACACAGCCATCTGTATAAACATGGAAATATCTACACAGCCATCTGTATATACATGGAAATATCTACACCGCTATCTGTATAAACATGGAAATAACTACACCGCTATTTGTATAAACAAGGAAATATCTACACTGTGATCTGTATAAACATGGAAATATCTACACTGCTATTTGTATAAACAAGGAAATAGCTACACCGCTATCTGTATAAACATGTAAATAACTACACCGCTATTTGCACAAACAAGGAAATATCTACACCGTGATCTGTATAAACATGGAAATATCTACAACGCCATCTCTATAAACATGGAAATATCTACACCCCTATCTGTATAAACATGGAAATATCCACACCGCTATCTCTATAAACATGGAAATTACTACACCGCGATCAGTATAAACGTGGAAATATCTACACCGCTATCTCTATAAACATGGAAATATCTCCACTACTATCTCTATAAACATCGAAATATCTACACCGCCATCTACATATCCATAGAAATATCTGCGCCGCCATCTGTATAAACATGGAAATATCTACACGGTCATCTGTGTATAGATGGAAATATCAACACCGCCATCCGTACAAACATGGAAATATCTGCACCGCTATCTGTATAAACATGGAAATATCTACACCGTGGTCTGTATAAACATGAAAACATCTACACCGCTATCTGTATAAACATGGAAATATATACATCGCTATCTGTATAAACATGGAAATACCTACACCATGATCTGTATAAACATGGAAATATTTACAACGATATCTGTATAAACATGGAAATATCTACACCGCCATCTCTATAAACATGGAAATATCTACACCGCCATCTGTATAAACATGGAAATATCTACACCGCCATCTGTATAAACCTGGAAATATCTACACCGCTATCTGTATAAACCTGGAAATATCTACACCGCTATCTGTATAAACATGGTAATATCTACACCACCATCTATATAAACATGGAAATATCTACACTGCCATCTTTATAAACATAGAAATATCTACAATGCCATCTGTAGAAAGATGGAAATATCTACACCGCAATCTGTGTAAACATGGAAATATCTACACCAATATCTGTAAAAACATGGAAATATCTACACCGCTATCTGTATAAACATGGAAATATCTATACCGCGATCTGCATAAACATGGAAATATCTACACCGCGATCTGTATAAACATGAAAATATCTACACCGCTATCTGTAGAAACATGGAAATATCTACACCGCGATCTGAATAAACATGGAAATATCTACAACGCGATCTGTATAAACATGGAAATATCAACACCGCTATCTGTAGAAACATGGAAATATCTACACAGCTATCTCTATAAACATGGAAATATCTACACCGCCATCTGTATAGACATGGAAATACCTACAAGTCATCTGTATAAACATGGAAATATCTACACAGCCACCTGTATAAACATGGAAATATCTACACAGCCATCTGTATATACATGGAAATATCTACACCGCTATCTGTATAAACATGGAAATAACTACACCGCTATTTGTATAAACAAGGAAATATCTACACTGTGATCTGTATAAACATGGAAATATCTACACTGCTATTTGTATAAACAAGGAAATATCTACACCGCTATCTGTATAAACATGGAAATAACTACACCGCTATTTGCATAAACAAGGAAATATCTACACCGTGATCTGTATAAACATGGAAATATCTACAACGCCATCTCTATAAACATGGAAATATCTACACCCCTATCTGTATAAACATGGAAATATCCACACCGCTATCTCTATAAACATGGAAATTACTACACCGCGATCAGTATAAACGTGGAAATATCTACACCGCTATCTCTATAAACATGGAAATATCTCCACTACTATCTCTATAAACATCGATATATCTACACCGCCGTCTACATATCCATAGAAATATCTGCGCCGCCATCTGTATAAACAGGGAAATATCTACACGGTCATCTGTGTATAGATGGAAATATCAACACCGCCATCCGTACAAACATGGAAATATCTGCACCGCTATCTGTATAAACATGGAAATATCTACACCGTGGTCTGTATAAACATGGAAATATCTACACCGCTATCTGTATAAACATGGAAATATATACATCGCTATCTGTATAAACATGGAAATACCTACACCGTGATCTGTATAAACATGGAAATATTTACAACGATATCTGTATAAACATGGAAATATCTACACCGCCATCTCTATAAACATGGAAATATCTACACCGCCATCTGTATAAACATGGAAATATCTACACCGCTATCTGCATAAACCTGGAAATATCTACACCGCTATCTGTATAAACATGGTAATATCTACACCACCATCTATATAAACATGGAAATATCTACACCGCCATCTGTATAAACATGGAAATATCTACAATGCCATCTGTAGAAAGATGGAAATATCTACACCGCAATCTGTGTAAACATGGAAATATCTACACCAATATCTGTAAAAACATGGAAATATCTACACCGCTATCTGTATAAACATGGAAATATCTATACCGCGATCTGCATAAACATGGAAATATCTACACCGCGATCTGTATAAACATGAAAATATCTACACAGCTTTCTGTAGAAAGATGGAAATATCTACACCGCGATCTGAATAAACATGGAAATATCTACAACGCGATCTGTATAAACATGGAAATATCTACACCGCTATCTGTACAAACATGGAAATATCTACACAGCTATCTCTATAAACATGGAAATATCTACACCGCCATCTGTATAGACATGGAAATACCTACAAGTCATCTGTATAAACATGGAAATATCTACACAGCCACCTGTATAAACATGGAAATATCTACACAGCCATCTGTATATACATGGAAATATCTACACCGCAATCTGTATAAACATGGAAATAACTACACCGCTATTTGTATAAACAAGTAAATATCTACACTGTGATCTGTATAAACATGGAAATATCTACACTGCTATTTGTATAAACAAGGAAATATCTACACCGCTATCTGTATAAACATGGAAATAACTACACCGCTATTTGCATAAACAAGGAAATATCTACACCGTGATCTGTATAAACATGGAAATATCTACAACGCCATCTCTATAAACATGGAAATATCTACACCCCTATCTGTATAAACATGGAAATATCCACACCGCTATCTCTATAAACATGGAAATTACTACACCGCGATCAGTATAAACGTGGAAATATCTACACCGCTATCTCTATAAACATGGAAATATCTCCACTACTATCTCTATAAACATCGAAATATCTACACAGCCATCTACATATCCATAGAAATATCTGCGCCGCCATCTGTATAAACATGGAAATATCTACACGGTCATCTGTGTATAGATGGAAATATCAACACCGCCATCTGTACAAACATGGAAATATCTGCACCGCTATCTGTATAAACATGGAAATATCTACACCGTGGTCTGTATAAACATGGAAATATCTACACCGCTATCTGTATAAACATGGAAATATATACATCGCTATCTGTATAAACATGGAAATACCTACACCGTGCTCTGTATAAACATGGAAATATTTACGATATCTGTATAAACATGGAAATATCTACACCGCCATCTCTATAAACATGGAAATATCTACACCGCCATCTGTATAAACATGGAAATATCTACACCGCTATCTGTATAAACCTGGAAATATCTACACCGCTATCTGTATAAACCTGGAAATATCTACACCGCTATCTGTATAAACATGGTAATATCTACACCACCATATATATAAACATGGAAATATCTACACCGCCATCTGTATAAACATGGAAATATATACAATGCCATCTGTAGAAAGATGGAAATATCTACACCGCAATCTGCGTAAACATGGAAATATCTACACCGCGATCTGTATAAACATGAAAATATCTACACCGCTATCTGTAGAAAGATGGAAATATCTACACCGCGATCTGAATAAACATGGAAATATCTACAACGCGATCTGTATAAACATGGAAATATCTACACCGCTATCTGTAGAAACATGGAAATATCTACACAGCTATCTCTATAAACATGGAAATATCTACACCGCCATCTGTATAGACATGGAAATACCTACAAGTCATCTGTATAAACATGGAAATATATACACAGCCATCTGTATAAACATGGAAATATCTACACAGCCATCTGTATATACATGGAAATATCTACACCGCTATCTGTATAAACATGGAAATAACTACACCGCTATTTGTATAAACAAGGAAATATCTACACTGTGATCTGTATAAACATGGAAATATCTACACTGCTATTTGTATAAACAAGGAAATAGCTACACCGCTATCTGTATAAACATGGAAATAACTACACCGCTATTTGCACAAACAAGGAAATATCTACACCGTGATCTGTATAAACATGGAAATATCTACAACGCCATCTCTATAAACATGGAAATATCTACACCCCTATCTGTATAAACATGGAAATATCAACACCGCTATCTCTATAAACATGGAAATTACTACACCGCGATCAGTATAAACGTGGAAATATCTACACCGCTATCTCTATAAACATGGAAATATCTCCACTACTATCTCTATAAACATCGAAATATCTACACCGCCATCTACATATCCATAGAAATATCTGCGCCGCCATCTGTATAAACATGGAAATATCTACACGGTCATCTGTGTATAGATGGAAATATCAACACCGCCATCCGTACAAACATGGAAATATCTGCACCGCTATCTGTATAAACATGGAAATATCTACACCGTGGTCTGTATAAACATGGAAATATCTACACCGCTATCTGTATAAACATGGAAATATATACATCGCTATCTGTATAAACATGGAAATACCTACACCGTGATCTGTATAAATATGGAAATATTTACAACGATATCTGTATAAACATGGAAATATCTACACCGCCATCTGTATAAACATGGAAATATCTACACCGCCATCTGTATAAACCTGGAAATATCTACACCGCTATCTGTATAAACCTGGAAATATCTACACCGCTATCTGTATAAACATGGTAATATCTACACCACCATCTATATAAACATGGAAATATCTACACCGCCATCTGTATAAACATGGAAATATCTACAATGCCATCTGTAGAAAGATGGAAATATCTACACCGCAATCTGTGTAAACATGGAAATATCTACACGAATATCTGTAAAAACATGGAAATATCTACACCGCTATCTGTATAAACATGGAAATATCTATACCGCGATCTGCATAAACATGGAAATATCTACACCGCGATCTGTATAAACATGAAAATATCTACACCGCTATCTGTAGAAACATGGAAATATCTACACCGCGATCTGAATAAACATGGAAATATCTACAACGCGATCTGTATAAACATGGAAATATCTACACCGCTATCTGTAGAAACATGGAAATATCTACACAGCTATCTCTATAAACATGGAAATATCTACACCGCCATCTGTATAGACATGGAAATACCTACAAGTCATCTGTAGAAACATGGAAATATCTACACAGCCACCTGTATAAACATGGAAATATCTACACAGCCATCTGTATATACATGGAAATATCTACACCGCTATCTGTATAAACATGGAAATAACTACACCGCTATTTGTATAAACAAGTAAATATCTACACTGTGATCTGTATAAACATGGAAATATCTACACTGCTATTTGTATAAACAAGGAAATATCTACACCGCTATCTGTATAAACATGGAAATAACTACACCGCTATTTGCATAAACAAGGAAATATCTACACCGTGATCTGTATAAACATGGAAATATCTACAACGCCATCTCTATAAACATGGAAATATCTACACCGCTATCTGTATAAACCTGGAAATATCTACACCGCTATCTGTATAAACCTGGAAATATCTACACCGCTATCTGTATAAACATGGTAATATCTACACCACCATATATATAAACATGGAAATATCTACACCGCCATCTGTATAAACATGGAAATATCTACAATGCCATCTGTAGAAAGATGGAAATATCTACACCGCAATCTGCGTAAACATGGAAATATCTACACCGCGATCTGTATAAACATGAAAATATCTACACCGCTATCTGTAGAAAGATGGAAATATCTACACCGCGATCTGAATAAACATGGAAATATCTACAACGCGATCTGTATAAACATGGAAATATCTACACCGCTATCTGTAGAAACATGGAAATATCTACACAGCTATCTCTATAAACATGGAAATATCTACACCGCCATCTGTATAGACATGGAAATACCTACAAGTCATCTGTATAAACATATAAATATATACACAGCCATCTGTATAAACATGGAAATATCTACACAGCCATCTGTATATACATGGAAATATCTACACCGCTATCTGTATAAACATGGAAATACCTACACCGCTATTTGTATAAACAAGGAAATATCTACACTGTGATCTGTATAAACATGGAAATATCTACACTGCTATTTGTATAAACAAGGAAATAGCTACACCGCTATCTGTATAAACATGGAAATAACTACACCGCTATTTGCACAAACAAGGAAATATCTACACCGTGATCTGTATAATCATGGAAATATCTACAACGCCATCTCTATAAACATGGAAATATCTACACCCCTATCTGTATAAACATGGAAATATCCACACCGCTATCTCTATAAACATGGAAATTACTACACCGCGATCAGCATAAACGTGGAAATATCTACACCGCTATCTCTATAAACATGGAAATATCTCCACTACTATCTCTATAAACATCGAAATATCCACACCGCCATCTACATATCCATAGAAATATCTGCGCCGCCATCTGTATAAACATGGAAATATCTACACGGTCATCTGTGTATAGATGGAAATATCAACACCGCCATCCGTACAAACATGGAAATATCTGCACCGCTATCTGTATAAACATGGAAATATCTACACCGTGGTCTGTATAAACATGGAAATATCTACACCGCTATCTGTATAAACATGGAAATATATACATCGCTATCTGTATAAACATGGAAATACCTACACCGTGATCTGTATAAACATGGAAATATTTACAACGATATCTGTATAAACATGGAAATATCTACACCGCCATCTCTATAAACATGGAAATATCTACACCGCCATCTGTATAAACATGGAAATATCTACACCGCCATCTGTATAAACCTGGAAATATCTACACCGCTATCTGTATAAACCTGGAAATATCTACAACGCTATCTGTATAAACATGGTAATATCTACACCACCATCTATATAAACATGGAAATATCTACACCGCCATCTGTATAAACATGGAAATATCTACAATGCCATCTGTAGAAAGATGGAAATATCTACACCGCAATCTGTGTAAACATGGAAATATCTACACGAATATCTGTAAAAACATGGAAATATCTACACCGCTATCTGTATAAACATGGAAATATCTATACCGCGATCTGCATAAACATGGAAATATCTACACCGCGATCTGTATAAACATGAAAATATCTACACCGCTATCTGTAGAAACATGGAAATATCTACACCGCGATCTGAATAAACACGGAAATATCTACAACGCGATCTGTATAAACATGGAAATATCTACACCGCTATCTGTAGAAACATGGAAATATCTACACAGCTATCTCTATAAACATGGAAATATCTACACCGCCATCTGTATAGACATGGAAATACCTACAAGTCATCTGTAGAAACATGGAAATATCTACACAGCCACCTGTATAAACATGGAAATATCTACACAGCCATCTGTATATACATGGAAATATCTACACCGCTATCTGTATAAACATGGAAATAACTACACCGCTATTTGTATAAACAAGGAAATATCTACACTGTGATCTGTATAAACATGGAAATATCTACACTGCTATTTGTATAAACAAGGAAATATCTACACCGCTATCTGTATAAACATGGAAATAACTACACCGCTATTTGCATAAACAAGGAAATATCTACACCGTGATCTGTATAAACATGGAAATATCTACAACGCCATCTCTATAAACATGGAAATATCTACACCCCTATCTGTATAAACATGGAAATATCCACACCGCTATCTCTATAAACATGGAAATTACTACACCGCGATCAGTATAAACGTGGAAATATCTACACCGCTATCTCTATAAACATGGAAATATCTCCACTACTATCTCTATAAACATCGAAATATCTACACCGCCATCTACATATCCATAGAAATATCTGCGCCGCCATCTGTATAAACATGGAAATATCTACACGGTCATCTGTGTATAGATGGAAATATCAACACCGCCATCTGTACAAACATGGAAATATCTGCACCGCTATCTGTATAAACATGGAAATATCTACACCGTGGTCTGTATAAACATGGAAATATCTACACCGCTATCTGTATAAACATGGAAATATATACATCGCTATCTGTATAAACATGGAAATACCTACACCGTGATCTGTATAAACATGGAAATATTTACAACGATATCTGTATAAACATGGAAATATCTACACCGCCATCTCTATAAACATGGAAATATCTACACCGCCATCTGTATAAACATGGAAATATCTACACCGCTATCTGTATAAACCTGGAAATATCTACACCGCTATCTGTATAAACATGGTAATATCTACACCACCATCTATATAAACATGGAAATATCTACACCGCCATCTGTATAAACATGGAAATATCTACAATGCCATCTGTAGAAAGATGGAAATATCTACACCGCAATCTGTGTAAACATGGAAATATCTACACCAATATCTGTAAAAACATGGAAATATCTACACCGCTATCTGTATAAACATGGAAATATCTATACCGCGATCTGCATAAACATGGAAATATCTACACCGCGATCTGTATAAACATGAAAATATCTACACCGCTATCTGTAGAAAGATGGAAATATCTACACCGCGATCTGAATAAACATGGAAATATCTACAACGCGATCTGTATAAACATGGAAATATCTACACCGCTATCTGTAGAAACATGGAAATATCTACACAGCTATCTCTATAAACATGGAAATATCTACACCGCCATCTTTATAGACATGGAAATACCTACAAGTCATCTGTAGAAACATGGAAATATATACACAGCCATCTGTATAAACATGGAAATATCTACACAGCCATCTGTATATACATGGAAATATCTACACCGCTATCTGTATAAACATGGAAATAACTACACCGCTATTTGTATAAACAAGGAAATATCTACACTGTGATCTGTATAAACATGGAAATATCTACACTGCTATTTGTATAAACAAGGAAATAGCTACACCGCTATCTGTATAAACATGGAAATAACTACACCGCTATTTGCACAAACAAGGAAATATCTACACCGTGGTCTGTATAAACATGGAAATATCTACAACGCCATCTCTATAAACATGGAAATATCTACACCCCTATCTGTATAAACATGGAAATATCCACACCGCTATCTCTATAAACATGGAAATTACTACACCGCGATCAGTATAAACGTGGAAATATCTACACCGCTATCTCTATAAACATGGAAATATCTCCACTACTATCTCTATAAACTTCGAAATATCTACACCGCCATCTACATATCCATAGAAATATCTGCGCCGCCATCTGTATAAACATGGAAATATCTACACGGTCATCTGTGTATAGATGGAAATATCAACACCGCCATCCGTACAAACATGGAAATATCTGCACCGCTATCTGTATAAACATGGAAATATCTACACCGTGGTCTGTATAAACATGGAAACATCTACACCGCTATCTGTATAAACATGGAAATATATACATCGCTATCTGTATAAACATGGAAATACCTACACCGTGATCTGTATAAACATGGAAATATTTACAACGATATCTGTATAAACATGGAAATATCTACACCGCCATCTCTATAAACATGGAAATATCTACACCGCCATCTGTATAAACATGGAAATATCTACACCGCCATCTGTATAAACCTGGAAATATCTACACCGCTATCTGTATAAACCTGGAAATATCTACACCGCTATCTGTATAAACATGGTAATATCTACACCACCATCTATATAAACATGGTAATATCTACACCGCCATCTGTATAAACATGGAAATATCTACAATGCCATCTGTAGAAAGATGGAAATATCTACACCGCAATCTGTGTAAACATGGAAATATCTACACGAATATCTGTAAAAACATGGAAATATCTACACCGCTATCTGTATAAACATGGAAATATCTATACCGCGATCTGCATAAACATGGAAATATCTACACCGCGATCTGTATAAACATGAAAATATCTACAGCGCTATCTGTAGAAACATGGAAATATCTACACCGCGATCTGAATAAACACGGAAATATCTACAACGCGATCTGTATAAACATGGAAATATCTACACCGCTATCTGTAGAAACATGGAAATATCTACACAGCTATCTCTATAAACATGGAAATATCCACACCGCCATCTGTATAGACATGGAAATACCTACAAGTCATCTGTATAAACATGGAAATATCTACACAGCCACCTGTATAAACATGGAAATATCTACACAGCCATCTGTATATACATGGAAATATCTACACCGCTATCTGTATAAACATGGAAATAACTACACCGCTATTTGTATAAACAAGGAAATATCTACACTGTGATCTGTATAAACATGGAAATATCTACACTGCTATTTGTATAAACAAGGAAATATCTACACCTCTATCTGTATAAACATGGAAATAACTACACCGCTATTTGCATAAACAAGGAAATATCTACACCGTGATCTGTATAAACATGGAAATATCTACAACGCCATCTCTATAAACATGGAAATATCTACACCCCTATCTGTATAAACATGGAAATATCCACACCGCTATCTCTATAAACATGGAAATTACTACACCGCGATCAGTATAAACGTGGAAATATCTACACCGCTATCTCTATAAACATGGAAATATCTCCACTACTATCTCTATAAACATCGAAATATCTACACCGCCATCTACATATCCACAGAAATATCTGCGCCGCCATCTGTATAAACAGGGAAATATCTACACGGTCATCTGTGTATAGATGGAAATATCAACACCGCCATCTGTACAAACATGGAAATATCTGCACCGCTATCTGTATAAACATGGAAATATCTACACCGTGGTCTGTATAAACATGGAAATATCTACACCGCTATCTGTATAAACATGGAAATATATACATCGCTATCTGTATAAACATGGAAATACCTACACCGTGATCTGTATAAACATGGAAATATTTACAACGATATCTGTATAAACATGGAAATATCTACACCGCCATCTCTATAAACATGGAAATATCTACACCGCCATCTGTATAAACATGGAAATATCTACACCGCTATCTGTATAAACCTGGAAATATCTACACCGCTATCTGTATAAACATGGTAATATCTACACCACCATCTATATAAACATGGAAATATCTACACCGCCATCTGTATAAACATGGAAATATCTACAATGCCATCTGTAGAAAGATGGAAATATCTACAACGCAATCTGTGTAAACATGGAAATATCTACACCAATATCTGTAAAAACATGGAAATATCTACACCGCTATCTGTATAAACATGGAAATATCTATACCGCGATCTGCATAAACATGGAAATATCTACACCGCGATCTGTATAAACATGAAAATATCTACACCGCTATCTGTAGAAAGATGGAAATATCTACACCGCGATCTGAATAAACATGGAAATATCTACAACGCGATCTGTATAAACATGGAAATATCTACACCGCTATCTGTAGAAACATGGAAATATCTACACAGCTATCTCTATAAACATGGAAATATCTACACCGCCATCTGTATAGACATGGAAATACCTACAAGTCATCTGTATAAACATGGAAATATATACACAGCCATCTGTATAAACATGGAAATATCTACACAGCCATCTGTATATACATGGAAATATCTACACCGCTATCTGTATAAACATGGAAATAACTACACCGCTATTTGTATAAACAAGGAAATATCTACACTGTGATCTGTATAAACATGGAAATATCTACACTGCTATTTGTATAAACAAGGAAATAGCTACACCGCTATCTGTATAAACATGTAAATAACTACACCGCTATTTGCACAAACAAGGAAATATCTACACCGTGATCTGTATAAACATGGAAATATCTACAACGCCAAATCTATAAACATGGAAATATCTACACCCCTATCTGTATAAACATGGAAATATCCACACCGCTATCTCTATAAACATGGAAATTACTACACCGCGATCAGTATAAACGTGGAAATATCTACACCGCTATCTCTATAAACATGGAAATATCTCCACTACTATCTCTATAAACATCGAAATATCTACACCGCCATCTACATTTCCATAGAAATATCTGCGCCGCCATCTGTATAAACATGGAAATATCTACACGGTCATCTGTGTATAGATGGAAATATCAACACCGCCATCCGTACAAACATGGAAATATCTGCACCGCTATCTGTATAAACATGGAAATATCTACACCGTGGTCTGTATAAACATGGAAACATCTACACCGCTATCTGTATAAACATGGAAATATATACATCGCTATCTGTATAAACATGGAAATACCTACACCGTGATCTGTATAAACATGGAAATATTTACAACGATATCTGTATAAACATGGAAATATCTACACCGCCATCTCTATAAACATGGAAATATCTACACCGCCATCTGTATAAACATGGAAATATCTACACCGCCATCTGTATAAACCTGGAAATATCTACACCGCTATCTGTATAAACCTGGAAATATCTACACCGCTCTCTGTATAAACATGGTAATATCTACACCACCATCTATATAAACATGGAAATATCTACACCGCCATCTGTATAAACATGGAAATATCTACAATGCCATCTGTAGAAAGATGGAAATATCTACACCGCAATCTGTGTAAACATGGAAATATCTACACCAATATCTGTAAAAACATGGAAATATCTACACCGCTATCTGTATAAACATGGAAATATCTATACCGCGATCTGCATAAACATGGAAATATCTACACCGCGATCTGTATAAACATGAAAATATCTACACCGCTATCTGTAGAAACATGGAAATATCTACACCGCGATCTGAATAAACATGGAAATATCTACAACGCGATCTGTATAAACATGGAAATATCTACACCGCTATCTGTAGAAACATGGAAATATCTACACAGCTATCTCTATAAACATGGAAATATCTACACCGCCATCTGTATAGACATGGAAATACCTACAAGTCATCTGTATAAACATGGAAATATCTACCCAGCCACCTGTATAAACATGGAAATATCTACACAGCCATCTGTATATACATGGAAATATCTACACCGCTATCTGTATAAACATGGAAATAACTACACCGCTATTTGTATAAACAAGTAAATATCTACACTGTGATCTGTATAAACATGGAAATATCTACACTGCTATTTGTATAAACAAGGAAATATCTACACCGCTATCTGTATAAACATGGAAATAACTACACCGCTATTTGCATAAACAAGGAAATATCTACACCGTGATCTGTATAAACATGGAAATATCTACACCGCCATCTCTATAAACATGGAAATATCTACACCCCTATCTGTATAAACATGGAAATATCCACACCGCTATCTCTATAAACATGGAAATTACTACACCGCGATCAGTATAAACGTGGAAATATCTACACCGCTATCTCTATAAACATGGAAATATATCCACTACTATCTCTATAAACATCGAAATATCTACACCGCCATCTACATATCCATAGAAATATCTGCGCCGCCATCTGTATAAACAGGGAAATATCTACACGGTCATCTGTGTATAGATGGAAATATCAACACCGCCATCTGTACAAACATGGAAATATCTGCACCGCTATCTGTATAAACATGGAAATATCTACACCGTGGTCTGTATAAACATGGAAATATCTACACCGCTATCTGTATAAACATGGAAATATATACATCGCTATCTGTATAAACATGGAAATACCTACACCGTGATCTGTATAAACATGGAAATATTTACAACGATATCTGTATAAACATGGAAATATCTACACCGCCATCTCTATAAACATGGAAATATCTACACCGCCATCTGTATAAACATGGAAATATCTACACCGCTATCTGTATAAACCTGGAAATATCTACACCGCTATCTGTATAAACATGGTAATATCTACACCACCATCTATATAAACATGGAAATATCTACACCGCCATCTGTATAAACATGGAAATATCTACAATGCCATCTGTAGAAAGATGGAAATATCTACACCGCAATCTGTGTAAACATGGAAATATCTACACGAATATCTGTAAAAACATGGAAATATCTACACCGCTATCTGTATAAACATGGAAATATCTATACCGCGATCTGCATAAACATGGAAATATCTACACCGCGATCTGTATAAACATGAAAATATCTACACCGCTATCTGTAGAAACATGGAAATATCTACACCGCTATCTGAATAAACATGGAAATATCTACAACGCGATCTGTATAAACATGGAAATATCTACAGCGCTATCTGTAGAAACATGGAAATATCTACACAGCTATCTCTATAAACATGGAAATATCTACACCGCCATCTGTATAGACATGGAAATACCTACAAGTCATCTGTAGAAACATGGAAATATCTACACAGCCACCTGTATAAACATGGAAATATCTACACAGCCATCTGTATATACATGGAAATATCTACACCGCTATCTGTATAAACATGGAAATAACTACACCGCTATTTGTATAAACAAGTAAATATCTACACTGTGATCTGTATAAACATGGAAATATCTACACTGCTATTTGTATAAACAAGGAAATATGTACACCGCTATCTGTATAAACATGGAAATAACTACACCGCTATTTGCATAAACAAGGAAATATCTACACCGTGATCTGTATAAACATGGAAATATCTACAACGCCATCTCTATAAACATGGAAATATCTACACCAATATCTGTATAAACATGGAAATATCCACACCGCTATCTCTATAAACATGGAAATTACTACACCGCGATCAGTATAAACGTGGAAATATCTACACCGCTATCTCTATAAACATGGAAATATCTCCACTACTATCTCTATAAACATCGAAATATCTACACAGCCATCTACATATCCATAGAAATATCTGCGCCGCCATCTGTATAAACATGGAAATATCTACACGGTCATCTGTGTATAGATGGAAATATCAACACCGCCATCTGTACAAACATGGAAATATCTGCACCGCTATCTGTATAAACATGGAAATATCTACACCGTGGTCTGTATAAACATGGAAATATCTGCACCGCTATCTGTATAAACATGGAAATATCTACACCGTGGTCTGTATAAACATGGAAATATCTACACCGCTATCTGTATAAACATGGAAATATATACATCGCTATCTGTATAAACATGGAAATACCTACACCGTGATCTGTATAAACATGGAAATATTTACAACGATATCTGTATAAACATGGAAATATCTACACCGCCATCTCTATAAACATGGAAATATCTACACCGCCATCTGTATAAACATGGAAATATCTACACCGCTATCTGCATAAACCTGGAAATATCTACACCGCTATCTGTATAAACATGGTAATATCTACACCACCATCTATATAAACATGGAAATATCTACACCGCCATCTGTATAAACATGGAAATATCTACAATGCCATCTGTAGAAAGATGGAAATATCTACACCGCAATCTGTGTAAACATGGAAATATCTACACCAATATCTGTAAAAACATGGAAATATCTACACCGCTATCTGTATAAACATGGAAATATCTATACCGCGATCTGCATAAACATGGAAATATCTACACCGCGATCTGTATAAACATGAAAATATCTACACCGCTTTCTGTAGAAAGATGGAAATATCTACACCGCGATCTGAATAAACATGGAAATATCTACAACGCGATCTGTATAAACATGGAAATATCTACACCGCTATCTGTAGAAACATGGAAATATCTACACAGCTATCTCTATAAACATGGAAATATCTACACCGCCATCTGTATAGACATGGAAATACCTACAAGTCATCTGTATAAACATGGAAATATCTACACAGCCACCTGTATAAACATGGAAATATCTACACAGCCATCTGTATATACATGGAAATATCTACACCGCTATCTGTATAAACATGGAAATAACTACACCGCTATTTGTATAAACAAGTAAATATCTACACTGTGATCTGTATAAACATGGAAATATCTACACTGCTATTTGTATAAACAAGGAAATATCTACACCGCTATCTGTATAAACATGGAAATAACTACACCGCTATTTGCATAAACAAGGAAATATCTACACCGTGATCTGTATAAACATGGAAATATCTACACCGCCATCTCTATAAACATGGAAATATCTACACCCCTATCTGTATAAACATGGAAATATCCACACCGCTATCTCTATAAACATGGAAATTACTACACCGCGATCAGTATAAACGTGGAAATATCTACACCGCTATCTCTATAAACATGGAAATATCTCCACTACTATCTCTATAAACATCGAAATATCTACACAGCCATCTACATATCCATAGAAATATCTGCGCCGCCATCTGTATAAACATGGAAATATCTACACGGTCATCTGTGTATAGATGGAAATATCAACACCGCCATCTGTACAAACATGGAAATATCTGCACCGCTATCTGTATAAACATGGAAATATCTACACCGTGGTCTGTATAAACATGGAAATATCTACACCGCTATCTGTATAAACATGGAAATATATACATCGCTATCTGTATAAACATGGAAATACCTACACCGTGATCTGTATAAACATGGAAATATTTACGATATCTGTATAAACATGGAAATATCTACACCGCCATCTCTATAAACATGGAAATATCTACACCGCCATCTGTATAAACATGGAAATATCTACACCGCTATCTGTATAAACCTGGAAATATCTACACCGCTATCTGTATAAACCTGGAAATATCTACACCGCTATCTGTATAAACATGGTAATATCTACACCACCATATATATAAACATGGAGATATCTACACCGCCATCTGTATAAACATGGAAATATCTACAATGCCATCTGTAGAAAGATGGAAATATCTACACCGCAATCTGCGTAAACATGGAAATATCTACACCGCGATCTGTATAAACATGAAAATATCTACACCGCTATCTGTAGAAAGATGGAAATATCTACACCGCGATCTGAATAAACATGGAAATATCTACAACGCGATCTGTATAAACATGGAAATATCTACACCGCTATCTGTAGAAACATGGAAATATCTACACAGCTATCTCTATAAACATGGAAATATCTACACCGCCATCTGTATAGACATGGAAATACCTACAAGTCATCTGTATAAACATGGAAATATATACACAGCCATCTGTATAAACATGGAAATATCTACACAGCCATCTGTATATACATGGAAATATCTACACCGCTATCTGTATAAACATGGAAATAACTACACCGCTATTTGTATAAACAAGGAAATATCTACACTGTGATCTGTATAAACATGGAAATATCTACACTGCTATTTGTATAAACAAGGAAATAGCTACACCGCTATCTGTATAAACATGGAAATAACTACACCACTATTTGCACAAACAAGGAAATATCTACACCGTGATCTGTATAAACATGGAAATATCTACAACGCCATCTCTATAAACATGGAAATATCTACACCCCTATCTGTATAAACATGGAAATATCCACACCGCTATCTCTATAAACATGGAAATTACTACACCGCGATCAGTATAAACGTGGAAATATCTACACCGCTATCTCTATAAACATGGAAATATCTCCACTACTATCTCTATAAACATCGAAATATCTACACCGCCATCTACATATCCATAGAAATATCTGCGCCGCCATCTGTATAAACATGGAAATATCTACACGGTCATCTGTGTATAGATGGAAATATCAACACCGCCATCCGTACAAACATGGAAATATCTGCACCGCTATCTGTATAAACATGGAAATATCTACACCGTGGTCTGTATAAACATGGAAATATCTACACCGCTATCTGTATAAACATGGAAATATATACATCGCTATCTGTATAAACATGGAAATACCTACACCGTGATCTGTATAAATATGGAAATATTTACAACGATATCTGTATAAACATGGAAATATCTACACCGCCATCTCTATAAACATGGAAATATCTACACCGCCATCTGTATAAACATGGAAATATCTACACCGCCATCTGTATAAACCTGGAAATATCTACACCGCTATCTGTATAAACCTGGAAATATCTACACCACTATCTGTATAAACATGGTAATATCTACACCACCATCTATATAAACATGGAAATATCTACACCGCCATCTGTATAAACATGGAAATATCTACAATGCCATCTGTAGAAAGATGGAAATATCTACACCGCAATCTGTGTAAACATGGAAATATCTACACGAATATCTGTAAAAACATGGAAATATCTACACCGCTATCTGTATAAACATGGAAATATCTATACCGCGATCTGCATAAACATGGAAATATCTACACCGCGATCTGTATAAACATGAAAATATCTACACCGCTATCTGTAGAAACATGGAAATATCTACACCGCGATCTGAATAAACATGGAAATATCTACAACGCGATCTGTATAAACATGGAAATATCTACAGCGCTATCTGTAGAAACATGGAAATATCTACACAGCTATCTCTATAAACATGGAAATATCTACACCGCCATCTGTATAGACATGGAAATACCTACAAGTCATCTGTAGAAACATGGAAATATCTACACAGCCACCTGTATAAACATGGAAATATCTACACAGCCATCTGTATATACATGGAAATATCTACACCGCTATCTGTATAAACATGGAAATAACTACACCGCTATTTGTATAAACAAGGAAATATCTACACTGTGATCTGTATAAACATGGAAATATCTACACTGCTATTTGTATAAACAAGGAAATATCTACACCGCTATCTGTATAAACATGGAAATAACTACACCGCTATTTGCATAAACAAGGAAATATCTACACCGTGATCTGTATAAACATGGAAATATCTACAACGCCATCTCTATAAACATGGAAATATCTACACCCCTATCTGTATAAACATGGAAATATCCACACCGCTATCTCTATAAACATGGAAATTACTACACCGCGATCAGTATAAACGTGGAAATATCTACACCGCTATCTCTATAAACATGGAAATATCTCCACTACTATCTCTATAAACATCGAAATATCTACACCGCCATCTACATATCCATAGAAATATCTGCGCTGCCATCTGTATAAACATGGAAATATCTACATGGTCATCTGTGTATAGATGGAAATATCAACACCGCCATCTGTACAAACATGGAAATATCTGCACCGCTATCTGTATAAACATGGAAATATCTACACCGTGGTCTGTATAAACATGGAAATATCTACACCGCTATCTGTATAAACATGGAAATATATACATCGCTATCTGTATAAACATGGAAATACCTACACCGTGATCTGTATAAACATGGAAATATTTACAACGATATCTGTATAAACATGGAAATATCTACACCGCCATCTCTATAAACATGGAAATATCTACACCGCCATCTGTATAAACATGGAAATATCTACACCGCTATCTGTATAAACCTGGAAATATCTACACCGCTATCTGTATAAACATGGTAATATCTACACCACCATCTATATAAACATGGAAATATCTACACCGCCATCTGTATAAACATGGAAATATCTACAATGCCATCTGTAGAAAGATGGAAATATCTACACCGCAATCTGTGTAAACATGGAAATATCTACACCAATATCTGTAAAAACATGGAAATATCTACACCGCTATCTGTATAAACATGGAAATATCTATACCGCGATCTGCATAAACATGGAAATATCTACACCGCGATCTGTATAAACATGAAAATATCTACACCGCTATCTGTAGAAACATGGAAATATCTACACCGCTATCTGAATAAACATGGAAATATCTACAACGCGATCTGTATAAACATGGAAATATCTACAGCGCTATCTGTAGAAACATGGAAATATCTACACAGCTATCTCTATAAACATGGAAATATCTACACCGCCATCTGTATAAACATGGAAATACTTACAAAGTTATCTGTATAAACATGGAAATATCTACACCGCCATCTGTATAAACATGGAAATATCTACCCAGCCATCTGTATAAACATGGAAATATCTACACAGCCATCTGTATATACATGGAAATATCTACACCGCTATCTGTATAAACATGGAAATAACTACACCGCTATTTGTATAAACAAGGAAATATCTACACCGTGATCTGTATAAACATGGAAATATCTACACTGCTATTTGTATAAACAAGGAAATATCTACACCGCTATCTGTATAAACATGGAAATAACTACACCGCTATTTGCATACACAAGGAAATATCTACACCGCTATCTGTATAAACATGGTAATATCTACACCACCATCTATATAAACATGAAAATATCTACACCGCCATCTGTATAAACATAGAAATATCTACAATGCCATCTGTAGAAAGATGGAAATATCTACACCGCAATCTGTGTACACATGGAAATATCTACACCAATATCTGCAAAAACATGGAAATATCTACACCGCTATCTGTATAAACATGGAAATATCTACACCGCGATCTGCATAAACATGGAAATATCTACACCGCGATCTGTATAAATATGGAAATATCTACACCGCTATCTGTAGAAACATGGAAATATCTACACCGCGATCTGTATAAACATGGAAATATCTACACCGCGAGCTGTATAAACATGGAAATATCTACACCGCTATCTGTAGAAACATGGAAATATCTACACAACTATCTCTATAAACATGGAAATATCTACACCGCCATCTGTAAAAACATGGAAATACCTACAAGTCATCTGTATAAACATGGAAAAATCTACACAGCCATCTGTATAAACATGGAAATATCTACAGGGCCATCTGTATATACACGGAAATATCTACACCGCTATCTGTATAAACATGGAAATAACTACACCGCTATTTGTATAAACAAGGAAATATCTACACCATGATCTGTATAAACATGGAAATATCTACAATGCTGTTTGTATAAACAAGGAAATATCTACACCGCTATCTGTATAAACATGGAAATAACTACACCGCTATTTGCATAAACAAGGAAATATCTACACCGTGATCTATATAAACATGGAAATATCTACAACGCCATCTCTATAAACATGGAAATATCTACACCCCTATCTGTATAAACATGGAAATATCCACACCGCTATCTCTATAAACATGGAAATAATTACACCGCGATTAGTATAAACGTGGAAATATCTACACCGCTATCTCTATAAACATGGAAATATCTGCACTACTATCTATATAAACATCGAAATATCTACACCGCCATCTGTATAAACATGGAAATACTGACAAAGTTATCTGTATAAACATGGAAATATCTACACAGCCATGTGTACATATATGGAAATATCTACACCGCTCTCCATATAAACATGGTAATAACAACACTGCTATCTGTATATACATGGAAATATCTACACCGCCATCTACATATCCATAGAAATATCTGCGCCACCATCTGTATAAACATGGAAATATCTACACGGTCATCTGTGTATAGATGGAAATATCAACACCGCCATCTGTACAAACATGGAAATATCTGCACCGCTATCTGTATAAACATGGAAATATCTACACCGTGGTCTGTAAAACATGGAAATATCTACACCGCTATCTGTATAAACATGGAAATATATACATCGCTATCTGTATAAACATGGAAATAGCTACACGGTGATTTGTATAAACATGGAAATATTTACAACGATATCTGTATAAACATGGAAATATCTACACCGCCATCTCTATAAACATGGAGATATCTACACCGCCATCTGTATAAACCTGGAAATATCTACAACGCTATCTGTATAAACATGGTAATATCTACACCACCATCTATATAAACATGGAAATATCTACACCGCTATCTGTATAAACTTGGAAATATCTACAATGCCATCTGTAGAAAGATGGAAATATCTACACCGCAATCTGTGTAAACATGGAAATATCTACACCAATATCTGTAAAAACATGGAAATATCTACACCGCTATCTGTATAAACATGGAAATATCTATACCGCGACCTGCATAAACATGGAAATATCTACACCGTGATCTGTAGAAACATGAAAATATCTACACCGCTCTCTGTAGAAACATGGAAATATCTACACCGCGGTCTGAATAAACATGGAAATATCTACAATGCCATCTGTAGAAAGATGGAAATATCTACACCGCAATCTGTGTAAACATGGAAATATCTACACCAATATCTGTAAAAACATGGAAATATCTACACCGCTATATTTATAAACATGGAAATATCTATACCGCGATCTGCATAAACATGGAAATATCTACACCGCAATCTGTATAAACATGGAAATATCTACACCGCTATCTGTAGAAACATGGAAATATCTACACAGCTATCTCTATAAACATGGAAATATCTACACCGCCATCTGTATAGACATGGAAATACCTACAAGTCATATGTATAAACATGGAAATATCTACACAGCCATCTGTATAAACATGGAAATATCTACACAGCCATCTGTATATACATGGAAATATCTACACCGCTATCTGTATAAACATGGAAATAATTACAACGCTATTTGTATAAACAAGGAAATATATACACCGTGATCTGTATAAACATGGAAATATCTACACTGCTATTTGTTTAAACAAGGAAATATCTACACCGCAATCTGTAGAAACATGGAAATATATACATCGCTATCTGTATAAACATGGAAATACCTACACGGTGATCTGTATAAACATGGAAATATTTACAACGATATCTGTATAAACATGGAAATATCTACACCGCCATCTCTATAAACATGAAGATATCTACACCGCCATCTGTATAAACCTGGAAATATCTACAACGCTATCTGTATAAACATGGTAATATCTACACCACCATCTATATAAACATGGAAATATCTACACCGCTATCTGTATAAACTTGGAAATATCTACAATGCCATCTGTAGAAAGATGGAAATATCTACACCGCAATCTGTGTAAATATGGAAATATCTACACCAATATCTGTAAAAACATGGAAATATCTACACCGCTATCTGTATAAACATGGAAATATCTATACCGCGACCTGCATAAACATGGAAATATCTACACCGCGATCTGTATAAACATGAAAATATCTACACCGCTATCTGTAGAAACATGGAAATATCTACACCGCGATCTGAATAAACATGGAAATATCTACACCGCGATCTGTATAAACATGGAAATATCTACACCGCTATCTGTAGAAACATGGAAATATCTACACAGCTATCTCTATCAACATGGAAATATCTACACCGCCATCTGTATAGACATGCAAATACCTACAAGTCATCTGTATAAACATGGAAATATATACACAGCCATCTGTATAAACATGGAAATATCTACACAGCCATCTGTATATACATGGAAATATCTACACCGCTGTCTGTATAAACATGGAAATAACTACACCGCTATTTGTATAAACAAGTAAATATCTACACTGTGATCTGTATAAACATGGAAATATCTACACTGCTATCTGTATAAACCTGGAAATATCTACACCGCTATCTGTATAAACATGGTAATATCTACACCACCATCTATATAAACGTGGAAATATCGACACAGCCATCTGTATAAACATGGAAATATCTACACAGCCATGTGTACATATATGGAAATATCTACACCGCTCTCTATATAAACATGGAAATAACTACACCGCTATCTGTATATACATGGAAATATCTACACCGCCATCTACATATCCATAGAAATATCTGCGCCACCATCTGTATAAACATGGAAATATCTACACGGTCATCTGTGTATAGATGGAAATATCAACACCGCCATCTGTACAAACATGGAAATATCTGCACCGCTATCTGTATAAACATGGAAATATCTACACCGCGGTCTGTAAAACATGGAAATATCTACACCGCTATCTGTATAAACATGGAAATATATACATCGCTATCTGTATAAACATGGAAATATATACATCGCTATCTGTATAAACATGGAAATACCTACACCGTGATCTCTATAAACATGGAAATATTTACAACGATATCTGTATAAACATGGAAATATCTACACCGCCATCTCTATAAACATGGAGATATCTACACCGCCATCTGTATAAACATGGAAATATCTACAACGCTATCTGTATAAACCTGGAAATATCTACACCGCTATCTGTATAAACATGGTAATATCTACACCACCATCTATATAAACATGGAAATATCTACACCGCCATCTGTATAAACATGGAAATATCTACAATGCCATCTGTAGAAAGATGGAAATATCTACACTGCAATCTGTGTAAACATGGAAATACCTACACCAATATCTGTAAAAACATGGAAATACCTACACCGCTATCTGTATAAAAATGGAAATATCTACACCGCGATCTGCATAAGCATGGAAATATCTACACAGCTATCTCTATAAACATGGAAATATCTACACCGCCATCTGTATAAACATGGAAATACCTACAAGTCATCTGTACAAACATGGAAATATCTACACAGCCATCTGTATAAACATGGAAATATCTACACAGCCATCTGTATATACATGGAAATATCTACACCACTCTCTGTATAAACATGGAAATAAGTACACCGGTATTTGTATAAACAAGGAAATATCTACACCGTGATCTGTATAAACATGGAAATATCTACACTGCTATTTGTATAAACAAGGAAATATCTACACCGCTATCTGTATAAACATGGAAATAACTACACCGCTATTTGCATAAACAAGGAAATATCTACACCATGATCTGTATAAACATGGAAATACTTACAAAGTTATCTGTATAAACATGGAAATATCTACACCGGCATGTGTATAAACATGGAAATATCTACACAGCCATGTGTACATACATGGAAATATCTACACCGCTCTCTATATAAACAAAGAAATAACTACACCGCTATCTGTATATACATGGAGATATCTACACCGCCATCTACATATCCATAGAAATATCTGCGCCGCCATCTGTATAAACATGGAAAAATCTACACGGTCATCTGAATATAGATGGAAATATCAACACCGCCATCTGTACAAACATGGAAATATCTGCACCGCTATCTGTATAAACATGTAAATATCTACACCGTGGTCTGTATAAACATGGAAATATCTTCACCGCTATCTGTATAAACATGGAAATATATACACCGCTATCTCTATAAACATGGAAATATCTACACCGTGATCTGTATAAACATGGAAATATTTACACCGATATCTCTATAAACATGGAAATATCTACAATGCCATCTCTATAAACATGGAAATATCCACACCGCCATCTGTATAAACCTGGAAATATCGACACCGCTATCTGTATAAACCTGGAAATATCTACACCTATATCTGTATAAACATGGTAATATCTACTCCACCATCTACATAAACATGGAAATATCTACAACGCCATCTGTATAAACATGGAAATATCTACAATGCCATCTGTAGAAAGATGGAAATATCTACACTGCAATCTGTGTAAACATGGAAATACCTACACCAATCTCTGTAAAAACATGGAAGTATCTACACCGCTATCTGTATAAAGATGGAAATATCTACACCGCGATCTGCATAAGCATGGAAATATCTACACCGCGATCTGCATAAACATGGAAATATCTACACCGCCATCTGTAGAAACATGGAAATATCTACACCGCGATCTGCATAAACATGGAAATATCTACACCGCGATCTGTATAAACATGGAAATAACTACACCGCTATCTGTAGAAACATGGAAATATCTACACAGCTATCTCTATAAACATGGAAATATCTACACCGCCATCTGTATAAACATGGAAATACCTACAAGTCATCTGTATAAACATGGAAATATCTACACAGCCATCTGTATAAACATGGAAATATCTACACAGCCACCTGTATATACATGGAAATATCTTCACCGCTATCTGTATAAAAATGGAAATAACTACACCGCTATTTGTATAAACAAGGAAATATCTACACCGTGATCTGTATAAACATGGAAATATCTACACTGCTATTTGTATAAACAAGGAAATATCTACACCGCTATCTGTATAAACATGGAAATAACTACACCGCTATTTGCATAAACAAGGAAATATCTACAACGTGATCTGTATAAACATGGAAATATCTACAACCCCATCTCTATAAACATGGAAATATCTACACCACTATCTGTATAAACATGGAAATATCCACACCGCTATCTTTATAAACATGGAAATAACTACACCGCGATCAGTATAAACGTGGAAATATCTACACCGCTATCTCTATAAACATGGAAATATCTCCACTGCTATCTCTATTAACATCGAAATATCTACACCGCAATCTGTATAAACATGGAAATACATACAAAGTTATCTGTATAAACATGGAAATATCTACACCGCCATCTGTATAAACATGGAAATATCTACACAGCCATGTGTACATACATGGAAATATCTACAACGCTCTCTATATAAACAAAGAAATAACTACACCGCTATCTGTATATACATGGAAATATCTACACCGCCATCTACATATCCATAGAAATATCTGCACCGCCATCTGTATAAACATGGAAATATCTACACGGTCATCTGTGTATAGATGGAAATATCAACACCGCCATCTGTACAAACATGGAAATATCCGCACCGCTATCTGTATAAACATGGAAATATCTACACCGTGGTCTGTATAAACATGGAAATATCTACACCGCTATCTGTATAAACATGGAAATATATACACCGCTATCTCTATAAACATGGAAATATCTACACCGCGATCTGTATAAACATGGAAATATTTACACCGATATCTGTATAAACATGGAAATATCTACACCGCCATCTCTATAAACATGGAGATATCTACACCGCCATCTGTATAAACATGGAATTATCTACACCGCTATCTGTATAAACCTGGAAATATCTACACTGCTATCTGTATAAACGTGGTAATATCTACACCATCATCTATATAAACATGGAAATAACTACACCGCCATCTGTATAAACATGGAAATATCTACAATGCCATCTGTAGAAAGATGGAAATATGTACACTGCAATCTGTGTAAACATGGAAATACCTACACCAATATTTGTAAAAACATGGAAATATCTACACCGCTATCTGTATAAAGATGGAAACATCTACACCGCGATCTGCATAAGCATGGAAATATCTACACCGCGATCTGCATAAACATGGAAATATCTACACCGCTATCTGTAGAAACATGGAAATATCTACACCGCGATCTGCATAAACATGGAAATATCTACACCGCTCTCTGTAGAAACATGGAAGTATCTACACAGCTATCTCTATAAACATGGAAATATCTACACCGCCATCTGTATAAACATGGAAATACCTACAAGTCATCTGTATAAACATGGAAATATCTACACAGCCATCTGTAAAAACATGGAAATATCTACACCACTATCTGTATAAACATGGAAATATCCACACCGCTATCTCTATAAACATGGAAATAACTACACCGCGATCAGTATAAACGTGGAAATATCTACACCGCTATCTCTATAAACATGGAAATATCTCCAATACTATCTCTATAAACATCGAAATATCTACACCGCTATCTGTATAAACATGGAAATACTTACAAAGTTATCTGTATAAACATGGAAATATCTACACCGCCATCTGTATAAACATGGAAATACCTACACAGCCATGTGTACATACATGCAAATATCTACACCGCTCTCTATATAAACATGGAAATAACTACACTGCTATCTGTATATACATGGAAATATCTACACCGCCGTCTACGTATTCATAGAAATATCTGCACCGCCATCTGTACAAACAGAGAAATATCTACACGGTCATCTGTGTATATATGGAAATATCAACACCGCCATCTGTACAAACATGGAAATATCTGCACCGCTATCTGTATGAACATGGAAATATCTACACCGTGGTCTGTATAAACATGGAAATATCTACACCGCTATCTGTATAAACATGGAAATATATACACCGCTATCTCTATAAACATGGAAATATCTACACCGTGATCTGTATAAACATGGAAATATCTACACCGATATCTGTATAAACATGGAAATATCTACACCGCCATCTCTATAAACATGGAAATATCTACACCGCCATCTGTATAAACATGGAAATATCTACACCGCAACCTGAATAAACCTGGAAATATCTGCACCGCTATCTGTATAAACATGGTAATATCTACACCGCCATCTAAATACACATGGAAATATCTACACCGCCATCTGTATAAACATGGAAATATCTACAATGCCATCTGTAGAAAGATGGAAATATCTGCTCGGCAATCTGTGTAAACATGGAAATATATACACCAATGTCTGTAAAAACATGGAAATATCTACACCGCTATCTGTATAAACATGGAAATATCTACACCGTGATCTGCATAAACATGGAAATATCTACACCGCGATCTGTATAAACATTTAAATATCTACACTGCGATCTGTATAAACATGTAAATATCTAAAACGCTATCTGTACAAACATGGAAATATCTAAACAGCTATCTCTATAAACATGGAAATATCTACACCGCCATCTGTATAAACATGGAAATACCTACAAGTCATCTGTATAAACATGGAAATATCTACACAGCCATCTGTATAAACATGGAAATATCTACACAGCCATCTGTATATACATGGAAATATCTACACCGCTATCTGAATAAACATGGAAATAACTACACCGCTATTTGTATAAACAAGGAAATATCTACACCGTGATCTGTATAAACATGGAAATATCTACACTGCTATTTCTATAAACAAGGATATATCTACATGGCTATCAGTATAAACATGGAAATAACTACACCGGTATTTGCATAAACAAGGAAATATCTACACCGTGATCTGTATAAACATGGAAATATCTACAACGCCATCTCTATAAACATGGAAACATCTACACCCCTATCTGTATAAACATGGAAATATCCACACGGCTATCTCTATAAACATGGAAATAACTACACTGCGATCAGTATAAACATCGAAATATCTACACCGCCGTCTGTATAAACATGGAAATACTTAGAAAGTTATCTGTATAAACATGGAAATAGCTACACCGCCATCTGTATAAACATGGAAATATCTACACAGCCATGTGTACATACATGGAAATATCTACACCGCTCTCTATATAAACATGGAAATAACTATACCGCTATCTGTATATACATGGAAATATCTACACCGCCATCTACATATCCATAGAAATCTCTGCGCCGGCATCTGTATAAACATGGAAATATCTACACGGTCATCTGTGTATAGATGGAAATATCAACACCGCCATCTGTACAAACATGGAAATATCTGCAACGCTATCTGTATAAACATGGAAATATCTACACCGAGGTCTGTATAAACATGGAAATATCTACACCGCTATCTGTATAAACATGGAAATATATACACCGCTATCTCTATAAACATGGAAATATCTACACCGTGATCTGTATAAACATGGAAATATTTACACCGATATCTGTATAAACATGGAAATATCTACACCGCCATCTCTATTAACATGGAAATATCTACACCGCCATCTGTATAAACATGGAAATATCTACACCGCTATCTGTATAAACCTGGAAATATCTACACGGCTATCTGTATAAACATGGTAATATCTACACCACCATCTAAATAAACATGGAAATATCTACACCGCCATCTGTATAAACATGGAAATATCTACAATGCCATGTGTAGAAAGATGGAAATATCTACACCGCAATCTGTGTAAACATGGAAATATCTAAACCAATGTCTGTAAAAACATGGAAATATCTACACCGCTATCTGTAAAAACATGGAAATATCTACACCGCAATCTGCATAAACATGGAAATATCTACTCCGCGATCTGTATAAAGATGGAAATATCTACACCGCCATCTGCATAAACATGGAAATATCTACACCGCGATCTGTATAAACATGTAAATACCTACACCGCGATCTGTATAAACATGTAATTATCTACACCGCTATCTGTAGAAACATGGAAATATCTACACAGCTATCTCTATAAACATGGAAATATCTACACCGCCATCTCTATAAACATGGAAATACCTACAAGTCATATGTATAAACATGGAAATATCTACACAGCCATCTGTATAAACATGGAAATATCTACACAGCCATCTGTATATACATGGAAATATCTACACCGCTACCTGTATAAACATGGACATAACTACACCGCTATTTGTATAAAGAAGGAAATATCTACACCGTGATCTGTATAAACATGGAAATATCTACACTGCTATTTCTATAAACAAGGAAATATCTACACCGCTATCTGTATAAACATGGAAATACTTACAAAGTTATCAGTATAAACATGGAAATATCTACACCGCCATCTGTATAAACATGGAAATATCTAGACAGCCATGTGTACATACATGGAAATATCTACACCGCTCTCTATATAAACATGGAAATAACTACACCGCTATCTGTATATACATGGAAATCTCTACACCGCCATCTACATATCCATAGAAATATCTGTGCCTCCATCTGTATAAACATGCAAATATCTACACGGTCATCTGTGTATAAATGGAAATATCAACACCGCCGTCTGTACAAACATGGAAATATCTGCACCGCTATCTGTATAAACATGGAAATATCTATACCGTGGTCTGTATAAACATGGAAATATCTACACCGCTATCTGTATAAACATGGAAATATATACACCGCAATCTCTATAAACATGGAAATATCTACAGCATGATCTGTATAAACTCGGAAATATTTACACCGATATCTGTACAAACATGGAAATATCTACACCGCCATCTCTATAAACATGGAAATATCTACAACGCCATTTGTATTAACATGGAAATATCTACACCGCTATCTGTATAAACCTGGAAATATCTACACCGCTATCTGTATAAACATGGTAATATGTACACCACCATCAATATAAACATGGAAATATCTACACCACCATCTGTATAAACATGGAAATATCTACAATGCCATCTGTAGAAAGATGGCAATATCTACACCGCAATCTGTGTAAACGTGGAAATATCTACACCAATATCTGTAAAAACATGGAAATATCTACACCGCTATCTGTATAAACATGGAAATATCTACACCGCCATCTGCATAAACATGGAAATATCTACTCCGCGATCTGTATAAACATGGAAATATTTACACCGCTATCTGTAGAAACATGGAAATATCTACACCGCTATCTGCATAAAGAAGGAAATATCTACACCGCGATCTGTATAAACATGTAAATACCTACACCGCTATCTGTAGAAACATGGAAATATCTACACAGCTATCTCTATAAACATGGAAATATCTACACCGCCATCTGTATGAACATGGAAATACCTACAAGTCATCTGTATAAACATGGAAATATCTACACAGCCATCTGTATAAACATGGAAATATCTACACAGCCATCTGTATATACATGGAAATATCTACACCGCTATCTGTATAAACATGGAAATAACTACACCGCTATTTGTATAAACAAGGAAATATCTACACCGTGATCTGTATAAACATGGATATATCTACACTGCTATTTGTATAAACAAGGAAATATCTACACCGCTATCTGTATAAACATGGAAATAACTACTCCGCTATTTGCATAAACAGGGAAATATCTACACCGTGATCTGTATAAACATGGAAATATCTACAACGCCATCTCTATAAACATGGAAATATCTACACCCCTATCTGTATAAACATGGAAATATCCACACCGCTATCTCTATAAACATGAAAATAACTACACCACGATCAGTATAAACGTGGAAATATCTACACCGCTATCTCTATAAACATGGAAATATCTCCACTGCTATCTCTATAAACATCGAAATATCTACACCGCCATCTGTATAAACATGGAAATACTTACAAAGTTATCTGTATAAACATGGAAATAGCTACACCGCCATCTGTATAAACATGGAAATATCTACACAGCCATGTGTACATACATGGAAATATCTACACCGCTCTCTATATAAACATGGAAATAACTACACCGCTATCTGTATATACATGGAAATATCTACACCGCCATCTACATATCCATAGAAATATCTGCGCCGCCATCTGTATAAACATGGAAATATCTACACGGTCATCTGTGTATAGATGGAAATATCAACACCGCCTTCTGTACAAACATGGAAATATCTGCACCGCTATCTTTATAAACATGGAAATATCTACACAGAGGTCTGTATAAACATGGAAATATCTACACCGCTATCTGTATAAATATGGAAATATATACACCGCTATCTCTATAAACATGGAAATATCTACACCGTGATCTGTATAAACATGGAAATATTTACACCGATATCTGTATAAACATGGAAATATCTACACCGCCATCTCTATAAACATGGAAATATCTACACCGCCATCTGTATAAACATGGAAATATCCACACCGCTATCTGAATAAACCTGGAAATATCTGCACCGCTATCTGTATAAACATGGTAATATCTACACCACCATCTATATAAATATGGAAATATCTACACCAATATCTGTAAAAACATGGAAATATCTACACCGCTATCTGTATAAACATGGAAATATCTATACCGAGATCTGCATAAACATGGAAATATCTACACCACGATCTGTATAAACATGAAAATATCTACACCGCTATCAGTAGAAACATGGAAATATCGACACCGCGATCTGAATAAACATGGAAATATCTACACCGCGATCTGTATAAACATGGAAATATCTACACCGCTATCTGTAGAAACATGGAAATATCTACACCGCCATCTCTATAAACATGGAAATATCTACACCGCCATCTGTATAAACATGGAAATATCTACAACGCTATCTGTATAAACCTGAATATATCTACACCGCTATCTGTATAAACATGGTAATATCTACATCACCGTCTATATAAACATGGAAATATCTACACCGCCATCTGTATAAACATGGAAATATCTACAATGCCATCTGTAGAAAGATGTAAATATCTACACCGCAATCTGTGTAAACATGGAAATATCTACACCAATATCTGTAAAAACATGGAAATATCTACACCGCTATCTGTGGAAACATGGAAATATCTACACAGCTATCTCTATAAACAAGGAAATATCTACACCGCCATCTGTATAAACATGGAAATACCTACAAGTCATCTGTATAAACATGGAAATATATACAAAGCCATCTGTATAAACATGGAAATATCTACACAGCCATCTGTATATACATGGAAATACCTACACCGCTATCTGTATATACATGGAAATAACTACACCGCTATTTGTATAAAGAAGGAAATATCTACACTGTGATCTGTATAAACATGGAAATATCTACACTGCTATTTGTATAAACAAGGAAATATCTACACCGCTATCTGTATAAACATGGAAATAACTACACCGCTATTTGCATAAACAAGGAAATATCTACACCGTGATCTATATAAACATGGAAATATCTACAACGCCATCTCTATAAACATGGAAATATCTACACCCCTATCTGTATAAACATGGAAATATCCACACTGCTATCTCTATAAACATGGAAATAACTACACCGCGATCAGTATAAACGTGGAAATATCTACACCGCTATCTCTATAAACATGGAAATATCTCCACTACTATCTATATAAACAGCGAAATATCTACACCGCCATCTGTATAAACATGGAAATACTGACAAAGTTATCTGTATAAACATGGAAATATCTACACCGCCATCTGTATAAACATGGAAATATCTACACAGCCATGTGTACATATTTGGAAATATCTACACCACTCTCCATATAAACATGGAAATAACTACACCGCTATCTGTATATACATGGAAATATCTACACCGCCATCTACATATCCATAGAAATATCTGCGCCACCATCTGTATAAACATGGAAATATCTACACGGTCATCTCTGTATAGATGGAAATATCAACACCGCCATCTGTACAAACATGGAAATATCTGCACCGCTATCTGTATAAACATGGAAATATCTACACTGTGGTCTGTATAAACATGGAAATATCTACACCGCTATCTGTATAAACATGGAAATATATACAATGCCATCTCTATAAACATGGAAATATCTACACAGCCGTGTGTACATATATGGAAATATCTACACCGCTCTCTATATAAATATGGAAATAACTACACCGCTATCTGTATATACATGGAAATATCTACACCGACATCTACATATCCATAGAAATATCTCCGCCGCCATCTGTATAAACATGGAAATATCTACACGGTCATCTGTGTATAGATGGAAATATCAACACCGCCATCTGTATAAACATGGAAATACCTACAAGTCATCTGTATAAACATGGAAATATCTACAAAGCCATCTGTATAAACATGGATATATCTACACAGCCATCTGTATATACATAGAAATATCTACAAAGCCATCTGTATATACATGGAAATAACTACACCGCTATTTGTATAAACAAGGAAATATCTACACTGTGATCTGTATAAACATGGAAATATCTACACTGCTATTTGTATAAACAAGGAAATATCTACACAGCTATCTGTATAAACATGGAAATAACTACACCGCTATTTGCATAAACAAGGAAATATCTACACCGTGATCTATATAAACATGGAAATATCTACAACGCCATCTCTATAAACATGGAAATATCTACACCCCTATCTGTATAAACATGGAAATATCCACACCGCTATCTCTATAAACCTGGAAATAACTACACCGCGATCAGTATAAACGTGGAAATATCTACACCGCTATCTCTATAAACATGGAAATATCTCCACTACTATCTATATAAACATCAAAATATCTACACCGCCATCTGTATAAACATGGAAATACTTACAAAGTTATCTGTATAAACATGGAAATAGCTACACCGCCATCTGTATAAACATGGAAATATCTACACAGCCATGTGTACATACATGGAAATATCTACACCGCTCTCTATATAAACATGGAAATAACTACACCGCTATCTGTATATACATGGAAATATCTACACCGCCATCTACATATCCATAGAAATATCTGCGCCGCCATCTGTATAAACATGGAAATATCTACACGGTCATCTGTGTATAGATGGAAATATCAACACCGCCTTCTGTACAAACATGGAAATATCTGCACCGCTATCTTTATAAACATGGAAATATCTACACAGAGGTCTGTATAAACATGGAAATATCTACACCGCTATCTGTATAAATATGGAAATATATACACCGCTATCTCTATAAACATGGAAATATCTACACCGTGATCTGTATAAACATGGAAATATTTACACCGATATCTGTATAAACATGGAAATATCTACACCGCCATCTCTATAAACATGGAAATATCTACACCGCCATCTGTATAAACATGGAAATACCCACACCGCTATCTGAATAAACCTGGAAATATCTGCACCGCTATCTGTATAAACATGGTAATATCTACACCACCATCTATATAAATATGGAAATATCTACACCAATATCTGTAAAAACATGGAAATATCTACACCGCTATCTGTATAAACATGGAAATATCTATACCGAGATCTGCATAAACATGGAAATATCTACACCACGATCTGTATAAACATGAAAATATCTACACCGCTATCAGTAGAAACATGGAAATATCGACACCGCGATCTGAATAAACATGGAAATATCTACACCGCGATCTGTATAAACATGGAAATATCTACACCGCTATCTGTAGAAACATGGAAATATCTACACCGCCATCTCTATAAACATGGAAATATCTACACCGCCATCTGTATAAACATGGAAATATCTACAACGCTATCTGTATAAACCTGAATATATCTACACCGCTATCTGTATAAACATGGTAATATCTACATCACCATCTATATAAACATGGAAATATCTACACCGCCATCTGTATAAACATGGAAATATCTACAATGCCATCTGTAGAAAGATGTAAATATCTACACCGCAATCTGTGTAAACATGGAAATATCTACACCAATATCTGTAAAAACATGGAAATATCTACACCGCTATCTGTGGAAACATGGAAATATCTACACAGCTATCTCTATAAACAAGGAAATATCTACACCGCCATCTGTATAAACATGGAAATACCTACAAGTCATCTGTATAAACATGGAAATATATACAAAGCCATCTGTATAAACATGGAAATATCTACACAGCCATCTGTATATACATGGAAATACCTACACCGCTATCTGTATATACATGGAAATAACTACACCGCTATTTGTATAAAGAAGGAAATATCTACACTGTGATCTGTATAAACATGGAAATATCTACACTGCTATTTGTATAAACAAGGAAATATCTACACCGCTATCTGTATAAACATGGAAATAACTACACCGCTATTTGCATAAACAAGGAAATATCTACACCGTGATCTATATAAACATGGAAATATCTACAACGCCATCTCTATAAACATGGAAATATCTACACCCCTATCTGTATAAACATGGAAATATCCACACTGCTATCTCTATAAACATGGAAATAACTACACCGCGATCAGTATAAACGTGGAAATATCTACACCGCTATCTCTATAAACATGGAAATATCTCCACTACTATCTATATAAACAGCGAAATATCTACACCGCCATCTGTATAAACATGGAAATACTGACAAAGTTATCTGTATAAACATGGAAATATCTACACCGCCATCTGTATAAACATGGAAATATCTACACAGCCATGTGTACATATTTGGAAATATCTACACCACTCTCCATATAAACATGGAAATAACTACACCGCTATCTGTATATACATGGAAATATCTACACCGCCATCTACATATCCATAGAAATATCTGCGCCACCATCTGTATAAACATGGAAATATCTACACGGTCATCTCTGTATAGATGGAAATATCAACACCGCCATCTGTACAAACATGGAAATATCTGCACCGCTATCTGTATAAACATGGAAATATCTACACTGTGGTCTGTATAAACATGGAAATATCTACACCGCTATCTGTATAAACATGGAAATATATACAATGCCATCTCTATAAACATGGAAATATCTACACAGCCGTGTGTACATATATGGAAATATCTACACCGCTCTCTATATAAATATGGAAATAACTACACCGCTATCTGTATATACATGGAAATATCTACACCGACATCTACATATCCATAGAAATATCTCCGCCGCCATCTGTATAAACATGGAAATATCTACACGGTCATCTGTGTATAGATGGAAATATCAACACCGCCATCTGTATAAACATGGAAATACCTACAAGTCATCTGTATAAACATGGAAATATCTACAAAGCCATCTGTATAAACATGGATATATCTACACAGCCATCTGTATATACATAGAAATATCTACAAAGCCATCTGTATATACATGGAAATAACTACACCGCTATTTGTATAAACAAGGAAATATCTACACTGTGATCTGTATAAACATGGAAATATCTACACTGCTATTTGTATAAACAAGGAAATATCTACACAGCTATCTGTATAAACATGGAAATAACTACACCGCTATTTGCATAAACAAGGAAATATCTACACCGTGATCTATATAAACATGGAAATATCTACAACGCCATCTCTATAAACATGGAAATATCTACACCCCTATCTGTATAAACATGGAAATATCCACACCGCTATCTCTATAAACCTGGAAATAACTACACCGCGATCAGTATAAACGTGGAAATATCTACACCGCTATCTCTATAAACATGGAAATATCTCCACTACTATCTATATAAACATCAAAATATCTACACCGCCATCTGTATAAACATGGAAATACTGACAAAGTTATCTGTATAAACATGGAAATATCTACACCGCCATCTGTATAAACATGGAAATATCTATACAGCCATGTGTACATATATGGAAATATCTACACCGCTCTCCATATAAACATGGAAATAACTACACCGCTATCTGTATATACATGGAAATATCTACACCGCCATCTATATATCCATAGAAATATCTGCGCCACCATCTGTATAAACATGGAAATATCTACACAGTCATCTGTGTATAGATGGAAATATCAACACCGCCATCTGTACAAACATGGAAATACCTGCACCGTTATCTGTACAAACATGGAAATATCTACACCGTGGTCTGTATAAACATGGAAATATCTACACCGCCATCTCTATAAACATGGAAATATATACACCGCCATCTCTATAAACATGGAAATATCTACAACGTGATCTGTATAAACATGGAACTATTTACACCGTTATCTGTATAAACATGGAAATATCTACACCGCCATCTCTATAAACATGGAAATATCTACGCCGGCATCTGTATAAACATGGAAATATCTACACCGCTATCTGTATAAACATGGAAATATATACACCGCTATCTCTATAAACATGGAAATATCTACACCGTGATCTGTATAAACATGGAAATATTTACACCGATATCTGTATAAACATGGAAATATCTACACCGCCATCTCTATAAACATGGAAATATCTACACCGCCATCTGTATAAACATGGAAATACCTACACCGCAACCTGAATAAACCTGGAAATATCTGCAACGCTATCTGTATAAACATGGTAATATCTACACCGCCATCTATATAAACATGGAAATATCTACACCGCCATCTGTATAAACATGGAAATATCTACAATGCCATCTGTAGAAAGATGGAAATATCTGCTCGGCAATCTGTGTAAACATGGAAATATATACACCAATGTCTGTAAAAACATGGAAATATCTACACCGCTATCTGTATAAACATGGAAATATCTACACCGCGATCTGCATAAACATGGAAATATCTACACCGCGATCTGTATAAACATTTAAATATCTACACTGCGATCTGTATAAACATGTAAATATCTAAAACGCTATCTGTACAAACATGGAAATATCTAAACAGCTATCTCTATAAACATGGAAATATCTACACCGCCATCTGTATAAACATGGAAATACCTACAAGTCATCTGTATAAACATGGAAATATCTACACAGCCATCTGTATAAACATGGAAATATCTACACAGCCATCTGTATATACATGGAAATATCTACACCGCTATCTGAATAAACATGGAAATAACTACACCGCTATTTGTATAAACAAGGAAATATCTACACCGTGATCTGTATAAACATGGAAATATCTACACTGCTATTTCTATAAACAAGGATATATCTACATGGCTATCAGTATAAACATGGAAATAACTACACCGGTATTTGCATAAACAAGGAAATATCTACACCGTGATCTGTATAAACATGGAAATATCTACAACGCCATCTCTATAAACATGGAAACATCTACACCCCTATCTGTATAAACATGGAAATATCCACACGGCTATCTCTATAAACATGGAAATAACTACACTGCGATCAGTATAAACGTGGAAATATCTACACCGCTATCTCTATAAACATGGAAATATCTCCAATGCTATCTCTATAAACATCGAAATATCTACACCGCCATCTGTATAAACATGGAAATACTTACAAAGTTATCTGTATAAACATGGAAATATGTACACTGCCATCTGTATAAACATGGAAATATCTACACAGCCATGTGTACATACATGGAAATATCTAAACCGCTCTCTATATAAACATGGAAATAACTACACAGCTATCTGTATATACATGGAAATACCTACACCGCCATCTACATATCCATAGAAATATCTGCGCCGCCATCTGTATAAACATGGAAATATCTACACGGTCATCTGTGTATAGATGGAAATATCAACACCGCCATCTGTACAAACATGGAAATATCTGCACCGCTATCTGTATAAACATGGAAATATATACACCACTATCTGTATAAACATGGAAATATATACACCGCTATCTCTATAAACATGTAAATATCTACACCGTGATCTGTATAAACATGGAAATATTTACACCGATATCTGTATAAACATGGAAATATCTACACCGCCATCTCTATAAACCTGGAAATATCTACACTGCCATCTGTATAAACATGGAAATATCTACACCGCTACCTGTATAATCCTGGAAATATCTTCAACGCTATCTGTATAAACATGGTAATATCTACACCACCATATAAATAAACATGGAAATATCTACACCGCCATCTTTACAAACATGGAAATATCTACAATGCCATCTGTAGAAAGATGGAAATATCTACACCGCAATCTGTGTAAACATGGAAATATCTACACCAATGTCTGTAAAAACATGGAAATATCTACACCGCTATCTGTATAAACATGGAAATATCTACACCGCAATCTGCATAAACATGGAAATATCTACTCCGCGATCTGTATAAACATGGAAATATCTACACCGCTATCTGTAGAAACATGGAAATATCAACACCGCGATCTGCATAAACATGGAAATATCTACACCGCGATCTGTATAATCATGTAAATATCTACACCGCGATCTGTATAAACATGTAAATATCTACACCGCTATCTGTAGAAACATGGAAATATCTACACAGCTATCTCTATAAACATGGAAATATCTACACCGCCATCTCTATAAATATGGAAATACCTACAAGTCATCTGTATAAACATGGAAATATCTACACAGCCATCTGTATATACATGGAAATATCTACACCGCTACCTGTATAAACATGGAAATAACTACACCGCTATTTGTATAACCAAGGAAATATCTACAACGTGATCTGTATAAACATGGAAATATCTACACTGCTATTTGTATAAACAAGGAAATATCTACAACGCTATCTGTATAAACATGGAAATACCTACACCGCTATTTGCATAAACAACGAAATATCTACACCGTGATCTGTATAAACATGGAAATATCTACAATGCCATCTCTATAAACATGGAAATATCTACACCCCTATCTGTATAAACATGGAAATATCCACACCGCTATCCCTATAAACATGGAAATAACTACACCGAGATCAGTATAAACGTGGAAATATCTACACCGCTATCTGTATAAACATGGAAATATCTCCACTGCTATCTCTATAAACATCGAAATATCTACACCGCCGTCTGTATAAACATGGAAATACTTACAAAGTTATCTGTATAAACATGGAAATAGCTACACCGCCATCTGTATAAACATGGAAATATCTACACAGCCATGTGTACATACATGGAAATATCTACACCGCTCTCTATATAAACATGGAAATAACTACACCGCTATCTGTATATACATGGAAATATCTACACCGCCATCTACATATCCATAGAAATCTCTGCGCCGGCATCTGTATAAACATGGAAATATCTACACGGTCATCTGTGTATAGATGGAAATATCAACACCGCCATCTGTACAAACATGGAAATATCTGCAACGCTATCTGTATAAACATGGAAATATCTACACCGAGGTCTGTATAAACATGGAAATATCTACACCGCTATCTGTATAAACATGGAAATATATACACCGCTATCTCTATAAACATGGAAATATCTACACCGTGATCTGTATAAACATGGAAATATTTACACCGATATCTGTATAAACATGGAAATATCTACACCGCCATCTCTATTAACATGGAAATATCTACACCGCCATCTGTATAAACATGGAAATATCTACACCGCTATCTGTATAAACCTGGAAATATCTACACGGCTATCTGTATAAACATGGTAATATCTACACCACCATCTAAATAAACATGGAAATATCTACACCGCCATCTGTATAAACATGGAAATATCTACAATGCCATGTGTAGAAAGATGGAAATATCTACACCGCAATCTGTGTAAACATGGAAATATCTAAACCAATGTCTGTAAAAACATGGAAATATCTACACCGTTATCTGTAAAAACATGGAAATATCTACACCGCAATCTGCATAAACATGGAAATATCTACTCCGCGATCTGTATAAAGATGGAAATATCTACACCGCTATCTGTAGATACATGGAAATATCTACACCGCCATCTGCATAAACATGGAAATATCTACACCGCGATCTGTATAAACATGTAAATACCTACACCGCGATCTGTATAAACATGTAATTATCTACACCGCTATCTGTAGAAACATGGAAATATCTACAAAGCTGTCTCTATAAACATGGAAATATCTACACCGCCATCTCTATAAACATGGAAATACCTGCAAGTCATATGTATAAACATGGAAATATCTACACAGCCATCTGTATAAACATGGAAATATCTACACAGCCATCTGTATATACATGGAAATATCTACACCGCTACCTGTATAAACATGGAAATAACTACACCGCTATTTGTATAAAGAAGGAAATATCTACACCGTGATCTGTATAAACATGGAAATATCTACACTGCTATTTCTATAAACAAGGAAATATCTACACCGCTATCTGTATAAACATGGAAATACTTACAAAGTTATCAGTATAAACATGGAAATATCTACACCGCCATCTGTATAAACATGGAAATATCTAGACAGCCATGTGTACATACATGGAAATATCTACACCGCTCTCTATATAAACATGGAAATAACTACACCGCTATCTGTATATACATGGAAATCTCTACACCGCCATCTACATATCCATAGAAATATCTGTGCCTCCATCTGTATAAAAATGCAAATATCTACACGGTCATCTGTGTATAAATGGAAATATCAACACCGCCGTCTGTACAAACATGGAAATATCTGCACCGCTATCTGTATAAACATGGAAATATCTATACCGTGGTCTGTATAAACATGGAAATATCTACACCGCTATCTGTATAAACATGGAAATATATACACCGCAATCTCTATAAACATGGAAATATCTACAGCATGATCTGTATAAACTCGGAAATATTTACACCGATATCTGTACAAACATGGAAATATCTACACCGCCATCTCTATAAACATGGAAATATCTACAACGCCATTTGTATTAACATGGAAATATCTACACCGCTATCTGTATAAACCTGGAAATATCTACACCGCTATCTGTATAAACATGGTAATATGTACACCACCATCAATATAAACATGGAAATATCTACACCACCATCTGTATAAACATGGAAATATCTACAATGCCATCTGTAGAAAGATGGCAATATCTACACCGCAATCTGTGTGAACGTGGAAATATCTACACCAATATCTGTAAAAACATGGAAATATCTACACCGCTATCTGTATAAACATGGAAATATCTACACCGCCATCTGCATAAACATGGAAATATCTACTCCGCGATCTGTATAAACATGGAAATATTTACACCGCTATCTGTAGAAACATGGAAATATCTACACCGCTATCTGCATAAAGAAGGAAATATCTACACCGCGATCTGTATAAACATGTAAATACCTACACCGCTATCTGTAGAAACATGGAAATATCTACACAGCTATCTCTATAAACATGGAAATATCTACACCGCCATCTGTATGAACATGGAAATACCTACAAGTCATCTGTATAAACATGGAAATATCTACACAGCCATCTGTATAAACATGGAAATATCTACACAGCCATCTGTATATACATGGAAATATCTACACCGCTATCTGTATAAACATGGAAATAACTACACCGCTATTTGTATAAACAAGGAAATATCTACACCGTGATCTGTATAAACATGGATATATCTACACTGCTATTTGTATAAACACGGAAATATCTACACCGCTATCTGTATAAACATGGAAATAACTACACCGCTATTTGCATAAACAGGGAAATATCTACACCGTGATCTGTATAAACATGGAAATATCTACAACGCCATCTCTATAAACATGGAAATATCTACACCCCTATCTGTATAAACATGGAAATATCCACACCGCTATCTCTATAAACATGAAAATAACTACACCGCGATCAGTATAAACGTGGAAATATCTACACCGCTATCTCTATAAACATGGAAATATCTCCACTGCTATCTCTATAAACATCGAAATATCTACACCGCCATCTGTATAAACATGGAAATACTTACAAAGTTATCTGTATAAACATGGAAATAGCTACACCGCCATCTGTATAAACATGGAAATATCTACACAGCCATGTGTACATACATGGAAATATCTACACCGCTCTCTATATAAACATGGAAATAACTACACCGCTATCTGTATATACATGGAAATATCTACACCGCCATCTACATATCCATAGAAATATCTGCGCCGCCATCTGTATAAACATGGAAATATCTACACGGTCATCTGTGTATAGATGGAAATATCAACACCGCCTTCTGTACAAACATGGAAATATCTGCACCGCTATCTTTATAAACATGGAAATATCTACACCGAGGTCTGTATAAACATGGAAATATCTACACCGCTATCTGTATAAATATGGAAATATATACACCGCTATCTCTATAAACATGGAAATATCTACACCGTGATCTGTATAAACATGGAAATATTTAAACCGATATCTGTATAAACATGGAAATATCTACACCGCCATCTCTATAAACATGGAAATATCTACACCGCCATCTGTATAAACATGGAAATATCCACACCGCCATCTGAATAAACCTGGAAATATCTGCACCGCTATCTGTATAAACATGGTAATATCTACACCACCATCTATATAAATATGGAAATATCTACACCAATATCTGTAAAAACATGGAAATATCTACACCGCTATCTGTATAAACATGGAAATATCTATACCGAGATCTGCATAAACATGGAAATATCTACACCACGATCTGTATAAACATGAAAATATCTACACCGCTATCAGTAGAAACATGGAAATATCGACACCGCGATCTGAATAAACATGGAAATATCTACACCGCGATCTGTATAAACATGGAAATATCTACACCGCTATCTGTAGAAACATGGAAATATCTACACCGCCATCTCTATAAACATGGAAATATCTACACTGCCATCTGTATAAACATGGAAATATCTACAACGCTATCTGTATAAACCTGAATATATCTACACCGCTATCTGTATAAACATGGTAATATCTACATCACCGTCTATATAAACATGGAAATATCTACACCGCCATCTGTATAAACATGGAAATATCTACAATGCCATCTGTAGAAAGATGTAAATATCTACACCGCAATCTGTGTAAACATGGAAATATCTACACCAATATCTGTAAAAACATGGAAATATCTACACCGCTATCTGTGGAAACATGGAAATATCTACACAGCTATCTCTATAAACAAGGAAATATCTACACCGCCATCTGTATAAACATGGAAATACCTACAAGTCATCTGTATAAACATGGAAATATATACAAAGCCATCTGTATAAACATGGAAATATCTACACAGCCATCTGTATATACATGGAAATACCTACACCGCTATCTGTATATACATGGAAATAACTACACCGCTATTTGTATAAAGAAGGAAATATCTACACTGTGATCTGTATAAACATGGAAATATCTACACTGCTATTTGTATAAACAAGGAAATATCTACACCGCTATCTGTATAAACATGGAAATAACTACACCGCTATTTGCATAAACAAGGAAATATCTACACCGTGATCTATATAAACATGGAAATATCTACAACGCCATCTCTATAAACATGGAAATATCTACACCCCTATCTGTATAAACATGGAAATATCCACACCGCTATCTCTATAAACATGGAAATAACTACACCGTGATCAGTATAAACGTGGAAATATCTACACCGCTATCTCTATAAACATGGAAATATCTCCACTACTATCTATATAAACAGCGAAATATCTACACCGCCATCTGTATAAACATGGAAATACTGACAAAGTTATCTGTATAAACATGGAAATATCTACACCGCCATCTGTATAAACATGGAAATATCTACACAGCCATGTGTACATATTTGGAAATATCTACACCACACTCCATATAAACATGGAAATAACTACACCGCTATCTGTATATACATGGAAATATCTACACCGCCATCTACATATCCATAGAAATATCTGCGCCACCATCTGTATAAACATGGAAATATCTACACGGTCATCTCTGTATAGATGGAAATATCAACACCGCCATCTGTACAAACATGGAAATATCTGCACCGCTATCTGTATAAACATGGAAATATCTACACAGTGGTCTGTATAAACATGGAAATATCTACACCGCTATCTGTATAAACATGGAAATATATACAATGCCATCTCTATAAACATGGAAATATCTACACAGCCGTGTGTACATATATGGAAATATCTACACCGCTCTCTATATAAACATGGAAATAACTACACCGCTATCTGTATATACATGGAAATATCTACACCGACATCTACATATCCATAGAAATATCTGCGCCGCCATCTGTATAAACATGGAAATATCTACACGGTCATCTGTGTATAGATGGAAATATCAACACCGCCATCTGTACAAACATGGAAATATCTGCACCGCTATCTGTATAAACATGGAAATATCTACACCGCTATCTGTATAAATATGGAAATATATACACCGCCATCTCTATAAACATGGAAATATGTACACCGTGATCTGTATAAACATGGAAATATTTACACCGATATCTGTATAAACATGGAAATATCTACACCGCCATCTCTATAAACATGGAAATATCTACACCGCCATCTGTATAAACATGGAAATATCTACACCGCTATCCGTATAAACCTGAAAATATCTACACCGCTATCTGTATAAACATGGTAATATCTACATCACCGTCTATATAAACATGGAAATATCTACACCGCCATCTGTATAAACATGGAAATATCTACAATGTCATCTGTAGAAAGATGGAAATATCTACACCGCAATCTGTGTAAACATGGAAATATCTACACCAATATCTGTAAAAACATGGAAATATCTACACCGCTATCTGTAGAAACATGGAAATATCTACACAGCTATCTCTGTAAACATGGAAATATCTACACCGCCATCTGTATAAACATGGAAATACCTACAAGTCATCTGTATAAACATGGCAATATCTACAAAGCCATCTGTATAAACATGGAAATATCTACACAGCCATCTGTATATACATAGAAATATCTACAAAGCCATCTGTATATACATGGAAATAACTACACCGCTATTTGTATAAACAAGGAAATATCTACACTGTGATCTGTATAAACATGGAAATATCTACACTGCTATTTGTATAAACAAGGAAATATCTACACAGCTATCTGTATAAACATGGAAATAACTACACCGCTATTTGCATAAACAAGGAAATATCTACACCGTGATCTATATAAACATGGAAATATCTACAACGCCATCTCTATAAACATGGAAATATCTACACCCCTATCTGTATAAACATGGAAATATCCACACCGCTAACTCTATAAACCTGGAAATAACTACACCGCGATCAGTATAAACGTGGAAATATCTACACCGCTATCTCTATAAACATGGAAATATCTCCACTACTATCTATATAAACATCAAAATATCTACACCGCCATCTGTATAAACATGGAAATACTGACAAAGTTATCTGTATAAACATGGAAATATCTACACCGCCATCTGTATAAACATGGAAATATCTACACAGCCATGTGTACATATATGGAAATATCTACACCGCTCTCCATATAAACATGGAAATAACTACACCGCTATCTGTATATACATGGAAATATCTACACCGCCAACTATATATCCATAGAAATATCTGCGCCACCATCTGTATAAACATGGAAATATCTACACGGTCATCTGTGTATAGATGGAAATATCAACACCGCCATCTGTACAAACATGGAAATACCTGCAACGCTATCTGTACAAACATGGAAATATCTACACCGTGGTCTGTATAAACATGGAAATATCTACACCGCCATCTCTATAAACATGGAAATATATACAACGCCATCTCTATAAACATGGAAATATCTACAACGTGATCTGTATAAACATGGAACTATTTACACCGTTATCTGTATAAACATGGAAATATCTACACCGCCATCTCTATAAACATGGAAATATCTACGCCGCCATCTGTATAAACATGGAAATATCTTCACCGCTATCTGTATAAACCTGAAAATATCTGCACCGCTATCTGTATAAACATGGTAATATCTACATCACCATCTATATAAACATGGAAACACCTACACCGCCATCTGTATAAACATGGAAATATCTACAATGCCATCTGTAGAAAGATGGAAATATCTACACCGCAATCTGTGTAAACATGGAAATATCTATACCAATATCTGTAAAAACATGGAAATATCTACACCGCTATGTGTATAAACATGGAAATATCTACACCGCGATCTGCATAAACATGGAAATATCTACACCGCGATCTGTATAAACATGGAAATATCTACACCGCTATCTGTAGAAACATGGAAATATCTACACCGCGATCTGCACAAACATGGAAATATCTACACCGCGATCTGTATAAACATGGAAATATCTACACCGCTATCTGTAGAAACATGGAAATATCTACACAGCTATCTCTATAAACATGGAAATATCTACACCGCCATCTGTATAAACATGGAAATACCTACAAGTCATCTGTATAAACATGGAAATATCTACAAAGCCATCTGCATAAACATGGAAATATCTACACAGCCATCTGTATATACATGGAAATATCTACACCGCTATCTGTGTAAACATGGAAATAACTACACCGCTATTTGTATAAACTAGGAAATATCTACACCGTGATCTGTATAAACATGGAAATACCTACACTGCTATTTGTATAAACAAGGAAATATCTACACCGCTTTCTGTATAAACATGGAAATAACTACACCGCTATTTGCATAAACAAGGAAATATCTACACCGTGATCTGTATAAACATAGAAATATCTACACCGCGATCTGCATAAACATCGAAATATCTACACCGCAATCTGTATAAACATGGAAATATCTACACCGCTATCTGTAGAAACATGGAAATATCTACACAGCTATCTCTATAAACATGGAAATATCTACACCGCCATCTCTATAAACATGGAAATACCTACAAGTCATCTGTATAAACATGGATATATCTACACAGCCATCTGTATAAACATGGAAATATCTACACAGCCATCTGTATATACATGGAAATATATACACCGCTCTCTGTATAAACATGGAAATAACTTCACCGCTATTTGTATAAACAAGGAAATATCTACACCGTGATCTGTATAAACATGGAAATATCTACACTGCTATTTGTATAAACAAGGAAATATCTACACCGCTATCTGTATAAACATGGAAATAACTACACCGCTATTTGCATAAACAAGGAAATATCTACACCGTGATCTGTATAAACATGGAAATATCTACAACGCCATCTCTATAAACATGGAAATATCTACAACACTATCTGTATAAACATGGAAATATCCACACCGCTATCTCTATAAACATGGAAATAACTACACCGAGATCAGTATAAACGTGGAAATGTCTACACCACTATCTCTATAAACATGGAAATATCTCCACTGCTATCTCTATAAACATCGAAATGTCTACACCGCCATCTGTATAAACATGGAAATACAAAGTTATCTGTATAAACATGGAAATATCTACACTGCCATCTTTATAAACATGGAAATATCTGCACAGCCATGTGTACATACATGGAAATATCTACACCACTCTATATAAACATGGAAATAACTACACCGCTATGTGTATATACATGGAAATATCTACACCGCCATCTACATATCCATAGAAATATCTGTGCCGCCATCTGTATAAACATGGAAATATCTACACGGTCATCTGTGTATAGATGGAAATATCAACACCGCCATCGGTACAAACATGGAAGTATCTGCAACGCTATCTGTATAAACATGGAAATATCTACACCGTGGTCTGCTTAAACATGGAAATATCTTCACCGCTATCTGTATAAACATGGAAATATATACACCGCTATCTCCATAAACATGGAAATATCTACACCGTGTTCTGTATAAACATGGAAATAATTACACCGATATGTGTATAAACATGGAAATATCTACACCGCCATCTCCATAAACATGGAAATAACTACACTGCCATCTGTATAAACATGGAAATACCTACACCTCTATCTGTATAAACCTGGAAATATCTACACCGCTATCTGTATAAACATGGTAATATCTACACCACCATCTATATAAACATGGAAATATCTACACCGCCGTCTGTATAAACGTGGAAATATCTACACTGCCCTGTGTACATATATGGAAATAACTACACCGCTCTCTATATAAACATGGAAATAACTACACCGCTATCTGTATATACATGGAAATATCTACACTGCCATCTACATATGCATAGAAATATCTGCGCCGCCATCTGTATAAACATGGAAATATCTACACGGTCATCTGTGTACAGAAGGAAATATCAACACCGCCATCTGTACAAACATGGAAATATCTGCACCGCTATCTGTATAAACATGGAAATATCTACACCGTGGTCTTTATAAACATGGAAATATCTACACCGCTATCTGTAAAAACATGGAAATATATACACCGCTATCGCTATAAACATGGAAATATCTACACCGTGATCTGTATAACCATGGAAATATTTACACCGATATCTGTATAAACATGGAAATATCTACACCGCCATCTCTATAAACATGGAAATATCTACACCGCCATCTGTATAAACATGGAAATATCTACACCGCTAAATGTATAAACCTGGAAATATCTACACTGATATCTGTATAAACATGGTAATATCTACACCACCATCTATATAAACTTGGAAATATCTACACCGCCATCTGTATAAACATGGAAATACCTACAATGCCATCTGTAGAAAGATGGAAATATCTACACCGCGATCTGCATAAACATGGAAATATCTACACCGCTATCTGTATAAAGATGGAAATATCTACACCGGGATCTGCATAAGCATGGAAATATCTACACCGCGATCTGCATTAACATGAATATATCTACACCGCTATCTGTAGAAACATGGAATTATCTACACAACTATCTCTATAAACATGGAAATATCTACACCGCCATCTGTATAAACATGGAAATACCTACAAGTCATCTGTATAAACATGGAAATATCTACACAGCCATCTGTATAAACATGGAAATATCTACACAGCCATCTGTATATACATGGAAACATCTACACCGCTATCTGTATAAACATGGAGAAAACTACACCGCTATTTGTATAACAAGGAAATATCTACACCGTGATTTGTATAAACATGGAAATATCTACACTGCTATTTGTATAAACAAGGAAATATCTACACCGCTATCTGTATAAACATGGAAATAACTACACCGCTATTTGCATAAACAAGGAAATATCTACACCGTGATCTGTATAAACATGGAAATATCTACAACGCCATCTCTATAAACATGGAAATATCTACACTCCTATGTGTATAAACATGGAAATATCCACACCGCTATCTCTATAAACATGGAAATAACTATACCGCGATCAGTATAAACGTGGAAATATCTACACCGCTATCTCTATAAACATGGAAATATCTCCACTGCTATCTCTATAAACATCGAAATATCTACACCGCCATCTGTATAAACATGGAAATACTTACAAAGTTATCTGTATAAACATGGAAATATCTACACCGCCTTCTGTATAAACATGGAAATATCTACACAGCCATGTGTACATACATGGAAATATCTTCACCGCTCTCTATATAAACATGGAAATAACTACACCGCTATCTGTATAAACATGGAAATAACTAAACCGCTATTTTTATAAACAAGGAATTATTTACACCGTGATCTCTATAAACTTGGAAATATCTACACTGCTATTTGTATAAACAAGGAAATATCTACACCGCTATCTGTATAAACATGGAAATAACTACACCGCTATTTGCATAAACAAGGAAATATCTACACCGTGATCTGTATAAACATGGAAATATCTACAACGCCATCCCTACAAACATGGAAATATCTACACCCCTATCTGTATAAACATGGAAATATCCACAACTCTATCTCTATAAACATGGAAATAACTACACCGCGATCAGTATAAACGTGGAAATATCTACACCGCTATGTCTATAAACATGGAAATATCTCCACTGCTATGTCTATAAACATCGAAATATCTACACCGCCATCTGTATAAACATGGAAATATCTACACCGCTATCTGTATAAACCTGGAAATATCTACATCGCTATCTGTATGAACATGGTAATATCTACACCACCATCTATATAAACATGGAAATATCTACAACGCCATCTGTATAAACATGCAAATATCTACAAAGCCATCTGTAGAAAGAGGGAAATATCTACACCGCCATCTGTGTAAACATGGAAATATCTACACCAATATCTGTAAAAACATGGAAATATCTACACCGCTATCTGTATAAACATGGAAATATCTACAGCGCGATCTGCATAAACATGGAAATATCTAAACCGCGATCTGCATAAACATGGAAATATCTACACCGCTATCTGTAGAAACATGGAAATATCTACACCGCGATCTGCATAAACATGGAAATATCTACACCGCGATCCGTATAAACATGGAAATATCTACACCGCGATCTGTAGAAACATGGAAATATCTACACAGCTATCTCTATAAACATGGAAATATCTACACCGCCATCTCTATAAACATGGAAATACCTACAAGTCATCTGTATAAACATGGAAATATCTACACAGCCATCTGTATATACATGGAAATATCTACACCGCTATCTGTATAAACATGGAAATAACTACACCGCTATTTGTATAAACAAGGAAATATCTACACCGTGATTTGTATAAACATGGAAATATCTACACTGCTTTTTGTATAAACAAGGAAATATCTACACCGCTATCTGTATAAACATGGAAATAACTACACGGCTATTTGCATAAACAAGGAAATATCTACACCGTGATCTGTATAAACATGGAAATATCTACAACGCCATCTCTATAAACATGGAAATATCTACACCCCTATGTGTATAAACATGGAAATATCCACACCGCTATCTCTATAAAGATGGAAATAACCACACCGCGATCAGTATAAACGTGGAAATATCTACACCGCTGTCTCTATAAACATGGAAATATCTCCACTGCTATCTGTACAAACATCGAAATATCTACACCCCCATCTGTATAAACATGGAAATACTTAAAAAGTTATCTGTATAAACATGGAAATATCTACACCGCCATCTGTATAAACATTTAAATATCTACACAGCCATGTGTACATACTTGGAAATATCTACACCGCTCTCTATATAAACATGGAAATAACTACACCGCTATCTGTATATACATGGAAATATCTACACCGCCATCTACATATCCATAGAAATATCTGCGTCGCCATCTGTATAAACATGGAAATATCTACACGGTCATCTGTGTATAGATGGAAATATCAACACCGCCACCTGTACAAACATGGAAATATCTGCACCGCTATCTGTATAAACATGGAAATATCTACACCGTGGTCTGTATAAACATGGAAATATCTACACCGCTATCTGTATAAACATGGAAATATATACACCGCTATCTCTATAAACATGGAAATATCTACACCGTGATCTGTGTAAACATGGAAATATTTACACCGATATCTGTATAAACATGGAAATATCTACACCGCCATCTCTATAAACATGGAAATATCTACACCGCCATCTGTATAAACATGGAAATATCTACAAGGCTATCTGTATAAACCTGGAAATATCTACACTGCTATCTGTATAAACATGGTAATATCTACACCACCATCTATAGAAACATGGAAATATCTACACCGCCATCTGTATAAACATGGAAATATCTACAATGCCATCTGTAGAAAGATGGAAATAGCTACACCGCGATCTGCAGAAACATGGAAATATTTACACCGCTATCTGTAGAAACATGGAAATATCTACACAGCTATCTCTATAAACATGGAAATATCTACACCGCCATCTGTATAAACATGGAAATACCTACAAGTCATCTGTATAAACATGGAAATATCTACACAGCCATCTGTATATACATGGAAATATCTACACCGCTATCTGTATAAACATGGAAATAACTACACCGCTATTTGCATAAACAAGGAAATATCTACACCGTGATCTGTATAAACATGGAAATATCTACAACGCCATCTCTATAAACATGGAAATAACTACACCGCTATTTGCATAAACAAGGAAATATCTACACCGTGATCTGTATAAACATGGAAATATCTACAACACCATCTCTGTAAACATGGAAATATCTACACTCCTATGTGTACAAACAGGGAAATATCCACACCGCTATCTCTATAAACATGGAAATAACTACACCGCCATCAGTATAAACGTGGAAATATCTACACCGCTATCTCTATAAACATGGAAATATCTCCACTGCTATCTCTATAAACATCGAAATATCTACACAGCCATCTGTATAAACATGGATATACTTACAAAGTTATTTCTAGAAACATGGAAATATCTACACAGCTATCTCTATAAACATGGAAATATCTACACCGTCATCTGCATAAACATGGAAATACCTACAAGTCATCTGTATAAACATGGAAATATCTACACAGCCATCTGTATAAACATGGAAATATCTACACAGCCATCTGTATATACATGGAAATATCTACACCGCTATCTATATTAACATGGAAATAACTACACCGCTATTTTTATAAACAAGGAATTATCTACACCGTGATCTGTATAAACATGGAAATATCTACATTGCTATTTGTATAAACAAGGAAATATCTACACCGCTATCTGTATAAACATGGAAATAACTACACCGCTATTTGCATAAACAAGGAAATATCTACACCGTGGTCTGTATAAACGTGGAAATATCTACAATGCCATCTCTACAAACATGGAAATATCTACACCCCTATCTGTATAAACATGGAAATATCCACACCTCTATCTCTATAAACATGGAAATAACTACACCGTGATCAGTATAAACGTGGAAATATCTACACCGCTATCTCTATAAACATGGAAATATCTCCACTGCTATGTCTATAAACATCGAAATATCTACACCGCCATCTGTATAAACATGGAAATATCTACACCTCTATCTGTATAAACCTGGAAATATCTACATCGCTATCTGTATAAACATGGTAATATCTACACCACCATCTATATAAACATGGAAATATCTACACCGCCATCTGTATAAACATGCAAATATCTACAATGCCATCTGTAGAAAGATGGAAATATCTACACCGCAATCTCTGTAAACATGGAAATATCTACACCAATATCTGTAAAAACATGGAAATATCTACACCGCTATCTGTAGAAACATGGAAATATCTACACCGCGATCTGCATAAACATGGAAATATCTACACCACGATCTGTATAAACTTGGAAATATCTACACCGCTATCTGTAGAAACATGGAAATATCTACACAGCTATCTCTATAAACACGGAAATATCTACACCGCCATCTCTATAAACATGGAAATAACTACACCGCTATTTGCATAAACAAGGAAATATCTACACAGTGATCTGAAGAAACATGGAAATATCTACAACGCCATCTCTAAAAACATGGAAATATCTACACCCCTATCTGTATAAACATGGAAATATCCACACTGCTATCTCTATAAACATGGAAATAACCACGCCGCGATCAGTATAAACGTGGAAATATCTACACCGCTATCTCTATAAACATGGAAATATCTCCACTGCTATCTGTACAAACATCGAAATATCTACACCCCCATCAGTATAAACATGGAAATACTTACAAAGTTATCTGTATAAACATGGAAATATCTACACCGCTATCTGTATAAACCTGGAAATATCTACATCGCTATCTGTATAAACATGGTAATATCTACACCACCATCTATATAAACAAGGAAATATCTACACCGCCATCTGTATAAACATGTAAATATCTACAATGCCATCTGTAGAAAGATGGAAATATCTACACCGCAATCTGTGTAAACATGGAAATATCTACACCAATATCTGTAAAAACATGGAAATATCTACACCGCTATTTGTATAAACATGGAAATATCTACACCGCGATCTGCACAAACATGGAAATATCTACACCGCCATCTGTATAAACATTTAAATATCTACACAGCCATGTGTACATACATGGAAATATCTACACCGCTCTCTATATAAACATGGAAATATCTACACCGCTATCTGTATATACATGGAAATATCTACACCGCCATCTACATATCCATAGAAATATCTGCGCCCCCATCTGTATAAACATGGAAATATCTACACGGTCATCTTTGCATAGATGGAAATATCAACAGCGCCATCTGTACAAACATGGAAATATCTGCACCGCTATCTGTATAAACATGGAAATATCTACACCGTGGTCTGTATAAACATGGAAATATCTACACCGCTATCTGTATAAACATGGAAATATAGACACCGCTATCTCTATAAACATGGAAATATCTACACCGTGATCTGTATAAACATGGAAATATTTATATCGATATCTGTATAAACATGGAAATATCTACACCGCCATCTTTATAAACATGGAAATATCTACACCGCCATCTGTATAAACATGGAAATATCTACACCTCTATCTGTATAAAGCTGGAAATATCTACACCGTTATCTGTATAAACATGGTAATATCTACACCACCATCTATATAAACTTGGAAATCTCTACACCGCCATCTGTATAAACATGGAAATATCTACAATGCCATCTGTAGAAAGATGGAAATATCTACACTTCAATCTGTGTAAACATGGAAATACCTACACCAATATCTGTAAAAACATGGAAATATCTACATCGCTATCTGTATAAAGATGGAAATATCTACACCGCGATCTGCATAAGCATGGAAATATCTACACCGCCATCTGTATAAACTTGGAAATACTTACAAAGTTATCTGTACAAACATGGAAATATCTGCACCGCTATCTGTATAAACATGGAAATATCTACACCGTGGTCTGTATAAATATGGAAATATCTACACCGCTATCTGTATAAACATGGAAATATATACACCGCTATCTCTATAAACATGGAAATATCTACACCGTGATCTGTATAAACATGGAAATATTTACACCGATATCTGTATAAACATGGAAATATCTACACCGCCATCTCTATAAACATGGAAATATCTACACCGCCATCTGTATAAACATGGAAATATCTACACCGCTAAATGTATAAACCTGGAAATATCTACACTGATATCTGTATAAACATGGTAATATCTACACCACCATCTATATAAACATGGAAATATCTACACCGCCATCTGTATAAACATGGAAATATCTACAATGCCATCTGTAGAAAGATGGAAATAACTACACCGCGATCTGCATAAACATGGAAATATCTACACCGCTATCTGTAGAAACATGGAAATATCTACACAGCTATCTCTATAAACATGGAAATATCTACACCGCCATCTGTATAAACATGGAAGTACCTACAAGTCATCTGTATAAACATGGAAATATCTACACAGCCATCTGTATAAACATGGAAATATCTACACAGCCATCTGTATATACATGGAAATATCTACACCGCTATCTGTATAAACATGGAAATAACTTCACCGCTATTTGTATAAACAAGGAAATATCTACACCGTGATCTGTATAAACATGGAAATATCTACACTGCTATTTGTATAAACAAGGAAATATCTACACCGCTATCTGTATAAACATGGAAATAACTACACCGCTATTTGCATAAACAAGGAAATATCTACACCGTGATCTGTATAAACATGGAAATTTCTACAACGCCATCTCTGTAAACATGGAAATATCTACACTCCTATGTGTACAAACATGGAAATATCCACACCGCTATCTCTATAAACATGGAAATAACTACACCGCGATAAGTAGAAAAGTGGAAATATCTACACCGCTATCTCTATAAACATGGAAATATCTCCACTGCTATCTCTATAAACATCGAAATATCTACACAGCCATCTGTATAAACATGGAAATACATACAAAGTTATCTGTAGAAACATGGAAATATCTACACAGCTATCTCTATAAACATGGAAATATCTACACCATCATCTGCATAATCATGGAAATACCTACAAGTCATCTGTATAAACATGGAAATATCTACACAGCCATCTGTATAAACATGGAAATATCTACACAGCCATCTGTATATACATGGAAATATCTACACCGCTATCTGTATTAACATGGAAATAACTACACCGCTATTTTTATAAAAAAGGAATTATCTACACCGTGATCTTTATAAACATGGAAATATCTACACTGCTATTTGTATAAACAAGGAAATATCTACACCGCTATCTGTATAAACATGGAAATAACTACACCGCTATTTGCATAAACAAGGAAATATCTACACCGTGGTCTGTATAAACATGGAAATATCTACAACGCCATCTCTACAAACATGGAAATATCTACACCCCTATCTGTATAAACATGGAAATATCCACACCTCTATCTCTATAAACATGGAAATAACTACACCGTGATCAGTATAAACGTGGAAATATCTACACCGCTCTCTATAAACATGGAAATATCTCCACTGCTATGTCTATAAACATCGAAATATCTACACCGCCATCTGTATAAACATGGAAATATCTACACCGCTATTTGTATAAACGTGGAAATATCTACATCGCTATCTGTATAAACATGGTAATATCTACACCACCATCTATATAAACATGGAAATATCTACACCGCCATCTGTATAAACATGCAAATATCTACAATGCCGTCTGTAGAAAGATGGAAATATCTACACCGTAATCTGTGTAAACATAGAAATATCTACACCAATATCTGAAAAAACATGGAAAAATCTACACCGCTATCTGTATAAACATGGAAATATCTACACCGCGATCTGCATAAACATGGAAATATCTACACCGCGATCTGTATAAACATGGAAATATCTACACCGCTATCTGTAGAAACATGGAAGTATCTACACCACGATCTGCATAAACATGGAAATATCTACACCGCGATCTGTATAAACTTGGAAATATCTACACCGCTATCTGTAGAAACATGGAAATATCTACACAGCTATCTCTATAAAAATGGAAATATCTACACCGCCATCTCTATAAACATGGAAATACCTACAAGTCATCTGTATAAACATGGAAATATCTACACAGCCATCTGTATATACATGGAAATATCTACACAGCCATCTGTATATACATGGAAATATCTACACCGCTATCTGTATAAACATGGAAATAACTACACCGCTATTTGTATAAACAAGGAAATATCTACACCGTGATTTGTAAAAACATGGAAATATCTACACTGCTATTTGTATAAACAAGGAAATATCTACACCGCTATCTGTATAAACATGGAAATAACTACACCGCTATTTGCATAAACAAGGAAATATCTACACCGTGATCTGAATAAACATGGAAATATCTACAACGCCATCTCTATAAACATGGAAATATCTACACCCCTATCTGTATAAACATGGAAATATCCACACTGCTATCTCTATAAACATGGAAATAACCACACCGCGATCAGTATAAACGTGGAAACATCTACACCGCTATCTCTATAAACATGGAAATATCTCCACTGCTATCTGTACAAACATCGAAATATCTACACCCCCATCTGTATAAACATGGAAATACTTACAAAGTTATCTGTAAAAACATGGAAATATCTACAACGCCATCTGTATAAACATTTAAATACCTACACAGCCATGTGTACATACTTGGAAATATCTACACCGCTCTCTATATAAACATGGAAATAACTACACCGCTATCTGTATATACATGGAAATATCTACACCGCCATCTACATATCCATAGAAATATCTGCGCTGCCATCTGTATGAACATGGAAATATCTACACGGTCATCTGTGTATAGATGGAAATATCAACACCACCATCTGCACAAACATGGAAATATCTGCACCGCTATCTGTATAAACATGGAAATATCTACACCGTGGTCTGTATAAACATGGAAATAACTACACCGCGATCAGTATAAACGTGGAAATATCTACACCGCTATCTCTATAAACATGGAAATATCTCCAACGCTATCTCTATAAACATCGAAATATCTACACCGCCATCTGTATAAACATGAAAATTCTTACAAAGTTATCTGTATAAACATGGAAATATCTACACAGCCATCTGTATAAACATGGAAATATCTACAAGTCATCTGTATAAACATGGAAATATCTACACAGCCATCTGTATAAACATGGAAATATCTACACAGCCATCTGTATATACATGGAAATATCTACAACGCCATCTCTATAAACATGGAAATAACTACACCGCTATTTGCATAAACAAGGAAATATCTTCACCGTGATCTGTATAAACATGGAAATACCTTCCACGCCATCTCTATAAACCTGGAAATATCTACACCCCTATCTGTATAAAGATGGAAATATCCACACCGCTATCTCTATAAACATGGAAATAACTACACTGCGATCAGTATAAACGTGGAAATATCTACACCGCTATCTCTATAAACATGGAAATATCTCCAATGTTATATCTATAAACATCGAAATATCTACACCGCCATCTGTAAAAACATGGAAATACTTACAAAGTTATCTGTATAAACATGGAAATATCTTCACCGCCATCTGTATAAACATGGAAATATCTACACAGCCATGTGTACATACATGGAAATATCTACACTGCTCTCTATATAAACATGGAAATAACTACACCACTATCTGTATATACATGGAAATATCTACACCACCATCTACATATCCATAGAAATATCTGCACCGCCATCTGTATAAACATGGAAATATCTACACAGTCATCTGTGTATAGTTGGAAATATCAACACCGCCATCTGTACAAAGATGGAAATATCTGCACCGCTATCTGTATAAACATGGAAATATCTACACCGTGGTCTGTATAAACATGGAAATATCTACACCGCTATCTGTATAAACATGGAAATATATACACCGCTATCTCTATAAACATGGAAATATCTACAACGTGATGTGTATAAACATGGAAATATTTACACCGATATCTCTATAAACATGGAAATATCTACACCGCCATCTCTATAAACATGGAAATATCTACACCGCCATCTGTATAAACCTGGAAATATCTACACCAATGTCTGTATAAACTTGGAAATTTCTACACCGCTATCTCTATAAACATGGTAATACCTACACCACCATATATATAAACATGGAAATATCTACACTGCCATCTGTATAAACACGGAAATATCTACGATGCCATCTGTAGAAAGATGGAAATATCTACACTGCAATCTGTGTAAACATGGAAATACCTTCACCAATATCTGTAAAAACATGGAAATATCTACACCGCTATCTGTATAAAGATGAAAATATCTACACCGTGATCTGCATAAGCATGGAAATATCTACACCGCTATCTGTAGAAACATGGAAATATCTGCACCGCGATCTGCATAAACATGGAATTATCTACACCGCGATCTGTATAAACATGCAAATAACTACACCGCTATCTGTAGAAACATGGAAATATCTACACAGCTATCTCTATAAACATGGAAATATCTACACCGCCATCTGTATAAACATGGAAATACCTACAAGTCATCTGTATAAACATGGAAATATCTACACAGCCATCTGTATAAACATGGAAATATCTACACAGCCATCTGTATATACATGGAAATATCTACACCGCTATCTGTATAAACATGGAAATAACTACACCGCTATTTGTATAAACAAGGAAATATCTACACCGTAATCTGTATAAACATGGAAATATCTACAATGCTATCTCTATAAACATGGAAATATCTACACCGCCATCTGTATAAACCTGGAAATATCTACACCGCTATCTGTATAAACCTGGAAATATCTACACCGCTATCTGTATAAACATGGTAATATCTACACCACCATCTATATAAACATGGAAATATCTACACCGCCATCTGTATAAACACGGAAATATCTACAATGCCATCTGTAGAAAGATGGAAATATCTACACTGCAATCTGTGTAAACATGGAAATACCTACACCAATCTCTGTAAAAACATGGAAATATCTACACCGCTATCTGTATAAAGATGGAAATATCTACACCGCGATCTGCATAAGCATGTTAATATCTACACCGCGATCTGCATAAACATGGAAATATCTACACCGCTATCTGTAGAAACATGGAAATATCTACACCGCGATCTGCATAAACATGGAAATATCTACACCGCGATCTGTATAAACATGGAAATAACTACACCGCTATCTGTAGAAACATGGAAATATCTACACAGCTATCTCTATAAACATGGAAATATCTACACCGCCATCTGTATAAACATGGAAATACCTACAAGTCATCTGTATAAACATGGAAATATCTACACAGCCATCTGTATATACATGGAAATATCTACACCGCTATCTGTATAAACATGGAAATAACTACACCGCTATTTGTATAAACAAGGAAATATCTACACCGCGATCTGTATAAACATGGAAATATCTACACCGCTATCTGTAGAAACATGGAAATATCTACACCGCGATCTGCATAAACATGGAAATATCTACACCGCGATCTGTATAAACTTGGAAATATCTACACCGCTATCTGTAGAAACATGGAAATATCTACAAGCTATCTCTATAAACATGGAAATATCTACACCGACATCTCTATAAACATGGAAATACCTACAAGTCATCTGTATAAACATGGAAATATCTACACAGCCATCTGTATAAACATGGAAATATCTACACAGCCATCTGTATATACATGGAAATATCTACACCGCTATCTGTATAAACATGGAAATAACTACACCGATATTTGTATAAACAAGGAAATATCTACACCGTGATTTGTAAAAACATGGAAATATCTACACTGCTATTTGTATAAACAAGGAAATATCTACACTGCTATCTATATAAACATGGAAATAACTACACCGCTATTTGCATAAACAAGGAAATATCTACACCGTGATCTGAATAAACATGGAAATATCTACAACGCCATCTATATAAACATGGAAATATCTACACCCCTATCTGTATAAACATGGAAATATCAACACTGCTATCTCTATAAACATGGAAATAACCACACCGCGATCAGTATAAACGTGGAAACATCTACACTGCTATCTCTATAAACATGGAAATATCTCCACTGCTATCTGTACAAACATCGAAATATCTACACCCCCATCTGTATAAACATGGAAATACTTACAAAGTTATCTGTATAAACATGGAAATATCTACACCGCCATCTGTATAAACATTTAAATATCTACACAGCCATGTGTACATACTTGGAAATATCTACACCGCTCTCTATATAAACATGGAAATAACTACACCGCTATCTGTATATACATGGAAATATCTACACCGCCATCTACATATCCATAGAAATATCTGCGCCGCCATCTGTATAAACATGGAAATATCTACACGGTCATCTGTGTATAGATGGAAATATCAACACCGCCATCTGTACAAACATGGAAATATCTGCACCGCTATCTGTATAAACATGGAAATATCTACACCGTGGTCTGTATAAACATGGAAATATCTACACCGCTATCTGTATAAACATGGAAATATATACACCGCTATCTCTATAAACATGGAAATATCTGCACCGTGATCTGTATAAACATGGAAATATTTACACCGATATCTGTATAAACATGGAAATATCTACACCGCCATCTCTATAAACATGGAAATATCTACACCGCCATCTGTATAAACATGGAAATATCTACACCGCTATCTGTATAAACCTGGAAATATCTACACCGCTATCTGTATAAACATAATATCTACACCACCATCTATATAAACATGGAAATATGTACACCGCCATCTGTATAAACATGGAAATATCTACAATGCCATCTGTAGAAAGATGGAAATATCTACACTTCAATCTGTGTAAACAAGGAAATACCTACACCAATATCTGTAAAAACATGGAAATATCTACACCGCTATCTGTATAAAGATGGAAATATCTACACTGAGATCTGCATAAGCATGGAAATATCTACACCGCGATCTGCATAAACATGGAAATATCTACACTGCTATCTGTAGAAACATGGAAATATCTACACAGCTATCTCTATAAACATGGAAATATCTACACTGCCATCTGTATAAACATGGAAATACCTACAAGTCATCTGTATAAACATGGAAATATCTACACAGCCATCTGTATAAACATGGAAATATCTACACAGCCATCTGTATATACATGGAAATATCTACAACGCTATCTGTATAAACATGGAAATAACTACACCGCTATTTGTATAAACAAGGAAATATCTACACCGTGATCTGTATAAACATGGAAATATCTACACTGCTATTTGTATAAACAAGGAAATATCTACACCGCTATCTGTATAAACATGGAAATAACTACACCGCTATTTGCATAAACAAGGAAATATCTACACCGTGATCTGTATAAACATGGAAATATCTTCAAAGCCATCTCTGTAAACACGGAAATATCTACACTCCTATGTGTACAAACATGGAAATATTCACACCGCTATCTCTATAAACATGGAAATAACTACACCGCGATCAGTAGAAACGTGGAAATATCTACACCGCTATCTCTATAAACATGGAAATATCTCCACTGCCATCTCTATAAACATCGAAATATCTACACAGCCATCTGTATAAACATGGAAATACTTACAAAGTTATTTGTAGAAACATGGAAATATCTACACAGCTATCTCTATAAACATGGAAATATCCACACCGTCATCTGTATAAACAAGGAAATTCCTACAAGTCATCTGTATAAACATGGAAATATCTACACAGCCATCTGTATAAACATGGAAATATCTACACAGCCATCTGTATATACCTGGAAATATCTACACCGCTATCTGTATTAACATGGAAATAACTACACCGATATTTTTATAAACAAGGAATTATCTACACCGTGATCTGTATAAACATGGAAATATCTACACTGCTATTTGTATAAACAGGTAAATATCTACACCGCTATCTGTATAAACATGGAAAGAACTACACCGCTATTTGCATAAACAAGGAAATATCTACACCGTGATCTGTATAAACATGGAAATATCTACAACGCCATCTCTACAAACATGGAAATATCTACACCCCTATCTGTATAAACATGGAAATATCCACACCTCTATCTCTATTAACATGGAAATAACTACACCGTGATCAGTATAAACGTGGAAATATCTACACCGCTATCTCTATAAACATGGAAATATCTCCACTGCTATGTCTATAAACATCGAAATATCTACACCGCCATCTGTATAAACATGGAAATATCTACACCGCTATCTGTATAAACCTGGAAATATCTACATCGCTATCTGTATAAACATGGTAATATCTACACCACCATCTATATAAACATGGAAATATCTACACCGCCATCTGTATAAACATGCAAATATCTACAATGCCATCTGTAGAAAGATGGAAATATCTACACCGCAATCTGTGTAAACATGGAAATATCTACACCAATATCTGTAAAAACATGGAAATATCTACACCGCTATCTGTATAAACATGGAAATATCTACACCGCGATCTGCATAAACATGGAAATATCTACACTGCTATTTGTATAAACAAGGAAATATCTACACCGCTATCTGTATAAACATGGAAATAAATACACCGCTATTTGCATAAACAAGGAAATATCTACACCGTGATCTGAATAAACATGGAAATATCTACAACGCCATCTCTATAAACATGGAAATATCTACACCCCTATCTGTATAAACATGGAAATATCGACACTGCTATCTCTATAAACATGGAAATAACCACACCGCGATCAGTATAAACGTGGAAACATCTACACCGCTATCTCTACAAACATGGAAATATCTCCACTGCTATCTGTACAAACATCGAAATATCTACACCCCCATCTGTATAAACATGGAAATATATACAAAGTTATCTGTATAAACATGGAAATATCTACACCGCCATCTGTATAAACATTTAAATATCTACACAGCCATGTGTACATACTTGGAAATATCTACACCGCTCTCTATATAAACATGGAAATAACTACACTGCTATCTGTATATACATGGAAATATCTACACCGCCATCTACATATCCATAGTAATATCTGCGCTGCCATCTGTATAAACATGGAAATATCTACACGGTCATCTGTGTATAGATGGAAATATCAACACCGCCATCTGTACAAACATGGAAATATCTGCACCGCTATCTGTATAAACATGGAAATATCTACACCGTGGTCTGTATAAACATGGAAATATCTACACCGCTATCTGTATAAACATGGAAATATATACACCGCTATCTCTATAAACATGGAAATATCTACACCGTGATCTGTATAAACATGGAAATATTTACACCGATATCTGTATAAACATGGAAATATCTACACCGCCATCTCTATAAACATGGAAATATCTACACCGCCATCTGTATAAACATGGAAATATCTACACCGCTATCTGCATAAACCTGGAAATATCTACACCGCTATCTGTATAAACATGGTAATATCTACACCACCATCTACATAAACATGGAAATATGTACACCGCCATCTGTATAAACATGGAAATATCTACAATGCCATCTGTAGAAAGATGGAAATATCTACACTTCAATATGTGTAAACAAGGAAATACCTACACCAATATCTGTAAAAACATGGAAATATCTACACCGCTATCTGTATAAACATGGAAATATCTACACCGCGATCTGCATAAACATGGAAATATCTACACTGCTATTTGTATAAACAAGGAAATATCTACACCGCTATCTGTATAAACATGGAAATAAATACACCGCTATTTGCATAAACAAGGAAATATCTACACCGTGATCTGAATAAACATGGAAATATCTACAACGCCATCTCTATAAACATGGAAATATCTACACCCCTATCTGTATAAACATGGAAATATCGACACTGCTATCTCTATAAACATGGAAATAACCACACCGCGATCAGTATAAACGTGGAAACATCTACACCGCTATCTCTACAAACATGGAAATATCTCCACTGCTATCTGTACAAACATCGAAATATCTACACCCCCATCTGTATAAACATGGAAATATATACAAAGTTATCTGTATAAACATGGAAATATCTACACCGCCATCTGTATAAACATTTAAATATCTACACAGCCATGTGTACATACTTGGAAATATCTACACCGCTCTCTATATAAACATGGAAATAACTACACTGCTATCTGTATATACATGGAAATATCTACACCGCCATCTACATATCCATAGTAATATCTGCGCTGCCATCTGTATAAACATGGAAATATCTACACGGTCATCTGTGTATAGATGGAAATATCAACACCGCCATCTGTACAAACATGGAAATATCTGCACCGCTATCTGTATAAACATGGAAATATCTACACCGTGGTCTGTATAAACATGGAAATATCTACACCGCTATCTGTATAAACATGGAAATATATACACCGCTATCTCTATAAACATGGAAATATCTACACCGTGATCTGTATAAACATGGAAATATTTACACCGATATCTGTATAAACATGGAAATATCTACACCGCCATCTCTATAAACATGGAAATATCTACACCGCCATCTGTATAAACATGGAAATATCTACACCGCTATCTGCATAAACCTGGAAATATCTACACCGCTATCTGTATAAACATGGTAATATCTACACCACCATCTACATAAACATGGAAATATGTACACCGCCATCTGTATAAACATGGAAATATCTACAATGCCATCTGTAGAAAGATGGAAATATCTACACTTCAATATGTGTAAACAAGGAAATACCTACACCAATATCTGTAAAAACATGGAAATATCTACACCGCTATCTGTATAAAGATGGAAATATCTACACCGCGATCTGCATAAGCATGGAAATATCTACACCGCGATCTGCATAAACATGGAAATATCTACACCGCTATCTGTAGAAACATGGAAATATCTACACAGCTATCTCTATAAACATGGAAATATCTACACCGCCATCTGTATAAACATGGAAATACCTACAAGTCATCTGTATAAAGATGGAAATATCTACACAGCCATCTGTATAAACATGGAAATATCTACACAGCCATCTGTATATACATGGAAATATCTACACCGCTATCTGTATAAACATGGAAATAACTACACCGCTATTTGTATAAACAAGGAAATATCTACACCGTGATCTGTATAAACATGGAAATATCTACACTGCTATTTGTATAAACAACGAAATATCTACACCGCTATCTGTATAAACATGGAAATAACTACACCGCTATTTGCATAAACAAGGAAATATCTACACCGTGATCTGTATAAACATGGAAATATCTACAACGCCATCTCTATAAACATGGAAATATCTACACCCCTATCTGTATAAACATGGAAATATCCACACCGCTATCTCTATAAACATGGAAATAACTACACCGCGATACGTATAAACGTGGAAATATCTACACCGCTATCTCTATAAACATGGAAATATCTCCACCGCTATCTCTATAAACATCGAAATATCTACACCGCCATCTGTATAAACATGAAAATTCTTACAAAGTTATCTGTATAAACATGAAAATATCTACACCGCCATCTGTATAAACATGGAAATATCTACACAGCTATCTCTATAAACATGGAAATATCTACACCGCCATCTGTGTAAACATGGAAATACCTACAAGTCATCTGTATAAACATGGAAATATCTACACAGCCATCTGTATAAACATGGAAATATCGACAATGCCATCTCTATAAACATGGAAATATCTACACCCCTATGTGTATAAACATGGAAATATCCACACCGCTATCTCTATAAACATGGAAATAACCACACCGCGATCAGTATAAACGTGGAAATATCTACACCGCTATCTCTATAAACATGGAATTATCTCCACTGCTATCTGTACAAACATCGAAATATCTACACCCCCATCTGTATAAACATGGAAATACTTACAAAGTTATCTGTATAAACATGGAAATATCTACACCGCCATCAGTAAAAACATTTAAATATCTACACAGCCATGTGTACATACTTGGAAATATCTACACCGCTCTCTATATAAACATGGAAATAACTACACCGCTATCTGTATATACATGGAAATATCTACACCGCCATCTACATATCCATAGAAATATCTGCGCCGCCATCTGTATAAACATGGAAATATCTACACGGTCATCTGTGTATAGATGGAAATATCAACACCGCCATCTGTACAAAGATGGAAATATCTGCACCGCTATCTGTATAAACATGGAAATATCTACACCGTGGTCTCTATAAACATGGAAATATCTACACCGCTATCTGTATAAACATGGAAATATATACACCGGTATCTCTATAAACATGGAAATATCTGCACTGCGATCTGTATAAACATGGAAATATTTACACCGATATCTGTATAAACATGGAAATATCTACACCGCCATCTCTATAAACATGGAAATATCTACACCGCCATCTGTATAAACATGGAAATATCTACACCGCTATCTGTATAAACCTGGAAATATCTACACTGCTATCTGTATAAACATGGTAATATCTACACCACCATCTATATAAACATGGAAATATCTACACCGCCATCTGTATAAACATGGAAATATCTACAATGCCATCTGTAGAAAGATGGAAATATCTACACCGCGATCTGCATAAACATGGAAATATCTACACTGCTATCTGTAGAAACATGGAAATATCTACACAGCTATCTCTATAAACATGGAAATATCTACACCGCCATCTGTATAAACATGGAAATACCTACAAGTCATCTGTATAAACATGGAAATATCTACACAGCCATCTGTATAAACATGGAAATATCTACACAGCCATCTGTATATACATGGAAATATCTACACCGCTATCTGTATAAACATGGAAATAACTACACTGCTATTTGTATAAAGAAGGAAATATCTACACCGTGATTTGTATAAACATGGAAATATCTACACTGCTATTTGTATAAACAAGGAAATATCTACACCGCTATCTGTATAAACATGGAAATAACTACACCGCTATTTGCATAAACAAGGAAATATCTACACCGTGATCTGTATAAAAATGGAAATATCTACAACGCCATCTCTGTAAACATGGAAATATCTACACTCCTATGTGTAAAAACATGGAAATATCCACATCGCTATCTCTATAAACATGGAAATAACTACACCGCGATCAGTAGAAACGTGGAAATATCTACACCGCTATCTCTATAAACATGGAAATATCTCCACTGCTATCTCTATAAACATCGAAATATCTACACAGCCATCTGTATAAACATGGAAATACTTACAAAGTTATCTGTAGAAACATGGAAATATCTACACAGCTATCTCAATAAACATGGAAATATCTACACCGTCATCTGCATAAACATGGAAATACCTACAAGTCATCTGTATAAACATGGAAATATCTACACAGCCATCTGTATAAACATGGAAATATCTACACAGCCATCTGTATATACATGGAAATATCTACACCGCTATCTGTATTAACATGGAAATAACTACACCGCTATTTTTATAAACATGGAATTATCTACACCGTGATCTGTATAAACATGGAAATATCTACACTGCTATTTGTATAAACAAGGAAATATCTACACCGCTATCTGTATAAACATGGAAATAACTACACCGCTATTTGTATAAACAAGGAAATATCTACACCGTGGTCTGTATAAACATGGAAATATCTACAACGCCATCTCTACAAACATGGAAATATCTACACCCCTATCTGTATAAACATGGAAATATCCACACCTCTATCTCTATAAACATGGAAATAACTACACCGTGATCAGTATAAACGTGGAAATATCTACACCGTTATCTCTATAAACATGGAAGTATCTCCACTGCTATGTCTATAAACATCGAAATATCTACATCGCCATCTGTATAAACATGGAAATATCTACACCGCGATCTGCATAAACATGGAAATATCTACACCGCAATCTGTATAAACTTGGAAATATCTACACCGCTATCTGTAGAAACGTGGAAATATCTACACAGCTATCTCTATAAACATGGAAATATCTACACCGTCATCTGCATAAACATGGAAATACCTACAAGTCATCTGTATAAACATGGAAATATCTACACAGCCATCTGTATAAACATGGAAATATCTACACAGCCATCTGTATATACATGGAAATATCTACACCGCTATCTGTATAAACATGGAAATAACTACACCGCTATTTGTATAAACAAGGAAATATCTACACCGTGATTTGTAAAAACATGGAAATATCTACACTGCTATTGTATAAACAAGGAAATATCTACACCGCTATCTGTATAAACATGGAAATAACTACACCGCTATTTGCATAAACAAGGAAATATCTACACCGTGATCTGTATAAACATGGACATATCTACAACGCCATCTCTATAAACATGGAAATATCTACACCCCTATCTGTATAAACATGGAAATATCCACACCGCTATCTCTATAAACATGGAAATAACTACACCGCGATCAGTATAAACGTGGAAATATCTACACCGCTATCTCTATAAACATGGAAATATCCCCATCGCTATCTCTATAAACATAGGAATAACTACACCGCCATCTGTAGAAACATGAAAATTCTTACAAAGTTATCTGTATAAACATGGAAATATCTACACCGCCATCTGTATAAACATGGAAATATCTACACAGCTATCTCTATAAACATGGAAATATCAACACCGCCATCTGTATAAACATGGAAATACCTACAAGTCATCTGTATAAACATGGAAATATCTACACAGCCATCTGTATAAACATGGAAATATCTACACAGCCATCTGTATATACATGGAAATATCTACACCGCTATCTGTATAAACATGGAAATAACTACACCGCTATTTGTATAAACAAGGAAATATCTACACCGTGATTTGTATAAACATGGAAATATCTACACTGCTATTTGTATAAACAAGGAAATATCTACACCGCTATTTGTATAAACAAGGAAATAACTACACCGCTATTTGCATAAACATGGAAATATCTACACCGTGATCTGTATAAACAAGGAAATATCTACACCGCTATCTGTATAAACATGGAAATAACTACACCGCTATTTGCATAAACAAGGAAATATCTACACCGTTATCTGTATAAACATGGAAATATCTACAACGCCATCTCTATAAACATGGAAATATCTACACCCCTATCTGTATAAACATGGAAATATCCACACTGCTATCTCTATAAACATGGAAATAACCACACCACGATCAGTATAAACGTGGAAATATCTACACCGCTATCTCTATAAACATGGAAATATCTCCACTGCTATCTCTATAAACATCGAAATATCTACACCGCCATCTGTATAAACATGGAAATACTTAAAATGTTATCTGTATAAACATGGAAATATCTACACCGCCATCTATATAAACATGGAAATATCTACACAGCCATGTGTACATACATGGAAATATCTACACCGCTCTCTATATAAACATGGAAATAACTACACCGCTATCTGTATATACATGGAAATATCTACACCGCCATCTACATATCCATAGAAACATCTGCGCCGCCATCTGTATAAACATGGAAATATCTACATGGTCATCTGTGTATAGATGGAAATATCAACACCGCCATCTGTACAAACATGGAAATATCTGCACCGCTATCTGTATAAACACGGAAATATCTACACCGCTATCTGTATAAACATGGAAATATATACACCGCTATCTCTATAAACATGGAAATATCTACACCGCGATCTGTATAGATATGGAAATATTTACACCGATATCTGTATAAACATGGAAATATCTACACCGCCATCTCTATAAACATGGAAATATCTACACCGCCATCTGTATAAACATGGAAATATCTACACCGCTATCTGTATAAACCTGGAAATATCTGCACCGCTATCTGTATAAACATGGTAATATCTACACCACCATCTATATAAACATGGAAATATGTACACCGCCATCTGTATAAACATGGAAATATCTACAATGCCATCTGTAGAAAGATGGAAATATCTACACTTCAATCTGTGTAAACAAGGAAATACCTACACCAATATCTGTAAAAACATGGAAATATCTGCACCGCTATCTGTATAAAGATGGAAATATCTACACCGCGATCTGCATAAGCATGGAAATATCTACACCGCGATCTGCATAAACATGGAAATATCTACACCGCTATCTGTAGAAACATGGAAATATCTACACAGCTATCTCTATAAACATGGAAATATCTACACCGCCATCTGTATAAACATGGAAATACCTCCAAGTCATCTGTATAAACATGGAAATATCTACACAGCCATCTGTATAAACATGGAAATATCTACACAGCCATCTGTATATACATGGAAATATCTACACCGCTATCTGTATAAACATGGAAATAACTACACCGCTATTTGTATAAACAAGGAAATATCTACACCGTGATCTGTATAAACATGGAAATATCTACACTGCTATTTGTATAAACGAGGAAATATCTACACCGCTATCTGTATAAACATGGAAATAACTACACCGCTATTTGCATAAACAAGGAAATATCTACACCGTGATCTGTATAAACATGGAAATATCTACAACGCCATCTCTGTAAACATGGAAATATCTACACTCCTATGTGTACAAACATGGAAATATCCACACCGCTATCTCTATAAACATGGAAATAACTACACCGCGATCAGTAGAAACATGGAAATATCTACACCGCTATCTCTATAAACATGGAAATATCTCCACTGCTATCTCTATAAACATCGAAATATCTACACAGCCATCTGTATAAACATGGAAATACTTACAAAGTTATCTGTAGAAACATGGAAATATCTACACAGCTATCTCTATAAACATGGAAATATCTACACCGTCATCTGCATAAACATGGAAATACCTACAAGTCATCTGTATAAACATGGAAATATCTACACAGCCATCTGTATAAACATGGAAATATCTACACAGCCATCTGTATATACATGGAAATATCTACACCGCTATCTGTATTAACATGGAAATAACTACACCGCTATTTTTATAAACAAGGAATTATCTACACCCTGATCTGTATAAACATGGAAATATCTACACTGCTATTTGTATAAACAAGGAAATATCTACACCGCTATCTGTATAAACATGGAAATAACTACACCGCTATTTGCATAAACAAGGAAATATCTACACCGTGGTCTGTATAAACATGGAAATATCTACACTCCTATGTGTATAAACATGGAAATATCCACACCGCTATCTGTATAAACATGGAAATAACTACACCGCGATCAGTATAAACGTGGAAATATCTACACCGCTATCTCTATGAACATGGAAATATCTCCACTGCTATCTCTATAAACATCGAAATATCTACACCGCCATCTGTATAAACATGGAAATACTTACAAAGTTATCTGTATAAACATGGAAATATCTACACCGCCATCTGCATAAACATGGAAATATCTTCACAGCCATGTGTACATACATGGAAATATCTACACCGCTCTCTATATAAACATGGAAATAACTACATCGATATCTGTATATACATGGAAATATCTACACCGCCATCTACATATACATAGAAATATCTGTGCCGCCATCTGTATAAACATGGAAATATCTAAACGGTCATCTGTGTATAGATGGAAATATCAACACCGCCATCTGTACAAACATGGAAATATCTGCACCGCTATCTGTATAAACATGGAAATATCTACACCGTGGTCTGTATAAACATGGAAATATCTACACCACTATCTGTATAAACATGGAAATATATACACCGCTATCTCTATAAATATGGAAATATCTACACCGTGATCTGTATAAACATGGAAATACTTACACCGATATCTGTATAAACATGGAAATATCTACAACGCCATCTCTATAAACACGGAAATATCTACACCGCCATCTCTATAAACATGGAAATATCTACATCGCCATCTGTATAAACATGGAAATATCTACGATGCCATCTGTGGAAAGATGGAAATATCTACACTGCAATCTGTGTAAACATGGAAATACCTACACCAATGTCTGTAAAAACATGGAAATATCTACACCGCTATCTGTATAAAGATGGAAATATCTACACCGTGATCTGCATAAACTTGGAAATATCTACACCGCTATCTGTAGAAACATGGAAATATCTACACAGCTATCTCTGTAAACATGGAAATATCTACACCGCCATCTGTAGAAACATGGAAATACCTACAAGTCATCTGTACAAACATGGAAATATCTACACAGCCATCTGTATAAACATGGAAATATCTACACAGCCATCTGTATATACATGGAAATATCTACACCGCTGTCTGTATAAACATGGAAATAACTACACCGCTATTTGCATAAACAAGGAAATATCTACACAGTGATCTGTATAAACATGGAAATATCTACAACGCCATCTCTATAAACATGGAAATATCTACACCCCTATCTGTATAAACATGGAAATATCCACACCGCTATCTCTATAAACATGGAAATAACTACACCGCGATCAGTATAAACGTGGAAATATCTACACCGCTATCTCTATAAACATGGAAATATCTCCACTGCTATCTCTATAAACATCGAAATATCTCCACCGCCATCTGTATAAACATGGAAATACTTACAAAGTTATCAGTATAAACATGGAAATATCTACACCGCCATCTGTATAAACATGGAAATATCTAGACAGCCATGTGTACATACATGGAAATATCTACACCGCTCTCTATATAAACATGGAAATAACTACACCGCTATCTGTATATACATGGAAATATCTACACCGCCATCTACATATCCATATAAATATCTGTGCCGCCATCTGTATAAACATGGAAATATCTACACGGTCATCTGTGGATAAATGGAAATATCAACACCGCCATCTGTACAAATATGGAAATATCTGCTCTGATATCTGTATAAACATGGAAATATCTACACCGTGGTATGTATAAACATGGAAATATCTCCACCGCTATCTGTATAAACATGGAAATATATACACCGCTATCTCTATAACCATGGAAATATATACACCGCTATCTCTATAAACATGGAAATATCTACACCGTGATCTGTAGAAACATGGAAATATTTACACCGATATCTGTATAAACATGGAAATATCGACACCGCCATCTCTATAAACATGGAAATATCTACACCGCCATCTGTATAAACCTGGAAATATCTACACCGCTATCTGTACAAACCTGGAAATATCTACACCGCTATCTGTATAAACATGGTAATATCTACACCGCCATCAATATAAACATGGAAATATCTACACCGCCATCTGTACAAACACGGAAATATCTACAATGCCGTATGTAGAAAGATGGAAATATCTACACTGCAATCTGTGTAAACATGGAAATACCTTCACCAATCTCTGTAAAAACATGGAAATATCTACACCGCTATCTGTATAAACATGGAAATATCTACACCGCGATCTGCATAAGCATGGAAATATCTACACCGCGATCTGCATAAACATGGAAATATCTACACCGCTATCTGTAGAAACATGGAAATATCTACACCGCGATCTGCATAAACATGGAAATATCTACACCGCTCTCTGTATAAACATGGAAATAACTACACCGCTATTTGTATAAACAAGGAAATATCTACACCGTGATCTGTATAAACATGGAAATATCTACACTGCTATTTGTATAAACAAGGAAATATCTACACCGCTATCTGTATAAACATGGAAATAACTACACCGCTATTTGCATAAACAAGTAAATATCTACACCGTGATCTGTATAAACATGGAAATATCTACAACGCCATCTCTGTAAACATGGAAATATCTACACCACTATCTGTATAAACATGGAAATATCCACACCGCTATCTCTATAAACATGGAAATAACTACACCGCGATCAGTATAAACGTGGAAATATCTACACCGCTATCTCTATAAACATGGAAATATCTCCACTGCTATCTCTATAAACATCGAAATATCTACACCGCCATCTGTATAAACATGGAAATACTTACAAAGTTATCTGTATAAACATGGAAATATCTACACCACCATCTGTATAAACATGGAAATATCTACACAGCCATGTGTACATACATGGAAATATCTACACCGCTCTCTATATAAACATAGAAATAACTACACCGCTATCTGTATATACATGGAAATATCTACACCGCCATCTACATATCCATAGAAATATCTGCGCCGCCATCTGTATAAACATGGAAATATCTACACGGTCATCTGTGTATAGATGGAAATATCAACACCGCCATCTGTACAAACATGGAAATATCTGCACCGCTATCTCTATAAACATGGAAATATCTACACCGTGGTCTGTATAAACATGGAAATATCTACACCACTATCTGTATAAACATGGAAATATATACACCGCTATCTCTATAAATATGGAAATATCTACACCGTGATCTGTATAAACATGGAAATACTTACACCGATATCTGTATAAACATGGAAATATCTACAACGCCATCTCTATAAACACGGAAATATCTACACCGCCATCTGTATAAACCTGGAAATATCGACACTGCTGTCTGTATAAACCTGGAAATATCTACAACGCTATCTGTATAAACATGGTAATATCTACTCCACCATCTGTATAAACATGGAAATATCTACATCGCCATCTGTATAAACATGGAAATATCTACAATGCCATCTGTAGAAAGATGGAAATATCTACACTGCAATCTGTGTAAACATGGAAATAACTACACCAATGTCTGTAAAAACATGGAAATATCTACACCGCTATCTGTATAAAGATGGAAATATCTACACCGTGATCTGCATAAACTTGGAAATATCTACACCGCTATCTGTAGAAACATGGAAATATCTACACAGCTATCTCTGTAAACATGGAAATATCTACACCGCCATCTGTAGAAACATGGAAATACCTACAAGTCATCTGTACAAACATGGAAATATCTACACAGCCATCTGTATAAACATGGAAATATCTACACAGCCATCTGTATATACATGGAAATATCTACACCGCTGTCTGTATAAACATGGAAATAACTACACCGCTATTTGCATAAACAAGGAAATATCTACACCGTGATCTGTATAAACATGGAAATATCTACACGGTCATCTGTGGATAAATGGAAATATCAACACCGCCATCTGTACAAATATGGAAATATCTGCTCTGATATCTGTATAAACATGGAAATATCTACACCGTGGTCTGTATAAACATGGAAATATCTCCACCGCTATCTGTATAAACATGGAAATATATACACCGCTATCTCTATAAACATGGAAATATATACACCGCTATCTCTATAAACATGGAAATATCTACACCGTGATCTGTATAAACATGGAAATATTTACACCGATATCTGTATAAACATGGAAATATCGACACCGCCATCTCTATAAACATGGAAATATCTACACCGCCATCTGTATAAACCTGGAAATATCTACACCGCTATCTGTACAAACCTTGAAATATCTACACCGCTATCTGTATAAACATGGTAATATCTACACCGCCATCAATATAAACATGGAAATATCTACACCGCCATCTGTACAAACACGGAAATATCTACAATGCCGTATGTAGAAAGATGGAAATATCTACACTGCAATCTGTGTAAACATGGAAATACCTACACCAATCTCTGTAAAAACATGGAAATATCTACACCGCTATCTGTATAAAGATGGAAATATCTACACCGCGATCTGCATAAGCATGGAAATATCTACACCGCGATCTGCATAAACATGGAAATATCTACACCGCTATCTGTAGAAACATGGAAATATCTACACCGCGATCTGCATAAACATGGAAATATCTACACCGCGATCTGTATAAACATGGAAATAACTACACCGCTATCTGTAGAAACATGGAAATATCTACACAGCTATCTCTATAAACATGGAAATATATACACCGCCATCTGTATAAACATGGAAATAACTACAAGTCATCTGTATAAACATGGAAATATCAACACAGCCATCTGTATAAACATGGAAATATCTACACAGCCATCTGTGTATACATGGAAATATCTTCACCACTATCTGTATAAACATGGAAATATCTACACCGCCATCTGTATAAACATGGAAGTACCTACAAAGTCATCTGTATAAACATGGAAATATCTACACAGCCATCTGTATAAACATGGAAATATCTACACAGCTATCTCTATAAACATGGAAATAACTACACCGCTATCTGTAGAAACATGGAAATATCTACACAGCTATCTCTATAAACATGGAAATATCTACACCACCATCTGTATAAACATGGAAATACCTACAAGTCATCTGTATAAACATGGAAATATCTACACAGCCATCTGTATAAACATGGAAATATCTACACAGCCATCTGTATATACATGGAAATATCTACACCGCTATCTGTATAAACATGGAAATAACTACATCGCTATTTGTATAAACAAGGAAATATCTACACCGCTATCTGTATAAACATGGAAATAACTACACAACTATTTGCATAAACTAGGAAATATCTACACCGTGATCTGCATAAACATGGAAATATCTACAACGCCATCTCTATAAATATGGAAATATCTACGCCACTATCTGTATAAACATGGAAATATACACACCACTATCTCTATAAACATGGAAATAACTACACCGCGATCAGTATAAACGTGCAAATATCTACACCGCTATCTCTATAAACATGGAAATATCTCCAATGCTATCTCTATAAACATCGAAATATCTACACCTCCATCTGTATAAACATGGAAATACTTACAAAGTTATCTCTATAAACATGGAAATATCTACACCGCCATCTGTATAAACCTGGAAATATCTACACAGCCATGTGTACATACATGGAAATATCTACACTGCTCTCTATATAAACATGGAAATAACTACACCGCTATCTGTATATACATGGAAATATCTACACCGCCAACTACATATCCATAGAAATATCTGCGCCGCCATCTGTATAAACATGGAAATATCTACACGGTCATCTGTGTATAGATGGAAGTATCAACACTGCCATCTGTACAAACATGGAAATATCCGCACCGCTATCTGTATAAACATGGAAATATCTACACCGTGGTCTGTATAAACATGGAAATATCTACACCGCTATCTGTATAAACATGGAAATATATACACCGCTATCTCTATAAACATGGAAATATCTACACCGCGATCTGTATAAACATGGATATATTTACACCGGTATGTGTATAAACATGGAAATATCTACACCGCCATCTCTATAAACATGGAAATATCTACGCCGTCATCTGTATAAACCTGGAAATATCTACACCGCTATCTGTATAAACCTGGAAATATCTACACCGCTATCTGTATAAACATTTTAATATCTACTCCACCATCTATATAAACATGGAAATATCTACACCGCCATGTGTATAAACATGGAAATATCTACAATGCCATCTGTAGAAAGATGGAAATATCTACACTGCAATCTGTGTAAACATGGAAATACCTACACCAATATCTGTAAAAACATGGAAATATCTACACCGCTATCTGTATAAAGTTGGAAATATCTACACCGCGATCTGCATAAGCATGGAAAAATCTACACCGCGATCTGCATAAACTTGGAAATATCTACACCGCTATCTGTAGAAACATGGAAATATCTACACAGCTATATCTGTAAACATGGAAATATATACACCGCCATCTGTATAAACATGGAAATACCTTCAAGTCATCTGTATAAACATGGAAATATCTACACCGCCATCTGTATAAACATGGAAATATCTACAGAGCCATCTGTATATACATGGAAATATCTACACCGCTATCTGTATAAACATGGAAATAACTACACCTCTATTTGTATAAACAAGGAAATATCTACACCGTGATCTGTATAAACATGGAAATATCTACACTGCTATTTGTATAAACAAGGAAATATCTACACCGCTATCTGTATAAACATGGAAATAACTACACCGCTATTTGCATAAACAAGGAAATATCTGCACCGTGATCTGTATAAACATGGAAATGTCTACAACGTCATCTCTATAAACATGTAAATATCTACACCACTATCTGTATAAACATGGAAATATCCACACCGCTATCTCTATAAACATGGAAATAACTACACCGCGATCAGTATCAACGTGGAAATATCTACACCGCTATCTCTATAAACATGGAAATATCTCCACTGCTATCGCTATAAACATCGAAATATCTACACCGCCACCTGTATAAACATGGAAATACTTACAAAGTTATCTGTATAAACATGGAAATATCTACACCGCCATCTGTATAAACATGGAAATATCTACACAGCCATGTGTACATACATGGAAATAACTACACTGCTCTCTCTATAAACATGGAAATAACTACACCGCTATCTGTATATACATGGAACTATCTACACCGCCAACTACATATCCATAAAAATATCTGCGCCGCCATCTGTATAAACATGGAAATATCTACACGGTCATCTGTGTATAGATGGAAGTATCAACACCGCCATCTGTACAAACATGGAAATATCTGCACCGTTATCTGTATAAACATGGAAATATCTACACCGTGGTCTGTATAAACATGGAAATATCTACACCGCTATCTGTATAAACAAGGAAATATATACACCGCTATCTCTATAAACATGGAAATATCTACACCGCGATCTGTATAAACATGGAAATATTTGCACCGATATGTGTATAAACATGGAAATATCTACACCGCCATCTCTATAAACATGGAGATATCTACACCACCATCTGTATAAACATGGAAATATCTACACCGCTATCTGTATAAACCTGGAAATATCTGCACCGCTATCTGTATAAACACGGTAATATCTACACCACCATCTATATAAACATGGAAATATCTACACCGCCATCTGTATAAACATGGAAATATCTACAATTCCATCTGTAGAAAGATGGAAATATGTACACTGCAATCTGTGTAAACATGGAAATACCTACACCAATATCTGTAAAAACATGGAAATATCTACACCGCTATCTGTATAAAGATGGAAATATCTACACCGCGATCTGCATAAGCATGGAAATATCTACACCGCGATCTGCATAAACATGGAAATATCTACACCACGATCTGTATAAACATGGAAATAACTACACCGATATTTGCATAAACAAGGAAATATCTACACCGTGATCTGTATAAACATGGTAATATCTACAACGCCATCTCTATAAACATTGAAATATCTACACCACTATCTGTATAAACATGGAAATATCCACACCGCTATCTCTATAAACATGGAAATAACTACACCGCGATCAGTATAAACGTGGAAATATCTACACCGCTATCTCTATAAACATGGAAATATCTCCACTGCTATCTCTATAAACATCGAAATATCTACAACGCCATGTGTATAAACATGGAAATACTTACAAAGTTATCTGTATAAACATGGAAATATCTACACCGCCATCTGTATAAACATGGAAATATCTACACAGCCATGTGTACATACATGGAAATATCTACACCGCTCTCTATATAAACATAGAAATAACTACACTGCTATCTGTATATACATGGAAATATCTACACCGCCATCTACATATCCATAGAAATATCTGCGCCGCCATCTGTATAAACATGGAAATATCTACACGGTCATCTGTGTATAGATGGAAATATCAACCCCGCCATCTGTACAAACATGGAAATATCTGCACCGCTATCTGTATAAACATGGAAATATCTACACCATGGTCTGTATAAACATGGAAATATCTACACCACTATCTGTATAAACATGGAAATATATACACCGCTATCTCTATAAACATGGAAATATGTACACCGTGATCTGTATAAAAATGGAAATACTGACACCGATATCTGTATAAACATGGAAATATCTACAACGCCATCTCTATAAACATGGAAATATCTACACCGCCATCTGTATAAACCTGGAAATATCAACACCGCTATCTGTATAAACCTGGAAATATCTACACCGCTATCTGTATAAACATGGTAATATCTACTCCACCATCTATATAAACATGGAAATATCTACACCGCCATCTGTATAAACATGGAAATATCTACAATGCCATCTGTAGAAAGATGGAAATATCGACATTGCAATCTGTGTAAACATGGAAATACCTACACCAATCTCTGTAAAAATATGGAAATATCTACACCGCTATCTGTATAAAGATGGAAATATCTACACCGCGATCTGCATAAGGATGGAAATATCTACACCGCGATCTGCATAAACTTGGAAATATCTACACTGCTATCTGTAGAAACATGGAAATATCTACAGAGCTATCTCTGTAAACATAGAAATATCTACACCGCCATCTGTATAAACATGGAAAAACCTACATGTCATCTGTATAAACATGGAAATATCTACACAGCCATCTGTATAAACATGGAAATATCTACACAGCCATCTGTATATACATGGAAACATCTACCCCGCTATCTGTATAAACATGGAAATAACTACACCGCTATTTGTATAAACAAGGAAATATCTACACCGTGATCTGTATAAACATGGAAATATCTACACTGCTATTTGTATAAACAAGGAAATATCTACACCGCTATCAGTATAAACATGGAAATAACTACACCTCTATTTGCATAAACAAGGAAATATCTACACCGTGATCTGTATAAACATGGAAATATCTACAACGCCATCTCTATAAACATGGAAATATCTACACCCCTATCGGTATAAACATGGAAATATCCACACCGCTATCTCTATAAACATGGAAATAACTACACCGCGATCAGTATAAACGTGGAAATATCTACACCGCTATCTCTATAAACATGGAAATATCTCCACTGCTATCTCTATAAACATCGAAATATCTACACCGCCATCTGTATAAACATGGAATTACTTGCAAAGTTATCAGTATAAACATGGAAATATCTACACCGCCATCTGTATAAACATGGAAATATCTACACAGCCATGTGTACATACATGGAAATATCTACACCGCTCTCTATATAAACATGGAAATAACTACACCGCTATCTGTATATACGTGGAAATATCTACACCGCCGTCTACATATCCATAGAAATATCTGCGCCGCCATCTGTATAAACATGGAAATATCTACACGGTCATCTGTGTATAGATGGAAATATCAACACCGCCATCTGTACAAATATGGAAATATCTGCACCGCTATCTGTATAGAGATGGAAATATCTACACCGTGGTCTGTATAAACATGGAAATATCTACACCGCTATCTGTATAAACATGGAAATATATACATCGCTATCTCTATAAACATGGAAATATCTACACCGTGATCTGTACAATCATGGAAATATTTACACCGATATCTGTATAAACATGGAAATAACTACACCGCCATCTCTAAAAACATGGAAATATCTACACCGCCATCTGTATAAACATGGAAATATCTACACCGCTATCTGTATAAACCTGGACATATCTACACCACTATCTGTATAAACATGGTAATATCTAGACCACCATCTAAATAAACATGGAAATATCTACACCGCCATCTGTATAAACATGGAAATATCTACAATGCCATCTGTAGAAAGATGGAAATATCTACACCGCAATCTGTGTAAACATGGAAATGCCTAAACCAATATCTGTAAAAACATGGAAATATCTACACCGCTATCTGTATAAAGATGGAAATATCTACACCGCGATCTGCATAAGCATGGAAATATCTACACCGCGATCTGCATAAACATGGAAATATCTACACCGCGATCTGTATAAACATGGAAATAACTACACCGCTATTTGCATAAACAAGGAAATATCTACAGCGTGATCTGTATAAACATGGAAATATCTACAACGCCATCTCTATAAACATGGAAATATCTACACCACTATCTGTATAAACATGGAAATATCCACACCGCTATCTCTATAAACATGGAAATAACTACACCGCGATCAGTATAAACGTGGAAATATCTACACCGCTATCTCTATAAACATGGAAATATCTCCACTGCTATCTCTATAAACTTCGAGATATCTACACCGCCACCTGTATAAACATGGAAATACTTACAAAGTTATCTGTATAAACATGGAAATATCTACACCGCCATCTGTATAAACATGGAAATATCTACACAGCCATGTGTACATACATGGAAATATCTACACCGCTCTCTATATAAACATGGAAATAACTACACCGCCATCTGTATAAACATGGAAATATCTACACGGTCATCTGTGTATAGATGGAAATATCAACACCGCCATCTGTACAAATATGGAAATATCTGCACCGCTATCTGTATAAAGATGGAAATATCTACACGGTGGTCTGTATAAACATGGAAATATATACACCGCTATCTCTATAAACATGGAAATATCTACACCGTGATCTGTACAAACATGGAAATATTTACACCGATATCTGTATAAACATGGAAATAACTACACCGCCATCTCTAAAAACATGGAAATACCTACACCGCCATCTGTATAAACATGGAAATATCTACACCGCTATCTGTATAAACATGGTAATATCTACACCACCATCTAAATAAACATGGAAATATCTACACCGCTATCTGTAGAAACATGGAAATATCTACACAGCTATCTCTATAAACATGGAAATATCTACACCGCCATCTGTATAAACATGGAAATACCTACAAGTCATCTGTATAAACATGGAAATATCTACACAGCCATCTGTATAAACATGGAAATATCTACACAGCCATCTGTATATACATGGAAATATCTACACCGCTATCTTTATAAAAATGGAAATAACTACACCGCTATTTGTATAAACAAGGAAATATCTACACCGTGATCTGTATAAACATGGAAATATCTACACTGCTATTTGTATAAACAAGGAAATATCTACACCGCTATCTGTATAAACATGGAAATAACTACACCGCTATTTGCACAAACAAGGAAATATCTACACCGTGATCTGTATAAACATGGAAATATCTACAACGCCATCTCTATAAACATGGAAATATCTACACCACTATCTGTATAAACATGGAAATATCCACACCGCTTTCTCTATAAACATGGAAATAACTACACCGCGATCAGTATAAACGTGGAAATATCTACACCTCTATCTCTATAAACATGGAAATATCTCCACTGCTATCTCTATAAACATCGAAATATCTCCACCGCCATCTGTATAAACATGGAAATACTTACAAAGTTATCAGTATAAACATGGAAATATCTACACCGCCATCTGTATAAACATGGAAATATCTACAATGCCATCTGTAGAAAGATGGAAATATCTACACCGCAATCTGTGTAAACATGGAAATATCTACACCAATGTCTGTAAAAACATGGAAATATCTACACCGCCATCTGTATAAACATGGAGATATCTACACCGCCATCTGTATAAACATGGAAATATCTACACCGCTATCTGTATAAACCTGGAAATATCTGCACCGCTATCAGTATAAACACGGTAATATCTACACCACCGTCTATATAAACATGGAAATATCTACACCGCCATCTGTATAAACATGGAAATATCTACAATGCCATCTGTAGAAAGATGGAAATATCTACACTGCAATCTGTGTAAACATGGAAATACCTACACCAATCTCTGTAAAAACGTGGAAATATCTACACCGCTATCTGTATAAAGATGGAAATATCTACACCGCTATCTGCATAAGGATGGAAATATCTACACCGCGATCTGCATAAACTTGGAAATATCTACACCGCTATCTGTAGAAACATGGAAATATCTACAGAGCTATCTCTGTAAACATAGAAATATCTACACCGCCATCTGTATAAACATGGAAATACCCACAAGTCTTCTGTATAAACATGGAAATATCTACACAGCCATCTGTATAAACATGGAAATATCTACAATGCCATCTGTAGAAAGATGGAAATATGTACACTGCAATCTGTGTAAACATGAAAATACCTACACCAATATTTGTAAAAACATGGAAATATCTACACCGCTATCTGTATAAAGATGGAAATATCTACACCGCGATCTGCATAAGCATGGAAATATCTACACCACGATCTGCATAAACATGGAAATATCTACACCGCTATCTGCAGAAACATGGAAATATCTACACCGTGATCTGCATAAACATGGAAATATCTACACCGCGATCTGTATAAACATGGAAATAACTACATCGCTATCTGTAGAAACATGGAAATATCTACACAGCTATCTCTATAAACATGGAAATATCTACACCGCCATCTGTATAAACATGGAAATACCTACAAGTCATCTGTATAAACATGGAAATATCTACACAGCCATCTGTATAAACATGGAAATATCTACACAGCCATCTGTATATACATGGAAATATCTACACCGCTCTCTGTATAAACATGGAAATTACTACACCGCTATTTGTATAAACAAGGAAATATCTACACCGTGATCTGTATAAACATGGAAATATCTACACTGCTATTTGTATAAACAAGGAAATATCTACACCGCTATCTGTATAAACATGGAAATAACTACACCGCTATTTGCATAAACAAGTAAATATCTACACCGTGATCTGTATAAACATGGAAATATCTACAACGCCATCTCTGTAAACATGGAAATATCTACACCACTATCTGTATAAACATGGAAATATCCACACCGCTATCTCTATAAACATGGAAATAACTACACCGCGATCAGTATAAACGTGGAAATATCTACACCGCTATCTCTATAAACATGGAAATATCTCCACTGCTATCTCTATAAACATCGAAATATCTACACCGCCATCTGTATAAACATGGAAATACTTACAAAGTTATCTGTATAAACATGGAAATATCTACACCACCATCTGTATAAACATGGAAATATCTACACAGCCATGTGTACATACATGGAAATATCTACACCGCTCTCTATATAAACATAGAAATAACTACACCGCTATCTGTATATACATGGAAATATCTACACCGCCATCTACATATCCATAGAAATATCTGCGCCGCCATCTGTATAAACATGGAAATATCTACACGGTCATCTGTGTATAGATGGAAATATCAACACCGCCATCTGTACAAACATGGAAATATCTGCACCGCTATCTGTATAAACATGGAAATATCTACACCGTGGTCTGTATAAACATGGAAATATCTACACCACTATCTGTATAAACATGGAAATATATACACCGTTATCTCTATAAATATGGAAATATCTACACCGTGATCTGTATAAACATGGAAATACTTACACCGATATCTGTATAAACATGGAAATATCTACAACGCCATCTCTATAAACACGGAAATATCTACACCGCCATCTGTATAAACCTGGAAATATCGACACTGCTGTCTGTATAAACCTGGAAATATCTACAACGCTATCTGTATAAACATGGTAATATCTACTCCACCATCTGTATAAACATGGAAATATCTACATCGCCATCTGTATAAACATGGAAATATCTACAATGCCATCTGTAGAAAGATGGAAATATCTACACTGCTATCTGTGTAAACATGGAAATAACTACACCAATGTCTGTAAAAACATGGAAATATCTACACCGCTATCTGTATAAAGATGGAAATATCTACACCGTGATCTGCATAAACTTGGAAATATCTACACCGCTATCTGTAGAAACATGGAAATATCTACACAGCTATCTCTGTAAACATGGAAATATCTACACCGCCATCTGTAGAAACATGGAAATACCTACAAGTCATCTGTACAAACATGGAAATATCTACACAGCCATCTGTATAAACATGGAAATATCTACACAGCCATCTGTATATACATGGAAATATCTACACCGCTGTCTGTATAAACATGGAAATAACTACACCGCTATTTGCATAAACAAGGAAATATCTACACCGTGATCTGTATAAACATGGAAATATCTACAACGCCATCTCTATAAACATGGAAATATCTACACCCCTATCTGTATAAACATGGAAATATCCACACCGCTATCTCTATAAACATGGAAATAACTACACCGCGATCAGTATAAACGTGGAAATATCTACACCGCTATCTCTATAAACATGGAAATATCTCCACTGCTATCTCTATAAACATTGAAATATCTCCACCGCCATCTGTATAAACATGGAAATACTTACAAAGTTATCAGTATAAACATGGAAATATCTACACCGCCATCTGTATAAACATGGAAATATCTAGACAGCCATGTGTACATACATGGAAATATCTACACCGCTCTCTATATAAACATGGAAATAACTACACCGCTATCTGTATATACATGGAAATATCTACACCGCCATCTACATATCCATAGAAATATCTGTGCCGCCATCTGTATAAACATGGAAATATCTACACGGTCATCTGTGGATAAATGGAAATATCAACACCGCCATCTGTACAAATATGGAAATATCTGCTCTGATATCTGTATAAACATGGAAATATCTACACCGTGGTCTGTATAAACATGGAAATATCTCCACCGCTATCTGTATAAACATGGAAATATATACACCGCTATCTCTATAAACATGGAAATATATACACCGCTATCTCTATAAACATGGAAATATCTACACCGTGATCTGTATAAACATGGAAATATTTACACCGATATCTGTATAAACATGGAAATATCGACACCGCCATCTCTATAAACATGGAAATATCTACACCGCCATCTGTATAAACCTGGAAATATCTACACCGCTATCTGTACAAACCTTGAAATATCTACACCGCTATCTGTATAAACATGGTAATATCTACACCGCCATCAATATAAACATGGAAATATCTACACCGCCATCTGTACAAACACGGAAATATCTACAATGCCGTATGTAGAAAGATGGAAATATCTACACTGCAATCTGTGTAAACATGGAAATACCTACACCAATCTCTGTAAAAACATGGAAATATCTACACCGCTATCTGTATAAAGATGGAAATATCTACACCGCGATCTGCATAAGCATGGAAATATCTACACCGCGATCTGCATAAACATGGAAATATCTACACCGCTATCTGTAGAAACATGGAAATATCTACACCGCGATCTGCATAAACATGGAAATATCTACACCGCGATCTGTATAAACATGGAAATAACTACACCGCTATCTGTAGAAACATGGAAATATCTACACAGCTATCTCTATAAACATGGAAATATATACACCGCCATCTGTATAAACATGGAAATAACTACAAGTCATCTGTATAAACATGGAAATATCAACACAGCCATCTGTATAAACATGGAAATATCTACACAGCCATCTGTGTATACATGGAAATATCTTCACCACTATCTGTATAAACATGGAAATATCTACACCGCCATCTGTATAAACATGGAAATACCTACAAAGTCATCTGTATAAACATGGAAATATCTACACAGCCATCTGTATAAACATGGAAATATCTACACAGCTATCTCTATAAACATGGAAATAACTACACCGCTATCTGTAGAAACATGGAAATATCTACACAGCTATCTCTATAAACATGGAAATATCTACACCACCATCTGTATAAACATGGAAATACCTACAAGTCATCTGTATAAACATGGAAATATCTACACAGCCATCTGTATAAACATGGAAATATCTACACAGCCATCTGTATATACATGGAAATATCTACACCGCTATCTGTATAAACATGGAAATAACTACATCGCTATTTGTATAAACAAGGAAATATCTACACCGCTATCTGTATAAACATGGAAATAACTACACAACTATTTGCATAAACTAGGAAATATCTACACCGTGATCTGCATAAACATGGAAATATCTACAACGCCATCTCTATAAATATGGAAATATCTACGCCACTATCTGTATAAACATGGAAATATACACACCACTATCTCTATAAACATGGAAATAACTACACCGCGATCAGTATAAACGTGCAAATATCTACACCGCTATCTCTATAAACATGGAAATATCTCCAATGCTATCTCTATAAACATCGAAATATCTACACCTCCATCTGTATAAACATGGAAATACTTACAAAGTTATCTCTATAAACATGGAAATATCTACACCGCCATCTGTATAAACCTGGAAATATCTACACAGCCATGTGTACATACATGGAAATATCTACACTGCTCTCTATATAAACATGGAAATAACTACACCGCTATCTGTATATACATGGAAATATCTACACCGCCAACTACATATCCATAGAAATATCTGCGCCGCCATCTGTATAAACATGGAAATATCTACACGGTCATCTGTGTATAGATGGAAGTATCAACACTGCCATCTGTACAAACATGGAAATATCCGCACCGCTATCTGTATAAACATGGAAATATCTACACCGTGGTCTGTATAAACATGGAAATATCTACACCGCTATCTGTATAAACATGGAAATATATACACCGCTATCTCTATAAACATGGAAATATCTACACCGCGATCTGTATAAACATGGATATATTTACACCGGTATGTGTATAAACATGGAAATATCTACACCGCCATCTCTATAAACATGGAAATATCTATGCCGTCATCTGTATAAACCTGGAAATATCTACACCGCTATCTGTATAAACCTGGAAATATCTACACCGCTATCTGTATAAACATGGTAATATCTACTCCACCATCTATATAAACATGGAAATATCTACACCGCCATGTGTATAAACATGGAAATATCTACAATGCCATCTGTAGAAAGATGGAAATATCTACACTGCCATCTGTGTAAACATGGAAATACCTACACCAATATCTGTAAAAACATGGAAATATCTACACCGCTATCTGTATAAAGTTGGAAATATCTACACCGCGATCTGCATAAGCATGGAAAAATCTACACCGCGATCTGCATAAACTTGGAAATATCTACACCGCTATCTGTAGAAACATGGAAATATCTACACAGCTATATCTGTAAACATGGAAATATATACACCGCCATCTGTATAAACATGGAAATACCTTCAAGTCATCTGTATAAACATGGAAATATCTACACCGCCATCTGTATAAACATGGAAATATCTACAGAGCCATCTGTATATACATGGAAATATCTACACCGCTATCTGTATAAACATGGAAATAACTACACCTCTACTTGTATAAACAAGGAAATATCTACACCGTGATCTGTATAAACATGGAAATATCTACACTGCTATTTGTATAAACAAGGAAATATCTACACCGCTATCTGTATAAACATGGAAATAACTACACCGCTATTTGCATAAACAAGGAAATATCTGCACCGTGATCTGTATAAACATGGAAATGTCTACAACGTCATCTCTATAAACATGTAAATATCTACACCACTATCTGTATAAACATGGAAATATCCACACCGCTATCTCTATAAACATGGAAATAACTACACCGCGATCAGTATCAACGTGGAAATATCTACACCGCTATCTCTATAAACATGGAAATATCTCCACTGCTATCGCTATAAACATCGAAATATCTCCAATGCCATCCGTATAAACATGGAAATACTTACAAAGTTATCTGTATAAACATGGAAATATCTACACCGCCATCTGTATAAACATGGAAATATCTACACAGCCATGTGTACATACATGGAAATAACTACACCGCTCTCTATATAAACATAGAAATAACTACACCGCTATCTGTATATACATGGAAATATCTACACCGCCATCTACATATCCATAGAAATATCTGCGCCGCCATCTGTATAAACATGGAAATATCTACACGGTCATCTGTGTATAGATGGAAATATTAACACCGCCATCTGTACAAACATGGAAATATCTGCAACGCTATCTGTATAAACATGGAAATATCTACACCGTGGTCTGTATAAACATGGAAATATCTACACCGCTATCTGTATAAACATGGAAATATATACACCGCTATCTCTATAAACATGGAAATATATACACCGCTATCTCTATAAACATGGAAATATCTACACCGTGATCTGTAGAAACATGGAAATATTTACACCGATATCTGTATAAACATGGAAATATCGACACCGCCATCTCTATAAACATGGAAATATCTACACCGCCATCTGTATAAACCTGGAAATATCTACACCGCTATCTGTATAAACCTGGAAATATCTACACCGCTATCTGTTTAAACATGGAAATAACTACACCGCTATTTGCATAAACAAGGAAATATCTACACCGTGATCTGCATAAACATGGAAATATCTACAACGCCATCTCTATAAACATGGAAATATCTACACCACTATCTGTATAAACATGGAAATATACACACCGCTATCTCTATAAACATGGAAATAACTACACCGCGATCAGTATAAACGTGGAAATATCTACACCGCTATCTCTATAAACATGGAAATATCTCCACTGCTATCTCTATAAACATCGAAATATCTACACCGCCATCTGTATAAACATGGAAATACTTACAAAGTTATCTGTATAAACATGGAAATAACTACACCGCCATCTGTATAAACATGGAAATATCTACACAGCCATGTGTACATACATGGAAATACCTACACTGCTCTCTATATAAACATGGAAATAACTACACCGCTAACTGTATATACATGGAACTATCTACACCGCCAACTACATATCCATAGAAATATCTGCGCCGCCATCTGTATAAACATGGAAATATCTACACGGTCATCTGTGTATAGATTGAAGTATCAACCCCGCCATCTGTACAAACATGGAAATATCTGCACCGCTATCTGTATAAACATTGAAATATCTACACCGTGGTCTGTATAAACATGGAAATATCTACACCACTATCTGTATAAACATGGAAATATATACACCGCTATCTCTATAAACATGGAAATATCTACACCGTGATCTGTATAAAAATGGAAATACTGACACCGATATCTGTATAAACATGGAAATATCTACAACGCCATCTCTATAAACACGGAAATATCTACACCGCCATCTGTATAAACCTGGAAATATCAACACCGCTATCTGTATAAACCTGGAAATATCTACACCGCTATCTGTATAAATATGGTAATATCTACTCCACCATCTATATAAACATGGAAATATCTACACCGCCATCTGTATAAACATGGAAATATCTACAATGCCATCTGTAGAAAGATGGAAATATCTACACTGCAATCTGTGTAAACATGGAAATACCTACACCAATCTCTGTAAAAACGTGGAAATATCTACACCGCTATCTGTATAAAGATGGAAATATCTACACCGCTATCTGCATAAGGATGGAAATATCTACACCGTGATCTGCATAAACTTGGAAATATCTACACCGCTATCTGTAGAAACATGGAAATATCTACAGAGCTATCTCTGTAAACATAGAAATATCTACACCGCCATCTGTATAAACATGGAAATACCCACAAGTCTTCTGTATAAACATGGAAATATCTACACAACCATCTGTATAAACATGGAAATATCTACAATGCCATCTGTAGAAAGATGGAAATATGTACACTGCAATCTGTGTAAACATGGAAATACCTACACCAATATCTGTAAAAACATGGAAATATCTACACCGCTATCTGTATAAAGATGGAAATATCTACACCGCGATCTGCATAAGCATGGAAATATCTACACCACGATCTGCATAAACATGGAAATATCTACACCGCGATCAGTATAAACGTGGAAATATCTACACCGCTATCTCTATAAACATGGAAATATCTCCACTGCTATCTCTATAAACATCGAAATATCTACACCGCCATCTGTATAAACATGGAAATACTTACAAAGTTATCTGTATAAACATGGAAATATCTACACCACCATCTGTATAAACATGGAAATATCTACACAGCCATGTGTACATACATGGAAATATCTACACCGCTCTCTATATAAACATAGAAATAACTACACCGCTATCTGTATATACATGGAAATATCTACACCGCCATCTACATATCCATAGAAATATCTGCGCCGCCATCTGTATAAACATGGAAATATCTACACGGTCATCTGTGTATAGATGGAAATATCAACACCGCCATCTGTACAAACATGGAAATATCTGCACCGCTATCTGTATAAACATGGAAATATCTACACCGTGGTCTGTATAAACATGGAAATATCTACACCACTATCTGTATAAACATGGAAATATATACACCGCTATCTCTATAAATATGGAAATATCTACACCGTGATCTGTATAAACATGGAAATACTTACACCGATATCTGTATAAACATGGAAATATCTACAACGCCATCTCTATAAACACGGAAATATCTACACCGCCATCTGTATAAACCTGGAAATATCGACACTGCTGTCTGTATAAACCTGGAAATATCTACAACGCTATCTGTATAAACATGGTAATATCTACTCCACCATCTGTATAAACATGGAAATATCTACATCGCCATCTGTATAAACATGGAAATATCTACAATGCCATCTGTAGAAAGATGGAAATATCTACACTGCAATCTGTGTAAACATGGAAATAACTACACCAATGTCTGTAAAAACATGGAAATATCTACACCGCTATCTGTATAAAGATGGAAATATCTACTCCGTGATCTGCATAAACTTGGAAATATCTACACCGCTATCTGTAGAAACATGGAAATATCTACACAGCTATCTCTGTAAACATGGAAATATCTACACCGCCATCTGTAGAAACATGGAAATACCTACAAGTCATCTGTACAAACATGGAAATATCTACACAGCCATCTGTATAAACATGGAAATATCTACACAGCCATCTGTATATACATGGAAATATCTACACCGCTGTCTGTATAAACATGGAAATAACTACACCGCTATTTGCATAAACAAGGAAATATCTACACCGTGATCTGTATAAACATGGAAATATCTACAACGCCATCTCTATAAACATGGAAATATCTACACCCCTATCTGTATAAACATGGAAATATCCACACCGCTATCTCTATAAACATGGAAATAACTACACCGCGATCAGTATAAACGTGGAAATATCTACACCGCTATCTCTATAAACATGGAAATATCTCCACTGCTATCTCTATAAACATCGAAATATCTCCACCGCCATCTGTATAAACATGGAAATACTTACAAAGTTATCAGTATAAACATGGAAATATCTACACCGCCATCTGTATAAACATGGAAATATCTAGACAGCCATGTGTACATACATGGAAATATCTACACCGCTCTCTATATAAACATGGAAATAACTAAACCGCTATCTGTATATACATGGAAATATCTACACCGCCATCTACATATCCATAGAAATATCTGTGCCGCCATCTGTATAAACATGGAAATATCTACACGGTCATCTGTGGATAAATGGAAATATCAACACCGCCATCTGTACAAATATGGAAATATCTGCTCTGATATCTGTATAAACATGGAAATATCTACACCGTGGTCTGTATAAACATGGAAATATCTCCACCGCTATCTGTATAAACATGGAAATATATACACCGCTATCTCTATAAACATGGAAATATATACACCGCTATCTCTATAAACATGGAAATATCTACACCGTGATCTGTATAAACATGGAAATATTTACACCGATATCTGTATAAACATGGAAATATCGACACCGCCATCTCTATAAACATGGAAATATCTACACCGCCATCTGTATAAACCTGGAAATATCTACACCGCTATCTGTACAAACCTTGAAATATCTACACCGCTATCTGTATAAACATGGTAATATCTACACCGCCATCAATATAAACATGGAAATATCTACACCGCCATCTGTACAAACACGGAAATATCTACAATGCCGTATGTAGAAAGATGGAAATATCTACACTGCAATCTGTGTAAACATGGAAATACCTACACCAATCTCTGTAAAAACATGGAAATATCTACACCGCTATCTGTATAAAGATGGAAATATCTACACCACGATCTGCATAAGCATGGAAATATCTACACCGCGATCTGCATAAACATGGAAATATCTACACCGCTATCTGTAGAAACATGGAAATATCTACACCGCGATCTGCATAAACATGGAAATATCTACACCGCGATCTGTATAAACATGGAAATAACTACACCGCTATCTGTAGAAACATGGAAATATCTACACAGCTATCTCTATAAACATGGAAATATATACACCGCCATCTGTATAAACATGGAAATAACTACAAGTCATCTGTATAAACATGGAAATATCAACACAGCCATCTGTATAAACATGGAAATATCTACACAGCCATCTGTGTATACATGGAAATATCTTCACCACTATCTGTATAAACATGGAAATATCTACACCGCCATCTGTATAAACATGGAAGTACCTACAAAGTCATCTGTATAAACATGGAAATATCTACACAGCCATCTGTATAAACATGGAAATATCTACACAGCTATCTCTATAAACATGGAAATAACTACACCGCTATCTGTAGAAACATGGAAATATCTACACAGCTATCTCTATAAACATGGAAATATCTACACCGCCATCTGTATAAACATGGAAATACCTACAAGTCATCTGTATAAACATGGAAATATCTACACAGCCATCTGTATAAACATGGAAATATCTACACAGCCATCTGTATATACATGGAAATATCTACACCGCTATCTGTATAAACATGGAAATAACTACATCGCTATTTGTATAAACAAGGAAATATCTACACCGCTATCTGTATAAACATGGAAATAACTACACAACTATTTGCATAAACTAGGAAATATCTACACCGTGATCTGCATAAACATGGAAATATCTACAACGCCATCTCTATAAATATGGAAATATCTACGCCACTATCTGTATAAACATGGAAATATACACACCACTATCTCTATAAACATGGAAATAACTACACCGCGATCAGTATAAACGTGCAAATATCTACACCGCTATCTCTATAAACATGGAAATATCTCCAATGCTATCTCTATAAACATCGAAATATCTACACCTCCATCTGTATAAACATGGAAATACTTACAAAGTTATCTCTATAAACATGGAAATATCTACACCGCCATCTGTATAAACCTGGAAATATCTACACAGCCATGTGTACATACATGGAAATATCTACACTGCTCTCTATATAAACATGGAAATAACTACACCGCTATCTGTATATACATGGAAATATCTACACCGCCAACTACATATCCATAGAAATATCTGCGCCGCCATCTGTATAAACATGGAAATATCTACACGGTCATCTGTGTATAGATGGAAGTATCAACACTGCCATCTGTACAAACATGGAAATATCCGCACCGCTATCTGTATAAACATGGAAATATCTACACCGTGGTCTGTATAAACATGGAAATATCTACACCGCTATCTGTATAAACATGGAAATATATACACCGCTATCTCTATAAACATGGAAATATCTACACCGCGATCTGTATAAACATGGATATATTTACACCGGTATGTGTATAAACATGGAAATATCTACACCGCCATCTCTATAAACATGGAAATATCTACGCCGTCATCTGTATAAACCTGGAAATATCTACACCGCTATCTGTATAAACCTGGAAATATCTACACCGCTATCTGTATAAACATGGTAATATCTACTCCACCATCTATATAAGCATGGAAATATCTACACCGCCATGTGTATAAACATGGAAATATCTACAATGCCATCTGTAGAAAGATGGAAATATCTACACTGCAATCTGTGTAAACATGGAAATACCTACACCAATATCTGTAAAAACATGGAAATATCTACACCGCTATCTGTATAAAGTTGGAAATATCTACACCGCGATCTGCATAAGCATGGAAAAATCTACACCGCGATCTGCATAAACTTGGAAATATCTACACCGCTATCTGTAGAAACATGGAAATATCTACACAGCTATATCTGTAAACATGGAAATATATACACCGCCATCTGTATAAACATGGAAATACCTTCAAGTCATCTGTATAAACATGGAAATATCTACACCGCCATCTGTATAAACATGGAAATATCTACAGAGCCATCTGTATATACATGGAAATATCTACACCGCTATCTGTATAAACATGGAAATAACTACACCTCTATTTGTATAAACAAGGAAATATCTACACCGTGATCTGTATAAACATGGAAATATCTACACTGCTATTTGTATAAACAAGGAAATATCTACACCGCTATCTGTATAAACATGGAAATAACTACACCGCTATTTGCATAAACAAGGAAATATCTGCACCGTGATCTGTATAAACATGGAAATGTCTACAACGTCATCTCTATAAACATGTAAATATCTACACCACTATCTGTATAAACATGGAAATATCCACACCGCTATCTCTATAAACATGGAAATAACTACACCGCGATCAGTATCAACGTGGAAATATCTACACCGCTATCTCTATAAACATGGAAATATTTCCACTGCTATCGCTATAAACATCGAAATATCTCCAATGCCATCCGTATAAACATGGAAATACTTACAAAGTTATCTGTATAAACATGGAAATATCTACACCGCCATCTGTATAAACATGGAAATATCTACACAGCCATGTGTACATACATGGAAATAACTACACCGCTCTCTATATAAACATAGAAATAACTACACCGCTATCTGTATATACATGGAAATATCTACACCGCCAACTACATATCCATAGAAATATCTGCGCCGCCATCTGTATAAACATGGAAATATCTACACGGTCATCTGTGTATAGATGGAAGTATCAACACTGCCATCTGTACAAACATGGAAATATCCGCACCGCTATCTGTATAAACATGGAAATATCTACACCGTGGTCTGTATAAACATGGAAATATCTACACCGCTATCTGTATAAACATGGAAATATATACACCGCTATCTCTATAAACATGGAAATATATACACCGCTATCTCTATAAACATGGAAATATCTACACCGTGATCTGTAGAAACATGGAAATATTTACACCGATATCTGTATAAACATGGAAATATCGACACCGCCATCTCTATAAACATGGAAATATCTACACCGCCATCTGTATAAACCTGGAAATATCTACACGGCTATCTGTATAAACCTGGAAATATCTACACCGCTATCTGTTTAAACATGGAAATAACTACACCGCTATTTGCATAAACAAGGAATTATCTACACCGTGATCTGCATAAACATGGAAATATCTACAACGCCATCTCTATAAACATGGAAATATCTACACCACTATCTGTATAAACATGGAAATATACACACCGCTATCTCTATAAACATGGAAATAACTACACCGCGATCAGTATAAACGTGGAAATATCTACACCGCTATCTCTATAAACATGGAAATATCTCCACTGCTATCTCCATAAACATCGAAATATCTACACCGCCATCTGCATAAACATGGAAATACTTACAAAGTTATCTGTATAAACATGGAAATAACTACACCGCCATCTGTATAAACATGGAAATATCTACACAGCCATGTGTACATACATGGAAATACCTACACTGCTCTCTATATAAACATGGAAATAACTACACCGCTAACTGTATATACATGGAACTATCTACACCGCCAACTACATATCCATAGAAATATCTGCGCCGCCATCTGTATAAACATGGAAATATCTACACAGCCATCTGTATATACATGGAAATATCTACACCGCTGTCTGTATAAACATGGAAATAACTACACCGCTATTTGCATAAACAAGGAAATATCTACACCGTGATCTGTATAAACATGGAAATATCTACAACGCCATCTCTATAAACATGGAAATATCTACACCCCTATCTGTATAAACATGGAAATATCCACACCGCTATCTCTATAAACATGGAAATAACTACACCGCGATCAGTATAAACGTGGAAATATCTACACCGCTATCTCTATAAACATGGAAATATCTCCACTGCTATCTCTATAAACATCGAAATATCTCCACCGCCATCTGTATAAACATGGAAATACTTACAAAGTTATCAGTATAAACATGGAAATATCTACACCGCCATCTGTATAAACATGGAAATATCTAGACAGCCATGTGTACATACATGGAAATATCTACACCGCTCTCTATATAAACATGGAAATAACTAAACCGCTATCTGTATATACATGGAAATATCTACACCGCCATCTACATATCCATAGAAATATCTGTGCCGCCATCTGTATAAACATGGAAATATCTACACGGTCATCTGTGGATAAATGGAAATATCAACACCGCCATCTGTACAAATATGGAAATATCTGCTCTGATATCTGTATAAACATGGAAATATCTACACCGTGGTCTGTATAAACATGGAAATATCTCCACCGCTATCTGTATAAACATGGAAATATATACACCGCTATCTCTATAAACATGGAAATATATACACCGCTATCTCTATAAACATGGAAATATCTACACCGTGATCTGTATAAACATGGAAATATTTACACCGATATCTGTATAAACATGGAAATATCGACACCGCCATCTCTATAAACATGGAAATATCTACACCGCCATCTGTATAAACCTGGAAATATCTACACCGCTATCTGTACAAACCTTGAAATATCTACACCGCTATCTGTATAAACATGGTAATATCTACACCGCCATCAATATAAACATGGAAATATCTACACCGCCATCTGTACAAACACGGAAATATCTACAATGCCGTATGTAGAAAGATGGAAATATCTACACTGCAATCTGTGTAAACATGGAAATACCTACACCAATCTCTGTAAAAACATGGAAATATCTACACCGCTATCTGTATAAAGATGGAAATATCTACACCACGATCTGCATAAGCATGGAAATATCTACACCGCGATCTGCATAAACATGGAAATATCTACACCGCTATCTGTAGAAACATGGAAATATCTACACCGCGATCTGCATAAACATGGAAATATCTACACCGCGATCTGTATAAACATGGAAATAACTACACCGCTATCTGTAGAAACATGGAAATATCTACACAGCTATCTCTATAAACATGGAAATATATACACCGCCATCTGTATAAACATGGAAATAACTACAAGTCATCTGTATAAACATGGAAATATCAACACAGCCATCTGTATAAACATGGAAATATCTACACAGCCATCTGTGTATACATGGAAATATCTTCACCACTATCTGTATAAACATGGAAATATCTACACCGCCATCTGTATAAACATGGAAGTACCTACAAAGTCATCTGTATAAACATGGAAATATCTACACAGCCATCTGTATAAACATGGAAATATCTACACAGCTATCTCTATAAACATGGAAATAACTACACCGCTATCTGTAGAAACATGGAAATATCTACACAGCTATCTCTATAAACATGGAAATATCTACACCGCCATCTGTATAAACATGGAAATACCTACAAGTCATCTGTATAAACATGGAAATATCTACACAGCCATCTGTATAAACATGGAAATATCTACACAGCCATCTGTATATACATGGAAATATCTACACCGCTATCTGTATAAACATGGAAATAACTACATCGCTATTTGTATAAACAAGGAAATATCTACACCGCTATCTGTATAAACATGGAAATAACTACACAACTATTTGCATAAACTAGGAAATATCTACACCGTGATCTGCATAAACATGGAAATATCTACAACGCCATCTCTATAAATATGGAAATATCTACGCCACTATCTGTATAAACATGGAAATATACACACCACTATCTCTATAAACATGGAAATAACTACACCGCGATCAGTATAAACGTGCAAATATCTACACCGCTATCTCTATAAACATGGAAATATCTCCAATGCTATCTCTATAAACATCGAAATATCTACACCTCCATCTGTATAAACATGGAAATACTTACAAAGTTATCTCTATAAACATGGAAATATCTACACCGCCATCTGTATAAACCTGGAAATATCTACACAGCCATGTGTACATACATGGAAATATCTACACTGCTCTCTATATAAACATGGAAATAACTACACCGCTATCTGTATATACATGGAAATATCTACACCGCCAACTACATATCCATAGAAATATCTGCGCCGCCATCTGTATAAACATGGAAATATCTACACGGTCATCTGTGTATAGATGGAAGTATCAACACTGCCATCTGTACAAACATGGAAATATCCGCACCGCTATCTGTATAAACATGGAAATATCTACACCGTGGTCTGTATAAACATGGAAATATCTACACCGCTATCTGTATAAACATGGAAATATATACACCGCTATCTCTATAAACATGGAAATATCTACACCGCGATCTGTATAAACATGGATATATTTACACCGGTATGTGTATAAACATGGAAATATCTACACCGCCATCTCTATAAACATGGAAATATCTACGCCGTCATCTGTATAAACCTGGAAATATCTACACCGCTATCTGTATAAACCTGGAAATATCTACACCGCTATCTGTATAAACATGGTAATATCTACTCCACCATCTATATAAGCATGGAAATATCTACACCGCCATGTGTATAAACATGGAAATATCTACAATGCCATCTGTAGAAAGATGGAAATATCTACACTGCAATCTGTGTAAACATGGAAATACCTACACCAATATCTGTAAAAACATGGAAATATCTACACCGCTATCTGTATAAAGTTGGAAATATCTACACCGCGATCTGCATAAGCATGGAAAAATCTACACCGCGATCTGCATAAACTTGGAAATATCTACACCGCTATCTGTAGAAACATGGAAATATCTACACAGCTATATCTGTAAACATGGAAATATATACACCGCCATCTGTATAAACATGGAAATACCTTCAAGTCATCTGTATAAACATGGAAATATCTACACCGCCATCTGTATAAACATGGAAATATCTACAGAGCCATCTGTATATACATGGAAATATCTACACCGCTATCTGTATAAACATGGAAATAACTACACCTCTATTTGTATAAACAAGGAAATATCTACACCGTGATCTGTATAAACATGGAAATATCTACACTGCTATTTGTATAAACAAGGAAATATCTACACCGCTATCTGTATAAACATGGAAATAACTACACCGCTATTTGCATAAACAAGGAAATATCTGCACCGTGATCTGTATAAACATGGAAATGTCTACAACGTCATCTCTATAAACATGTAAATATCTACACCACTATCTGTATAAACATGGAAATATCCACACCGCTATCTCTATAAACATGGAAATAACTACACCGCGATCAGTATCAACGTGGAAATATCTACACCGCTATCTCTATAAACATGGAAATATTTCCACTGCTATCGCTATAAACATCGAAATATCTCCAATGCCATCCGTATAAACATGGAAATACTTACAAAGTTATCTGTATAAACATGGAAATATCTACACCGCCATCTGTATAAACATGGAAATATCTACACAGCCATGTGTACATACATGGAAATAACTACACCGCTCTCTATATAAACATAGAAATAACTACACCGCTATCTGTATATACATGGAAATATCTACACCGCCAACTACATATCCATAGAAATATCTGCGCCGCCATCTGTATAAACATGGAAATATCTACACGGTCATCTGTGTATAGATGGAAGTATCAACACTGCCATCTGTACAAACATGGAAATATCCGCACCGCTATCTGTATAAACATGGAAATATCTACACCGTGGTCTGTATAAACATGGAAATATCTACACCGCTATCTGTATAAACATGGAAATATATACACCGCTATCTCTATAAACATGGAAATATATACACCGCTATCTCTATAAACATGGAAATATCTACACCGTGATCTGTAGAAACATGGAAATATTTACACCGATATCTGTATAAACATGGAAATATCGACACCGCCATCTCTATAAACATGGAAATATCTACACCGCCATCTGTATAAACCTGGAAATATCTACACGGCTATCTGTATAAACCTGGAAATATCTACACCGCTATCTGTTTAAACATGGAAATAACTACACCGCTATTTGCATAAACAAGGAATTATCTACACCGTGATCTGCATAAACATGGAAATATCTACAACGCCATCTCTATAAACATGGAAATATCTACACCACTATCTGTATAAACATGGAAATATACACACCGCTATCTCTATAAACATGGAAATAACTACACCGCGATCAGTATAAACGTGGAAATATCTACACCGCTATCTCTATAAACATGGAAATATCTCCACTGCTATCTCCATAAACATCGAAATATCTACACCGCCATCTGCATAAACATGGAAATACTTACAAAGTTATCTGTATAAACATGGAAATAACTACACCGCCATCTGTATAAACATGGAAATATCTACACAGCCATGTGTACATACATGGAAATACCTACACTGCTCTCTATATAAACATGGAAATAACTACACCGCTAACTGTATATACATGGAACTATCTACACCGCCAACTACATATCCATAGAAATATCTGCGCCGCCATCTGTATAAACATGGAAATATCTACACAGCCATCTGTATATACATGGAAATATCTACACCGCTGTCTGTATAAACATGGAAATAACTACACCGCTATTTGCATAAACAAGGAAATATCTACACCGTGATCTGTATAAACATGGAAATATCTACAACGCCATCTCTATAAACATGGAAATATCTACACCCCTATCTGTATAAACATGGAAATATCCACACCGCTATCTCTATAAACATGGAAATAACTACACCGCGATCAGTATAAACGTGGAAATATCTACACCGCTATCTCTATAAACATGGAAATATCTCCACTGCTATCTCTATAAACATCGAAATATCTCCACCGCCATCTGTATAAACATGGAAATACTTACAAAGTTATCAGTATAAACATGGAAATATCTACACCGCCATCTGTATAAACATGGAAATATCTAGACAGCCATGTGTACATACATGGAAATATCTACACCGCTCTCTATATAAACATGGAAATAACTAAACCGCTATCTGTATATACATGGAAATATCTACACCGCCATCTACATATCCATAGAAATATCTGTGCCGCCATCTGTATAAACATGGAAATATCTACACGGTCATCTGTGGATAAATGGAAATATCAACACCGCCATCTGTACAAATATGGAAATATCTGCTCTGATATCTGTATAAACATGGAAATATCTACACCGTGGTCTGTATAAACATGGAAATATCTCCACCGCTATCTGTATAAACATGGAAATATATACACCGCTATCTCTATAAACATGGAAATATATACACCGCTATCTCTATAAACATGGAAATATCTACACCGTGATCTGTATAAACATGGAAATATTTACACCGATATCTGTATAAACATGGAAATATCGACACCGCCATCTCTATAAACATGGAAATATCTACACCGCCATCTGTATAAACCTGGAAATATCTACACCGCTATCTGTACAAACCTTGAAATATCTACACCGCTATCTGTATAAACATGGTAATATCTACACCGCCATCAATATAAACATGGAAATATCTACACCGCCATCTGTACAAACACGGAAATATCTACAATGCCGTATGTAGAAAGATGGAAATATCTACACTGCAATCTGTGTAAACATGGAAATACCTACACCAATCTCTGTAAAAACATGGAAATATCTACACCGCTATCTGTATAAAGATGGAAATATCTACACCACGATCTGCATAAGCATGGAAATATCTACACCGCGATCTGCATAAACATGGAAATATCTACACCGCTATCTGTAGAAACATGGAAATATCTACACCGCGATCTGCATAAACATGGAAATATCTACACCGCGATCTGTATAAACATGGAAATAACTACACCGCTATCTGTAGAAACATGGAAATATCTACACAGCTATCTCTATAAACATGGAAATATATACACCGCCATCTGTATAAAAATGGAAATAACTACAAGTCATCTGTATAAACATGGAAATATCAACACAGCCATCTGTATAAACATGGAAATATCTACACAGCCATCTGTGTATACATGGAAATATCTTCACCACTATCTGTATAAACATGGAAATATCTACACCGCCATCTGTATAAACATGGAAGTACCTACAAAGTCATCTGTATAAACATGGAAATATCTACACAGCCATCTGTATAAACATGGAAATATCTACACAGCTATCTCTATAAACATGGAAATAACTACACCGCTATCTGTAGAAACATGGAAATATCTACACAGCTATCTCTATAAACATGGAAATATCTACACCGCCATCTGTATAAACATGGAAATACCTACAAGTCATCTGTATAAACATGGAAATATCTACACAGCCATCTGTATAAACATGGAAATATCTACACAGCCATCTGTATATACATGGAAATATCTACACCGCTATCTGTATAAACATGGAAATAACTACATCGCTATTTGTATAAACAAGGAAATATCTACACCGCTATCTGTATAAACATGGAAATAACTACACAACTATTTGCATAAACTAGGAAATATCTACACCGTGATCTGCATAAACATGGAAATATCTACAACGCCATCTCTATAAATATGGAAATATCTACGCCACTATCTGTATAAACATGGAAATATACACACCACTATCTCTATAAACATGGAAATAACTACACCGCGATCAGTATAAACGTGCAAATATCTACACCGCTATCTCTATAAACATGGAAATATCTCCAATGCTATCTCTATAAACATCGAAATATCTACACCTCCATCTGTATAAACATGGAAATACTTACAAAGTTATCTCTATAAACATGGAAATATCTACACCGCCATCTGTATAAACCTGGAAATATCTACACAGCCATGTGTACATACATGGAAATATCTACACTGCTCTCTATATAAACATGGAAATAACTACACCGCTATCTGTATATACATGGAAATATCTACACCGCCAACTACATATCCATAGAAATATCTGCGCCGCCATCTGTATAAACATGGAAATATCTACACGGTCATCTGTGTATAGATGGAAGTATCAACACTGCCATCTGTACAAACATGGAAATATCCGCACCGCTATCTGTATAAACATGGAAATATCTACACCGTGGTCTGTATAAACATGGAAATATCTACACCGCTATCTGTATAAACATGGAAATATATACACCGCTATCTCTATAAACATGGAAATATCTACACCGCGATCTGTATAAACATGGATATATTTACACCGGTATGTGTATAAACATGGAAATATCTACACCGCCATCTCTATAAACATGGAAATATCTACGCCGTCATCTGTATAAACCTGGAAATATCTACACCGCTATCTGTATAAACCTGGAAATATCTACACCGCTATCTGTATAAACATGGTAATATCTACTCCACCATCTATATAAGCATGGAAATATCTACACCGCCATGTGTATAAACATGGAAATATCTACAATGCCATCTGTAGAAAGATGGAAATATCTACACTGCAATCTGTGTAAACATGGAAATACCTACACCAATATCTGTAAAAACATGGAAATATCTACACCGCTATCTGTATAAAGTTGGAAATATCTACACCGCGATCTGCATAAGCATGGAAAAATCTACACCGCGATCTGCATAAACTTGGAAATATCTACACCGCTATCTGTAGAAACATGGAAATATCTACACAGCTATATCTGTAAACATGGAAATATATACACCGCCATCTGTATAAACATGGAAATACCTTCAAGTCATCTGTATAAACATGGAAATATCTACACCGCCATCTGTATAAACATGGAAATATCTACAGAGCCATCTGTATATACATGGAAATATCTACACCGCTATCTGTATAAACATGGAAATAACTACACCTCTATTTGTATAAACAAGGAAATATCTACACCGTGATCTGTATAAACATGGAAATATCTACACTGCTATTTGTATAAACAAGGAAATATCTACACCGCTATCTGTATAAACATGGAAATAACTACACCGCTATTTGCATAAACAAGGAAATATCTGCACCGTGATCTGTATAAACATGGAAATGTCTACAACGTCATCTCTATAAACATGTAAATATCTACACCACTATCTGTATAAACATGGAAATATCCACACCGCTATCTCTATAAACATGGAAATAACTACACCGCGATCAGTATCAACGTGGAAATATCTACACCGCTATCTCTATAAACATGGAAATATCTCCACTGCTATCGCTATAAACATCGAAATATCTCCAATGCCATCCGTATAAACATGGAAATACTTACAAAGTTATCTGTATAAACATGGAAATATCTACACCGCCATCTGTATAAACATGGAAATATCTACACAGCCATGTGTACATACATGGAAATAACTACACCGCTCTCTATATAAACATAGAAATAACTACACCGCTATCTGTATATACATGGAAATATCTACACCGCCAACTACATATCCATAGAAATATCTGCGCCGCCATCTGTATAAACATGGAAATATCTACACGGTCATCTGTGTATAGATGGAAGTATCAACACTGCCATCTGTACAAACATGGAAATATCCGCACCGCTATCTGTATAAACATGGAAATATCTACACCGTGGTCTGTATAAACATGGAAATATCTACACCGCTATCTGTATAAACATGGAAATATATACACCGCTATCTCTATAAACATGGAAATATATACACCGCTATCTCTATAAACATGGAAATATCTACACCGTGATCTGTAGAAACATGGAAATATTTACACCGATATCTGTATAAACATGGAAATATCGACACCGCCATCTCTATAAACATGGAAATATCTACACCGCCATCTGTATAAACCTGGAAATATCTACACGGCTATCTGTATAAACCTGGAAATATCTACACCGCTATCTGTTTAAACATGGAAATAACTACACCGCTATTTGCATAAACAAGGAATTATCTACACCGTGATCTGCATAAACATGGAAATATCTACAACGCCATCTCTATAAACATGGAAATATCTACACCACTATCTGTATAAACATGGAAATATACACACCGCTATCTCTATAAACATGGAAATAACTACACCGCGATCAGTATAAACGTGGAAATATCTACACCGCTATCTCTATAAACATGGAAATATCTCCACTGCTATCTCCATAAACATCGAAATATCTACACCGCCATCTGCATAAACATGGAAATACTTACAAAGTTATCTGTATAAACATGGAAATAACTACACCGCCATCTGTATAAACATGGAAATATCTACACAGCCATGTGTACATACATGGAAATACCTACACTGCTCTCTATATAAACATGGAAATAACTACACCGCTAACTGTATATACATGGAACTATCTACACCGCCAACTACATATCCATAGAAATATCTGCGCCGCCATCTGTATAAACATGGAAATATCTACACGGTCATCTGTGTATAGATTGAAGTATCAACCCCGCCATCTGTACAAACATGGAAATATCTGCACCGCTATCTGTATAAACATTGAAATATCTACACCGTGGTCTGTATAAACATGGAAATATCTACACCACTATCTGTATAAACATGGAAATATATACACCGCTATCTCTATAAACATGGAAATATCTACACCGTGATCTGTATAAAAATGGAAATACTGACACCGATATCTGTATAAACATGGAAATATCTACAACGCCATCTCTATAAACACGGAAATATCTACACCGCCATCTGTATAAACTTGGAAATATCAACACCGCTATCTGTATAAACCTGGAAATATCTACACCGCTATCTGTATAAATATGGTAATATCTACTCCACCATCTATATAAACATGGAAATATCTACACCGCCATCTGTATAAACATGGAAATATCTACAATGCCATCTGTAGAAAGATGGAAATATCTACACTGCAATCTGTGTAAACATGGAAATACCTACACCAATCTCTGTAAAAACGTGGAAATATCTACACCGCTATCTGTATAAAGATGGAAATATCTACACCGCTATCTGCATAAGGATGGAAATATCTACACCGCGATCTGCATAAACTTGGAAATATCTACACCGCTATCTGTAGAAACATGGAAATATCTACAGAGCTATCTCTGTAAACATAGAAATATCTACACCGCCATCTGTATAAACATGGAAATACCCACAAGTCTTCTGTATAAACATGGAAATATCTACACAACCATCTGTATAAACATGGAAATATCTACAATGCCATCTGTAGAAAGATGGAAATATGTACACTGCAATCTGTGTAAACATGGAAATACCTACACCAATATCTGTAAAAACATGGAAATATCTACACCGCTATCTGTATAAAGATGGAAATATCTACACCGCGATCTGCATAAGCATGGAAATATCTACACCACGATCTGCATAAACATGGAAATATCTACACCGCTATCTGCAGAAACATGGAAATATCTACACAGCTATCTCTATAAACATGGAAATATCTACACCGCCATCTGTATAAACATGGAAATACCTACAAGTCATCTGTATAAACATGGAAATATCTACACCGCGATCTGTATAAACATGGAAATAACTACATCGCTATCTGTAGAAACATGGAAATATCTACACAGCTATCTCTATAAACATGGAAATATCTACACCGCCATCTGTATAAACATGGAAATACCTACAAGTCATCTGTATAAACATGGAAATATCTACACAGCCATCTGTATAAACATGGAAATATCTACACAGCCATCTGTATATACATGGAAATATCTACACCGCTCTCTGTATAAACATGGAAATTACTACACCGCTATTTGTATAAACAAGGAAATATCTACACCGTGATCTGTATAAACATGGAAATATCTACACTGCTATTTGTATAAACAAGGAAATATCTACACCGCTATCTGTATAAACATGGAAATAACTACACCGCTATTTGCATAAACAAGTAAATATCTACACCGTGATCTGTATAAACATGGAAATATCTACAACGCCATCTCTATAAACATGGAAATATCTACACCACTCTCTGTATAAACATGGAAATATCCACACCGCTATCTCTATAAACATGGAAATAACTACACCGCGATCAGTATAAACGTGGAAATATCTACACCGCTATCTCTATAAACATGGAAATATCTCCACTGCTATCTCTATAAACATCGAAATATCTACACCGCCATCTGTATAAACATGGAAATACTTACAAAGTTATCTGTATAAACATGGAAATATCTACACCACCATCTGTATAAACATGGAAATATCTACACAGCCATGTGTACATACATGGAAATATCTACACCGCTCTCTATATAAACATAGAAATAACTACACCGCTATCTGTATATACATGGAAATATCTACACCGCCATCTACATATCCATAGAAATATCTGCGCCGCCATCTGTATAAACATGGAAATATCTACACGGTCATCTGTGTATAGATGGAAATATCAACACCGCCATCTGTACAAACATGGAAATATCTGCACCGCTATCTGTATAAACATGGAAATATCTACACCGTGGTCTGTATAAACATGGAAATATCTACACCACTATCTGTATAAACATAGAAATATATACACCGCTATCTCTATAAATATGGAAATATCTACACCGTGATCTGTATAAACATGGAAATACTGACACCGATATCTGTATAAACATGGAAATATCTACAACGCCATCTCTATAAACACGGAAATATCTACACCGCCATCTGTATAAACCTGGAAATATCAACACCGCTATCTGTATAAACCTGGAAATATCTACACCGCTATCTGTATAAATATGGTAATATCTACTCCACCATCTATATAAACATGGAAATATCTACACCGCCATCTGTATAAACATGGAAATATCTACAATGCCATCTGTAGAAAGATGGAAATATCTACACTGCAATCTGTGTAAACATGGAAATACCTACACCAATCTCTGTAAAAACGTGGAAATATCTACACCGCTATCTGTATAAAGATGGAAATATCTACACCGCTATCTGCATAAGGATGGAAATATCTACACCGCGATCTGCATAAACTTGGAAATATCTACACCGCTATCTGTAGAAACATGGAAATATCTACAGAGCTATCTCTGTAAACATAGAAATATCTACACCGCCATCTGTATAAACATGGAAATACCCACAAGTCTTCTGTATAAACATGGAAATATCTACACAACCATCTGTATAAACATGGAAATATCTACAATGCCATCTGTAGAAAGATGGAAATATGTACACTGCAATCTGTGTAAACATGGAAATACCTACACCAATATCTGTAAAAACATGGAAATATCTACACCGCTATCTGTATAAAGATGGAAATATCTACACCGCGATCTGCATAAGCATGGAAATATCTACACCACGATCTGCATAAACATGGAAATATCTACACCGCTATCTGCAGAAACATGGAAATATCTACACCGTGATCTGCATAAACATGGAAATATCTACACCGCGATCTGTATAAACATGGAAATAACTACATCGCTATCTGTAGAAACATGGAAATATCTACACAGCTATCTCTATAAACATGGAAATATCTACACCGCCATCTGTATAAACATGGAAATACCTACAAGTCATCTGTATAAACATGGAAATATCTACACAGCCATCTGTATAAACATGGAAATATCTACACAGCCATCTGTATATACATGGAAATATCTACACCGCTCTCTGTATAAACATGGAAATTACTACACCGCTATTTGTATAAACAAGGAAATATCTACACCGTGATCTGTATAAACATGGAAATATCTACACTGCTATTTGTATAAACAAGGAAATATCTACACCGCTATCTGTATAAACATGGAAATAACTACACCGCTATTTGCATAAACAAGTAAATATCTACACCGTGATCTGTATAAACATGGAAATATCTACAACGCCATCTCTATAAACATGGAAATATCTACACCACTCTCTGTATAAACATGGAAATATCCACACCGCTATCTCTATAAACATGGAAATAACTACACCGCGATCAGTATAAACGTGGAAATATCTACACCGCTATCTCTATAAACATGGAAATATCTCCACTGCTATCTCTATAAACATCGAAATATCTACACCGCCATCTGTATAAACATGGAAATACTTACAAAGTTATCTGTATAAACATGGAAATATCTACACCACCATCTGTATAAACATGGAAATATCTACACAGCCATGTGTACATACATGGAAATATCTACACCGCTCTCTATATAAACATAGAAATAACTACACCGCTATCTGTATATACATGGAAATATCTACACCGCCATCTACATATCCATAGAAATATCTGTGCCGCCATCTGTATAAACATGGAAATATCTACACGGTCATCTGTGTATAGATGGAAATATCAACACCGCCATCTGTACAAACATGGAAATATCTGCACCGCTATCTGTATAAACATGGAAATATCTACACCGTGGTCTGTATAAACATGGAAATATCTACACCACTATCTGTATAAACATAGAAATATATACACCGCTATCTCTATAAATATGGAAATATCTACACCGTGATCTGTATAAACATGGAAATACTGACACCGATATCTGTATAAACATGGAAATATCTACAACGCCATCTCTATAAACACGGAAATATCTACACCGCCATCTGTATAAACCTGGAAATATCAACACCGCTATCTGTATAAACCTGGAAATATCTACACCGCTATCTGTATAAATATGGTAATATCTACTCCACCATCTATATAAACATGGAAATATCTACACCGCCATCTGTATAAACATGGAAATATCTACAATGCCATCTGTAGAAAGATGGAAATATCTACACTGCAATCTGTGTAAACATGGAAATACCTACACCAATCTCTGTAAAAACGTGGAAATATCTACACCGCTATCTGTATAAAGATGGAAATATCTACACCGCTATCTGCATAAGGATGGAAATATCTACACCGCGATCTGCATAAACTTGGAAATATCTACACCGCTATCTGTAGAAACATGGAAATATCTACAGAGCTATCTCTGTAAACATAGAAATATCTACACCGCCATCTGTATAAACATGGAAATACCCACAAGTCTTCTGTATAAACATGGAAATATCTACACAACCATCTGTATAAACATGGAAATATCTACAATGCCATCTGTAGAAAGATGGAAATATGTACACTGCAATCTGTGTAAACATGGAAATACCTACACCAATATCTGTAAAAACATGGAAATATCTACACCGCTATCTGTATAAAGATGGAAATATCTACACCGCGATCTGCATAAGCATGGAAATATCTACACCACGATCTGCATAAACATGGAAATATCTACACCGCTATCTGCAGAAACATGGAAATATCTACACCGTGATCTGCATAAACATGGAAATATCTACACCGCGATCTGTATAAACATGGAAATAACTACATCGCTATCTGTAGAAACATGGAAATATCTACACAGCTATCTCTATAAACATGGAAATATCTACACCGCCATCTGTATAAACATGGAAATACCTACAAGTCATCTGTATAAACATGGAAATATCTACACAGCCATCTGTATAAACATGGAAATATCTACACAGCCATCTGTATATACATGGAAATATCTACACCGCTCTCTGTATAAACATGGAAATTACTACACCGCTATTTGTATAAACAAGGAAATATCTACACCGTGATCTGTATAAACATGGAAATATCTACACTGCTATTTGTATAAACAAGGAAATATCTACACCGCTATCTGTATAAACATGGAAATAACTACACCGCTATTTGCATAAACAAGTAAATATCTACACCGTGATCTGTATAAACATGGAAATATCTACAACGCCATCTCTATAAACATGGAAATATCTACACCACTCTCTGTATAAACATGGAAATATCCACACCGCTATCTCTATAAACATGGAAATAACTACACCGCGATCAGTATAAACGTGGAAATATCTACACCGCTATCTCTATAAACATGGAAATATCTCCACTGCTATCTCTATAAACATCGAAATATCTACACCGCCACCTGTATAAACATGGAAATACTTACAAAGTTATCTGTATAAACATGGAAATATCTACACCACCATCTGTATAAACATGGAAATATCTACACAGCCATGTGTACATACATGGAAATATCTACACCGCTCTCTATATAAACATAGAAATAACTACACCGCTATCTGTATATACATGGAAATATCTACACCGCCATCTACATATCCATAGAAATATCTGCGCCGCCATCTGTATAAACATGGAAATATCTACACGGTCATCTGTGTATAGATGGAAATATCAACACCGCCATCTGTACAAACATGGAAATATCTGCACCGCTATCTGTATAAACATGGAAATATCTACACCGTGGTCTGTATAAACATGGAAATATTTACACCGCTATCTGTATAAACATGGTAATATCTAGACCACCATCTAAATAAACATGGAAATATCTACACCGCCATCTGTATAAACATGGAAATATCTACAATGCCATCTGTAGAAAGATGGAAATATCTACACCGCAATCTGTGTAAACATGGAAATGCCTAAACCAATATCTGTAAAAACATGGAAATATCTACACCGCTATCTGTATAAAGATGGAAATATCTACACCGCGATCTGCATAAGCATGGAAATATCTACACCGCGATCTGCATAAACATGGAAATATCTACACCGCGATCTGTATAAACATGGAAATAACTACACCGCTATTTGCATAAACAAGGAAATATCTACAGCGTGATCTGTATTAACATGGAAATATCTACAACGCCATCTCTATAAACATGGAAATATCTACACCACTATCTGTATAAACATGGAAATATCCACACCGCTATCTCTATAAACATGGAAATAACTACACCGCGATCAGTATAAACGTGGAAATATCTACACCGCTATCTCTATAAACATGGAAATATCTCCACTGCTATCTCTATAAACATCGAGATATCTACACCGCCACCTGTATAAACATGGAAATACTTACAAAGTTATCTGTATAAACATGGAAATATCTACACCGCCATCTGTATAAACATGGAAATATCTACACAGCCATGTGTACATACATGGAAATATCTACACCGCTCTCTATATAAACATGGAAATAACTACACCGCCATCTGTATAAACATGGAAATATCTACACGGTCATCTGTGTATAGATGGAAATATCAACACCGCCATCTGTACAAATATGGAAATATCTGCACCGCTATCTGTATAAAGATGGAAATATCTACACGGTGGTCTGTATAAACATGGAAATATATACACCGCTATCTCTATAAACATGGAAATATCTACACCGTGATCTGTACAAACATGGAAATATTTACACCGATATCTGTATAAACATGGAAATAACTACACCGCCATCTCTAAAAACATGGAAATACCTACACCGCCATCTGTATAAACATGGAAATATCTACACCGCTATCTGTATAAACATGGTAATATCTACACCACCATCTAAATAAACATGGAAATATCTACACCGCTATCTGTAGAAACATGGAAATATCTACACAGCTATCTCTATAAACATGGAAATATCTACACCGCCATCTGTATAAACATGGAAATACCTACAAGTCATCTGTATAAACATGGAAATATCTACACAGCCATCTGTATAAACATGGAAATATCTACACAGCCATCTGTATATACATGGAAATATCTACACCGCTATCTGTATAAAAATGGAAATAACTACACCGCTATTTGTATAAACAAGGAAATATCTACACCGTGATCTGTATAAACATGGAAATATCTACACTGCTATTTGTATAAACAAGGAAATATCTACACCGCTATCTGTATAAACATGGAAATAACTACACCGCTATTTGCACAAACAAGGAAATATCTACACCGTGATCTGTATAAACATGGAAATATCTACAACGCCATCTCTATAAACATGGAAATATCTACACCACTATCTGTATAAACATGGAAATATCCACACCGCTTTCTCTATAAACATGGAAATAACTACACCGCGATCAGTATAAACGTGGAAATATCTACACCGCTATCTCTATAAACATGGAAATATCTCCACTGCTATCTCTATAAACATCGAAATATCTCCACCGCCATCTGTATAAACATGGAAATACTTACAAAGTTATCAGTATAAACATGGAAATATCTACACCGCCATCTGTATAAACATGGAAATATCTACAATGCCATCTGTAGAAAGATGGAAATATCTGCAACGCAATCTGTGTAAACATGGAAATATCTACACCAATGTCTGTAAAAACATGGAAATATCTACACCGCCATCTGTATAAACATGGAGATATCTACACCGCCATCTGTATAAACATGGAAATATCTACACCGCTATCTGTATAAACCTGGAAATATCTGCACCGCTATCAGTCTAAACACGGTAATATCTACACCACCGTCTATATAAACATGGAAATATCTACACCGCCATCTGTATAAACATGGAAATATCTACAGTGCCATCTGTAGAAAGATGGAAATATGTACACTGCAATCTGTGTAAACATGGAAATAACTACACCAATATCTGTAAAAACATGGAAATATCTACACCGCTATCTGTATAAAGATGGAAATATCTACACCGCGATCTGCATAAGCATGGAAATATCTACACCACGATCTGCATAAACATGGAAATATCTACACCGCTATCTGCAGAAACATGGAAATATCTACACCGTGATCTGCATAAACATGGAAATATCTACACCGCGATCTGTATAAACATGGAAATAACTACATCGCTATCTGTAGAAACATGGAAATATCTACACAGCTATCTCTATAAACATGGAAATATCTACACCGCCATCTGTATAAACATGGAAATACCTACAAGTCATCTGTATAAACATGGAAATATCTACACAGCCATCTGTATAAACATGGAAATATCTACACAGCCATCTGTATATACATGGAAATATCTACACCGCTCTCTGTATAAACATGGAAATTACTACACCGCTATTTGTATAAACAAGGAAATATCTACACCGTGATCTGTATAAACATGGAAATATCTACACTGCTATTTGTATAAACAAGGAAATATCTACACCGCTATCTGTATAAACATGGAAATAACTACACCGCTATTTGCATAAACAAGTAAATATCTACACCGTGATCTGTATAAACATGGAAATATCTACAACGCCATCTCTATAAACATGGAAATATCTACACCACTCTCTGTATAAACATGGAAATATCCACACCGCTATCTCTATAAACATGGAAATAACTACACCGCGATCAGTATAAACGTGGAAATATCTACACCGCTATCTCTATAAACATGGAAATATCTCCACTGCTATCTCTATAAACATCGAAATATCTACACCGCCACCTGTATAAACATGGAAATACTTACAAAGTTATCTGTATAAACATGGAAATATCTACACCACCATCTGTATAAACATGGAAATATCTACACACCCATGTGTACATACATGGAAATATCTACACCGCTCTCTATATAAACATAGAAATAACTACACCGCTATCTGTATATACATGGAAATATCTACACCGCCATCTACATATCCATAGAAATATCTGCGCCGCCATCTGTATAAACATGGAAATATCTACACGGTCATCTGTGTATAGATGGAAATATCAACACCGCCATCTGTACAAACATGGAAATATCTGCACCGCTATCTGTATAAACATGGAAATATCTACACCGTGGTCTGTATAAACATGGAAATATCTACACCACTATCTGTATAAACATAGAAATATATACACCGCTATCTCTATAAATATGGAAATATCTACACCGTGATCTGTATAAACATGGAAATACTGACACCGATATCTGTATAAACATGGAAATATCTACAACGCCATCTCTATAAACACGGAAATATCTACACCGCCATCTGTATAAACCTGGAAATATCAACACCGCTATCTGTATAAACCTGGAAATATCTACACCGCTATCTGTATAAATATGGTAATATCTACTCCACCATCTATATAAACATGGAAATATCTACACCGCCATCTGTATAAACATGGAAATATCTACAATGCCATCTGTAGAAAGATGGAAATATCTACACTGCAATCTGTGTAAACATGGAAATACCTACACCAATCTCTGTAAAAACGTGGAAATATCTACACCGCTATCTGTATAAAGATGGAAATATCTACACCGCTATCTGCATAAGGATGGAAATATCTACACCGCGATCTGCATAAACTTGGAAATATCTACACCGCTATCTGTAGAAACATGGAAATATCTACAGAGCTATCTCTGTAAACATAGAAATATCTACACCGCCATCTGTATAAACATGGAAATACCCACAAGTCTTCTGTATAAACATGGAAATATCTACACAACCATCTGTATAAACATGGAAATATCTACAATGCCATCTGTAGAAAGATGGAAATATGTACACTGCAATCTGTGTAAACATGGAAATACCTACACCAATATCTGTAAAAACATGGAAATATCTACACCGCTATCTGTATAAAGATGGAAATATCTACACCGCGATCTGCATAAGCATGGAAATATCTACACCACGATCTGCATAAACATGGAAATATCTACACCGCTATCTGCAGAAACATGGAAATATCTACACCGTGATCTGCATAAACATGGAAATATCTACACCGCGATCTGTATAAACATGGAAATAACTACATCGCTATCTGTAGAAACATGGAAATATCTACACAGCTATCTCTATAAACATGGAAATATCTACACCGCCATCTGTATAAACATGGAAATACCTACAAGTCATCTGTATAAACATGGAAATATCTACACAGCCATCTGTATAAACATGGAAATATCTACACAGCCATCTGTATATACATGGAAATATCTACACCGCTCTCTGTATAAACATGGAAATTACTACACCGCTATTTGTATAAACAAGGAAATATCTACACCGTGATCTGTATAAACATGGAAATATCTACACTGCTATTTGTATAAACAAGGAAATATCTACACCGCTATCTGTATAAACATGGAAATAACTACACCGCTATTTGCATAAACAAGTAAATATCTACACCGTGATCTGTATAAACATGGAAATATCTACAACGCCATCTCTATAAACATGGAAATATCTACACCACTCTCTGTATAAACATGGAAATATCCACACCGCTATCTCTATAAACATGGAAATAACTACACCGCGATCAGTATAAACGTGGAAATATCTACACCGCTATCTCTATAAACATGGAAATATCTCCACTGCTATCTCTATAAACATCGAAATATCTACACCGCCACCTGTATAAACATGGAAATACTTACAAAGTTATCTGTATAAACATGGAAATATCTACACCACCATCTGTATAAACATGGAAATATCTACACACCCATGTGTACATACATGGAAATATCTACACCGCTCTCTATATAAACATAGAAATAACTACACCGCTATCTGTATATACATGGAAATATCTACACCGCCATCTACATATCCATAGAAATATCTGCGCCGCCATCTGTATAAACATGGAAATATCTACACGGTCATCTGTGTATAGATGGAAATATCAACACCGCCATCTGTACAAACATGGAAATATCTGCACCGCTATCTGTATAAACATGGAAATATCTACACCGTGGTCTGTATAAACATGGAAATATCTACACCACTATCTGTATAAACATAGAAATATATACACCGCTATCTCTATAAATATGGAAATATCTACACCGTGATCTGTATAAACATGGAAATACTGACACCGATATCTGTATAAACATGGAAATATCTACAACGCCATCTCTATAAACACGGAAATATCTACACCGCCATCTGTATAAACCTGGAAATATCAACACCGCTATCTGTATAAACCTGGAAATATCTACACCGCTATCTGTATAAATATGGTAATATCTACTCCACCATCTATATAAACATGGAAATATCTACACCGCCATCTGTATAAACATGGAAATATCTACAATGCCATCTGTAGAAAGATGGAAATATCTACACTGCAATCTGTGTAAACATGGAAATACCTACACCAATCTCTGTAAAAACGTGGAAATATCTACACCGCTATCTGTATAAAGATGGAAATATCTACACCGCTATCTGCATAAGGATGGAAATATCTACACCGCGATCTGCATAAACTTGGAAATATCTACACCGCTATCTGTAGAAACATGGAAATATCTACAGAGCTATCTCTGTAAACATAGAAATATCTACACCGCCATCTGTATAAACATGGAAATACCCACAAGTCTTCTGTATAAACATGGAAATATCTACACAACCATCTGTATAAACATGGAAATATCTACAATGCCATCTGTAGAAAGATGGAAATATGTACACTGCAATCTGTGTAAACATGGAAATACCTACACCAATATCTGTAAAAACATGGAAATATCTACACCGCTATCTGTATAAAGATGGAAATATCTACACCGCGATCTGCATAAGCATGGAAATATCTACACCACGATCTGCATAAACATGGAAATATCTACACCGCTATCTGCAGAAACATGGAAATATCTACACCGTGATCTGCATAAACATGGAAATATCTACACCGCGATCTGTATAAACATGGAAATAACTACATCGCTATCTGTAGAAACATGGAAATATCTACACAGCTATCTCTATAAACATGGAAATATCTACACCGCCATCTGTATAAACATGGAAATACCTACAAGTCATCTGTATAAACATGGAAATATCTACACAGCCATCTGTATAAACATGGAAATATCTACACAGCCATCTGTATATACATGGAAATATCTACACCGCTCTCTGTATAAACATGGAAATTACTACACCGCTATTTGTATAAACAAGGAAATATCTACACCGTGATCTGTATAAACATGGAAATATCTACACTGCTATTTGTATAAACAAGGAAATATCTACACCGCTATCTGTATAAACATGGAAATAACTACACCGCTATTTGCATAAACAAGTAAATATCTACACCGTGATCTGTATAAACATGGAAATATCTACAACGCCATCTCTATAAACATGGAAATATCTACACCACTCTCTGTATAAACATGGAAATATCCACACCGCTATCTCTATAAACATGGAAATAACTACACCGCGATCAGTATAAACGTGGAAATATCTACACCGCTATCTCTATAAACATGGAAATATCTCCACTGCTATCTCTATAAACATCGAAATATCTACACCGCCACCTGTATAAACATGGAAATACTTACAAAGTTATCTGTATAAACATGGAAATATCTACACCACCATCTGTATAAACATGGAAATATCTACACAGCCATGTGTACATACATGGAAATATCTACACCGCTCTCTATATAAACATAGAAATAACTACACCGCTATCTGTATATACATGGAAATATCTACACCGCCATCTACATATCCATAGAAATATCTGCGCCGCCATCTGTATAAACATGGAAATATCTACACGGTCATCTGTGTATAGATGGAAATATCAACACCGCCATCTGTACAAACATGGAAATATCTGCACCGCTATCTGTATAAACATGGAAATATCTACACCGTGGTCTGTATAAACATGGAAATATCTACACCACTATCTGTATAAACATAGAAATATATACACCGCTATCTCTATAAATATGGAAATATCTACACCGTGATCTGTATAAACATGGAAATACTGACACCGATATCTGTATAAACATGGAAATATCTACAACGCCATCTCTATAAACACGGAAATATCTACACCGCCATCTGTATAAACCTGGAAATATCAACACCGCTATCTGTATAAACCTGGAAATATCTACACCGCTATCTGTATAAATATGGTAATATCTACTCCACCATCTATATAAACATGGAAATATCTACACCGCCATCTGTATAAACATGGAAATATCTACAATGCCATCTGTAGAAAGATGGAAATATCTACACTGCAATCTGTGTAAACATGGAAATACCTACACCAATCTCTGTAAAAACGTGGAAATATCTACACCGCTATCTGTATAAAGATGGAAATATCTACACCGCTATCTGCATAAGGATGGAAATATCTACACCGCGATCTGCATAAACTTGGAAATATCTACACCGCTATCTGTAGAAACATGGAAATATCTACAGAGCTATCTCTGTAAACATAGAAATATCTACACCGCCATCTGTATAAACATGGAAATACCCACAAGTCTTCTGTATAAACATGGAAATATCTACACAACCATCTGTATAAACATGGAAATATCTACAATGCCATCTGTAGAAAGATGGAAATATGTACACTGCAATCTGTGTAAACATGGAAATACCTACACCAATATCTGTAAAAACATGGAAATATCTACACCGCTATCTGTATAAAGATGGAAATATCTACACCGCGATCTGCATAAGCATGGAAATATCTACACCACGATCTGCATAAACATGGAAATATCTACACCGCTATCTGCAGAAACATGGAAATATCTACACCGTGATCTGCATAAACATGGAAATATCTACACCGCGATCTGTATAAACATGGAAATAACTACATCGCTATCTGTAGAAACATGGAAATATCTACACAGCTATCTCTATAAACATGGAAATATCTACACCGCCATCTGTATAAACATGGAAATACCTACAAGTCATCTGTATAAACATGGAAATATCTACACAGCCATCTGTATAAACATGGAAATATCTACACAGCCATCTGTATATACATGGAAATATCTACACCGCTCTCTGTATAAACATGGAAATTACTACACCGCTATTTGTATAAACAAGGAAATATCTACACCGTGATCTGTATAAACATGGAAATATCTACACTGCTATTTGTATAAACAAGGAAATGTCTACACCGCTATCTGTATAAACATGGAAATAACTACACCGCTATTTGCATAAACAAGTAAATATCTACACCGTGATCTGTATAAACATGGAAATATCTACAACGCCATCTCTATAAACATGGAAATATCTACACCACTCTCTGTATAAACATGGAAATATCCACACCGCTATCTCTATAAACATGGAAATAACTACACCGCGATCAGTATAAACGTGGAAATATCTACACCGCTATCTCTATAAACATGGAAATATCTCCACTGCTATCTCTATAAACATCGAAATATCTACACCGCCACCTGTATAAACATGGAAATACTTACAAAGTTATCTGTATAAACATGGAAATATCTACACCACCATCTGTATAAACATGGAAATATCTACACAGCCATGTGTACATACATGGAAATATCTACACCGTGGTCTGTATAAACATGGAAATATTTACACCGCTATCTGTATAAACATGGTAATATCTAGACCACCATCTAAATAAACATGGAAATATCTACACCGCCATCTGTATAAACATGGAAATATCTACAATGCCATCTGTAGAAAGATGGAAATATCTACACCGCAATCTGTGTAAACATGGAAATGCCTAAACCAATATCTGTAAAAACATGGAAATATCTACACCGCTATCTGTATAAAGATGGAAATATCTACACCGCGATCTGCATAAGCATGGAAATATCTACACCGCGATCTGCATAAACATGGAAATATCTACACCGCGATCTGTATAAACATGGAAATAACTACACCGCTATTTGCATAAACAAGGAAATATCTACAGCGTGATCTGTATTAACATGGAAATATCTACAACGCCATCTCTATAAACATGGAAATATCTACACCACTATCTGTATAAACATGGAAATATCCACACCGCTATCTCTATAAACATGGAAATAACTACACCGCGATCAGTATAAACGTGGAAATATCTACACCGCTATCTCTATAAACATGGAAATATCTCCACTGCTATCTCTATAAACATCGAGATATCTACACCGCCACCTGTATAAACATGGAAATACTTACAAAGTTATCTGTATAAACATGGAAATATCTACACCGCCATCTGTATAAACATGGAAATATCTACACAGCCATGTGTACATACATGGAAATATCTACACCGCTCTCTATATAAACATGGAAATAACTTCACCGCCATCTGTATAAACATGGAAATATCTACACGGTCATCTGTGTATAGATGGAAATATCAACACCGCCATCTGTATAAAGATGGAAATATCTACCCGGTGGTCTGTATAAACATGGAAATATATACACCGCTATCTCTATAAACATGGAAATATCTACACCGTGATCTGTACAAACATGGAAATATTTACACCGATATCTGTATAAACATGGAAATAACTACACCGCCATCTCTAAAAACATGGAAATACCTACACCGCCATCTGTATAAACATGGAAATATCTACACCGCTATCTGTATAAACATGGTAATATCTACACCACCATCTAAATAAACATGGAAATATCTACACCGCTATCTGTAGAAACATGGAAATATCTACACAGCTATCTCTATAAACATGGAAATATCTACACCGCCATCTGTATAAACATGGAAATACCTACAAGTCATCTGTATAAACATGGAAATATCTACACAGCCATCTGTATAAACATGGAAATATCTACACAGCCATCTGTATATACATGGAAATGTCTACACCGCTATCTGTATAAAAATGGAAATAACTACACCGCTATTTGTATAAACAAGGAAATATCTACACCGTGATCTGTATAAACATGGAAATATCTACACTGCTATTTGTATAAACAAGGAAATATCTACACCGCTATCTGTATAAACATGGAAATATCTACAATGCCATCTCTATAAACATGGAAATATCTACACCACTATCTGTATAAACATGGAAATATCCACACCGCTTTCTCTATAAACATGGAAATAACTACACCGCGATCAGTATAAACGTGGAAATATCTACACCGCTATCTCTATAAACATGGAAATATCTCCACTGCTATCTCTATAAACATCGAAATATCTCCACCGCCATCTGTATAAACATGGAAATACTTACAAAGTTATCAGTATAAACATGGAAATATCTACACCGCCATCTGTATAAACATGGAAATATCTACAATGCCATCTGTAGAAAGATGGAAATATCTACACCGCAATCTGTGTAAACATGGAAATATCTACACCAATGTCTGTAAAAACATGGAAATATCTACACCGCCATCTGTATAAACATGGAGATATCTACACCGCCATCTGTATAAACATGGAAATATCTACACCGCTATCTGTATAAACCTGGAAATATCTGCACCGCTATCAGTCTAAACACGGTAATATCTACACCACCGTCTATATAAACATGGAAATATCTACACCGCCATCTGTATAAACATGGAAATATCTACAGTGCCATCTGTAGAAAGATGGAAATATGTACACTGCAATCTGTGTAAACATGGAAATAACTACACCAATATCTGTAAAAACATGGAAATATCTACACCGCTATCTGTATAAAGATGGAAATATCTACACCGCCGTCTACATATCCATGGAAATATCTGCGCCGCCATCTGTATAAACATGGAAATATCTACACGGTCATCTGTGTATAGATGGAAATATCAACACCGCCATCTGTACAAACATGGAAATATCTGCACCGCTATCTGTATAAACATGGAAATACCTACAGCGTGGTCTGCATAAACATGGAAATATGTACACCGCTATCTGTATAAACATGGAAATATATACACCGCTATCTCTATAAACATGGAAATATCTACACCGTGATCTGTATAAACATGGAAATATTTACACCGATATCTGTATAAACATGGAAATATCTACACTGATATCTGTATAAACATGGAAATATCTACACCGATATCTGTATAAACATGGAAATATCTCCACCGCCATCTCTATAAACATGGAAATATCTACACCGCGACCTGTATAAACATGGAAATATCTACACCGCTATCTGTATAAACATGGAAATATCTTCAGAGCTATCTGTATAAACATGGTAATATCTACACCACCATCTATATAAACAAGGAAATATCTACACCGCCATCTGTATAAACATGGAAATATCTAGACAGTCATTTGTACATACATGGAAATATCTACACCGCTCTCTATATAAACATGGAAATATCTACACCGCTATCTGTATAAACATGGAAATAACTACACCACTATTTGTATAAACAAGGAAATATCTACACCGTGATCTGTATAAACATGGAAATATCTACACTGCTATTTGTATAAACAAGGAAATATCTACACCGCTATCTGTATAAACATGGAAATAACTACACCGCTATTTGCATAAAGAAGGAAATATCTACACCGTGATCTGTATAAACATGGAAATATCTACAACGCCATCTCTATAAACATGGAAATATCTACACCACTATCTGTATAAACATGGAAATATCCACACCGCTATCTCTATAAACATGGAAATAACTACACCGCGATCAGTATAAACGTGGAAATATCTACACCACTATCTCTATAAACATGGAAATATCTCCACTGCTATCTCTATAAACATCGAAATATCTACACCGCCATCTGTATAAACATGGAAATACTTACAAAGTTATCCGTATAAACATGGAAATATCTACACCGCCATCTGTATAAACATGGAAATATCTACACAGCCATGTGTACATATATGGAAATAACTACACCGCTCTCTATATAAACATGGAAATAAATACACCGCTATCTGTATATACATGGAAATATCTACACCGCCATCTACATATCCATGGAAATATCTGCGCCGCCATCTGTATAAACATGGAAATATCTACACGGTCATCTGTGTATAGATGGAAATATCAACACCGCCATCTGTACAAACATGGAAATATCTGCACCGCTATCTGTATAAACATGGAAATACCTACACCGTGGTCTGTATAAACACGGAAATATCTACACCGCTATCTGTATAAACATGGAAATATATACACCGCTATCTCTATAAACATGGAAATATCTACACCGTGATCTGTATAAACATGGAAATATTTACACCGATATCTGTATAAACATGGAAATATCTACACCGCCATCTCTATAAACATGGAAATATCTACACCGCCATCTGTGTAAACATGGAAATATCTACACCGCTATCTGTATAAACCTGGAAATATCTACACCGCTATCTGTATAAACATGGTAATATCTACACCACCATCTGAATAAACATGGAAATATTTACACCGCCATCTGTATAAACATGGAAATATCTACAATGCCATCTGTAGAAAGATGGAAATATCTACACCGCAATCTGTGTAAACATGGAAATATCTACACCAATGTCTGTAAAAACATGGAAATATCTACACCGCTATCTGTATAAACATGGAAATATCTACACCGCAATCTGCATAAACATGGAAATACCTACTCCGCGATCTGTATAAACATGGAAATATCTACACCGCTATCTGTAGAAACATGGAAATATCTACACCGCGATCTGCATAAACATGGAAACATCTACACCGCGATCTGTATAAACATGTAAATATCTACATCGCGATCTGTATAAACATGTAAATATCTACACCGCTATCTGTAGAAACATGGAAATATCTACACAGCTATCTCTATAAACATGGAAATATCTACACCGCCATCTCTATAAACATGGAAATACCTACAAGTCATCTGTATAAACATGGAAATATCTACACAGCCATCTGTATAAACATGGAAATATCTACACAGCCATCTGTATATACATGGAAATATCTACACCGCTACCTGTATAAACATGGAAATAACTACACCGCTATTTGTATAACCAAGGAAATATCTATACCGTGATCTGTATAAACATGGAAATATCTACACTGCTATTTGTATAAACAAGTAAATATCTACACCGCTATCTGTATAAACATGGAAATAACTACACTGCTATTTGCATAAACAAGGAAATATCTACACCGTGATCTGCATAAACATGGAAATATCTACAACGCCATCTCTATAAACATGGAAATATCTACACCACTATCTGTATAAACATGGAAATATCCACACCGCTATCTCTATAAACATGGAAATAACTACACCGCGATCAGTATAAACGTGGAAATATCTACACCGCTATCTCTATAAACATGGAAATATCTCCACTGCTATCTCTATAAACATCGAAATATCTACACCGCCATCTGTATAAACATGGAAATACTTACAAAGTTATCTATATAAACATGGAAATATCTACACCGCCATCTGTATAAACATGGAAATATCTACCCAGACGTGTGTACATATATGGAAATATCTACACCGCTCTCTATATAAACATGGAAATAACTACACCGCTATCTGTATATACATGGAAATATCTACACCGCCATCTACATATCCATGGAAATATCTGCGCCGCAATCTGTATAAACATGGAAATATCTACACGGTCATCTGTGTATAGATGGAAATATCAACACCGCCATCTGTACAAACATGGAAATATCTGCACCGCTATCTGTATAAACATGCAAATACCTACACCGTGGTCTGTATAAACATGGAAATATCTACACCGCTATCAGTATAAACATGGAAATATATACACCGCTATCTCTATAAACATGGAAATATCTACTCCGTGATCTGTATAAACATGGAAATATTTACACCGATATCTCTATAAACATGGAAATATCTACACCGCCATCTCTATAAACATGGAAATATCTACATCGCCATCTGTATAATCATGGAAATATCTACACCGCTATCTGTATAAACCTGGAAATATCTACACCGCTATCTGTATAAACATGGTAATATCTACACCACCATCTATATAAACATGGAAATATCTACACCGCTATCTGTATAAACATGGAAATATCTACAATGCCATCTGTAGAAAGATGGAAATATCTACAGCGCAATCTGCGTAAACATGGAAATATCTACACCAATATCTGTAAAAACATGGAAATATCTACACCGCTATCTGTATAAACATGGAAATATCTACACCGCGATCTGCATAAACATGGAAATATCTACACCGCCATCTGTATAAACATGGAAATATCTAGACAGCCATGTGTACATACATGGAAATATCTACACCGCTCTCTATATAAACATGGAAATAACTACACCGCTATCTGTATATACATGGAAATATCTACACCGCCATCTACATATCCATGGAAATATCTGCGCCGCCATCTGTATAAACATGGAAATATCTACACGGTCATCTGTGTATAGATGGAAATATCAACACCGCCATCTGTACAAACATGTAAATATCTGCACCGCTATCTGTATAAACATGGAAATACCTACTCCGTGGTCTGTATAAACACGGAAATATCTACACCGTGATCTGTATAAACATGGAAATATCTACACTGCTATTTGTATAAACAAGGAAATATCTACACCGCTATCTGTATAAACATGGAAATAACTACACCGCTATTTGCATAAACAAGGATATATCTACACCGTGATCTCTATAAACATGGAAATATCTACAATGCCATCTCTATAAACACGGAAATATCTAAACCCCTATCTGTATAAACATGGAAATATCCACACCGCTCTCTATAAACATGGAAATAACTACACCGCGATCAGCATAAACGTGGAAATATCTACACCGCTATCTCTATAAACATGGGAATATCTCCACTGCTATCTCTATAAACATCGACATATCTACACCGCCATCTGTATAAACATGGAAATACTGACAAAGTTATCTGTATAAACATGGAAATATCTACACCGCTATCTGTATAAACCTGGAAATATCTACACCGCTATCTGTCTCCCCATGATAATATCTACACCACCATCTATATAAACATGGAAATATCTACACCGCCGTCTGTATAAACATGGAAATATCTGCAATGCCATCTGTAGAAAAATGGAAATATCTACACCGCAATCTGTGTAAACATGGAAATATCTACACCAATGTCTGTAAAAACATGGAAATATCTACACCGCTATCTTTGTAAACATGGAAATATCTACACCGCAATCTGCATAAACATGGAAATATCTACTCCGCGATCTGCATAAACATGGAAATATCTACACCGCTATCTGTAGAAATATGGAAATATCTACACCGCGATCTGCATAAACATGGAAATATCTACACCGCGATCTGTATAAACATGTAAATATCTACACCTCGATCTGTATAAACATGTAAATATCTACACCGCCATCTATAGAAACATGGAAATATCTACACAGCTATCTCTATAAACATGGAAATATCTACACCGCCATCTGTATAAACATGGTAATACCTACAAGTCATCTGTATAAACATGGAAATATCTACACAGCCATTTGTATAAACCTGGAAATATCTACACAGCCATCTGCATATACATGGAAATATCTACACCGCTATCTGTATAAACATGGAAATAACTACACCGCTATTTGTATAAACAAGGAAATATCTACACCGTGATCTGTATAAACATGGAAATATCTACACCGCTATTTGCATAAACAAGGAAATATCTACACCGCTATCTGTATAAACATGGAAATAACTACACCGCTATTTGCATAAACAAGGAAATATCTACACCGTGATCTGCATAAACATGGAAATATCTACAACGCCATCTCTATAAACGTGGAAATATCTACACCCCTATCTGTATAAACATGGAAATATCCACACCGCTATCTCTATAAACATGGAAATAACTACACCGCGATCAGTATAAACATGGAAATATCTACACCGCTATCTCTATAAACATGGAAATATCTCCACTTCTATCTCTATAAACATTGAAATATCTACACCGCCATCTGTATAAACATGGAAATACTTACAAATTTATCTGTATAAACATGGAAATATCTACACCGCCATCTGTATAAACATGGAAATATCTACACAGCCATGTGTACATATATGGAAATATCTACACCGCTCTCTATATAAACATGGAAATAACTACACCACTATCTGTATATACATGGAAATATCTACACCGCCATCTACATATCCATGGAAATATCTGCGCCACCATCTGTATAAACATGGAAATATCTACACGGTCATCTGTGTATAGATGGAAATATCAACACCGCCATCTGTACAAACATGGAAATATCTGCACCACTATCTGTATAAACATGGAAATACCTACACCGTGGTCTGTATAAACATGGAAATATATACACCGCTATCTCTATAAACATGGAAATATCTACACCACGGTGATCTGTATAAACATGGAAATATTTACACCAATATCTGTATAAACATGGAAATATCTACACCGCCATCTCTATAAACATGGAAATATCTACACCGCCATCTGTATAAACATGGAAATATCTACACTGCTATCTGTATAAACCTGGAAATATCTACACCGCTATCTGTATAAACATGGTAATATCTACACCACCATCTATATAAACATGGAAATATCTACACCGCTATCTACATAAACATGGAAATATCTACAATGCCATCTGTAGAAAGATGGAAATATCTACAGCGCAATCTGCGTAAACATGGAAATATCTACACCAATATCTGTAAAAACATGGAAATATCTACACCGCTATCTGTATAAACATGGAAATATCTACACCGGGATCTGCATAAACATGGAAATATCTACACCGCGATCTGTATAAACATGGAAATATCTACACCGCTATCTGTAGAAACATGGAAATATCTACACCGCGATCTGCATAAACATGGAAATATCTACACCGCGATCTGTATAAACATGGAAATATCTACACCGCTATCTGTAGAAACATGGAAATATCTACACAGCTATCTCTATAAACATGGAAATATCTACACCGCCATCTCTACAAACATGGAAATATCTGGATGGCTATCTGTATAAACATGGAAATATCTACACCGTGGTCTGTATAAACATTTAAATATCTACACCGCTATCTGTATAAACATGGAAATATATACACCGCTGTCTCTATAAACATGGAAATATCTACACCGTGATCTGTATAAACATGGAAATATTTACACCGATATCTGTATAAACATGGAAATATCTACACCGCCATCTCTATAAATATGGAAATATCTACACCGCAATCAGCATAAACATGGAAATATCTACACCGCTATCTGTATAAACCTGGAAATATCTTCACCGCTATCTGTGTAAACATGGTAATATCTACACCACCATCTATATAAACATGGAAATATCTACACCGCCATCTGTATAAACATGGAAATATCTACAATGCCATCTGTAGAAAGATGGAAATATCTACACCGCAATCTGTGTAAACATGGAAATATCTACACCAATTTCTGTAAAAACATGGAAATATCTACACCTCTAACAGTATAAACATGGAAATATCTAAAACGCGATCTGCATAAACATGGAATTATCTAAACCACGATCTGTATAAACATGGAAATATCTACACCGCTATCTGTAGAAACATGGAAATATCTACACCGCGTTCTGCATATACATGGAAATATCTACACCGCGATCTGTATAAACATGGAAATATCTACACCGCTATCTATAGAAACATGGAAATATCTACACAGCTATCTCTATAAACATGGAAATATCTCCACCGCCATCTGTATAAACATGGAAATACCTACAAGTCATCTGTATAAACATGGAAATATCTACACAGCCATCTGTATAAACATGGAAATATCTACACAGCCATCTGTATATACATGGAAATATCTACACCGCTATCTGTATAAACATGGAAATAACTACACCGCTATTTGCATAAACAAGGAAATATCTACACCGTGATATGCATAAACATGGAAATATCTACAACGCCATCTCTATAAACATGGAAATATCTACACCCCTATCTGTATAAACATGGAAATATACACACCGCTATCTCTATAAACATGGAAATAACAACACCGCGATCAGTATAAACGTGGAAATATCTACACCGCTATCTGTATAAACATGGAAATAACTACACCGCTATTTGTATAAACAAGGAAATATCTACACCGTGATCTGTATAAACATGGAAATATCTACACTGCTATTTGTATAAACAAGGAAATGTCTACACCGCTATCTGTATAAACATGGAAATAACTACACCGCTATTTGCATAAACAAGGAAATATCTACACCGTGATCTGTATAAACATGGAAATCTCTACAACGCCATCTCTATAAACATGGAAATATCTACAACCCTATCTGTATAAACATGGAAATATCCACACCGCTCTCTATAAACATGGAAATAACTACACCGCGATCAGCATAAACGTGGAAATATCTACACCGCTATCTCTATAAACATGGAAATATCTCCACTGCTATCTCTATAAACATCGAAATATCTACACTGCCATCTGTATAAACATGGAAATACTGACAAAGTTATCTGTATAAACATGGAAATATCTACACCGCCATCTGTATAAACATGGAAATATCTAGACAGCCATGTGTACATATATGGAAATATCTACACAGCTCTCTATATAAACATGGAAACAACTACACCGCTATCTGTATATACATGGAAATATGTACACCGCCATCTACATATCCATAGAAATATCTGCGCCGCCATCTGTATAAACATGGAAATATCTACATGGTCATCAGTGTATAGATGGAAATATCAACACCGCCATCTGTACAAACATGGAAATATCTGCATGGCTATCTGTATAAACATGGAAATATCTACACTGTGGCCTGTATAAACATTTAAATATCTACACCGCTATCTGTATAAACATGGAAATATATACACCGCTATCTCTATAAACATGGAAATAACTACACCGTTATCTGTATAAACTTGGAAATATTTAAACAGATATCTGTATAAACATGGAAATATCTACACCGCCATCTCTATAAACATGGAAATATCTACACCGCCATCTGTATAAACATGGAAATATCTACACCGCTATCTGTATAAACCTGTAAATATCTACACCGCTATCTGTATAAACATGGTAATATCTACACCACCATCTATATAAACATGGAAATATCTACACCGCCATCTGTATAAACATGGAAATATCTACAATGCCATCTGTAGAAAGATGGAAATATCTACACCGCAATCTGTGTAAACATGGAAATATCTACACCAATATCTGTAAAAACATGGAAATATCTACACCTCTATATGTATAAACATGGAAATATCTACACAGCGATCTGCATAAACATGGAAATATCTACACCACGATCTCTATAAACATGGAAATATCTACACCGCTATCTGTAGAAACATGGAAATATCTACACCGCGATCTGCATAAACATGGAAATATCTACACCGCGATCTGTATAAACATGGAAATAACTACAACGCTATCTATAGAAACATGGAAATATCTACACAGCTATCTCTATAAACATGGAAATATCTACACCGCCATCTGTATAAACATGGAAATACCTACAAGTCATCTGTATAAACATGGAAATATCTACACAGCCATCTGTATAAACATGGAAATATATACACAGCCATCTGTATATACATGGAAATATCTACACCGCTATCTGTATAAACATGGAAATAACTACACCGCTATTTGTATAAACAAGGAAATATCTACACCGTGATCTGTATAAACATGGAAATATCTACACTGCTATTTGTATAAACAAGGAAATATCTACAACGCTATCTGTATAAACATGGAAATAACTACACCGCTATTTGCATAAACAAGGAAATATCTACACCGTGATCTGTATAAACATGGAAATATCTACAACGCCATCTCTATAAACATGGAAATATGTACACCCCTATCTGTATAAACATGGAAATATCCACACCGCTATCTCTATAAACATGGAAATATCTCCACTGCTATCTCTATAAACATCGAAATATCTACACTGCCATCTCTATAAACATGGAAATACTTACAAATTTATCTGTTTAAACATGGAAATATCCACACCGCCATCTGTATAAACATGGAAATATCTACACAGCCATGTGTACATATATGGAAATATCTACACCGCTCTCTATATAAACATGGAAACAACTACACCGCTATCTGTATATACATGGAAATACCTACACTGCCATCTACATATCCATAGAAATACCTGCGCCGCCATCTGTATAAACAAGGAAATATCTACACGATCATCTGTGTATACATGGAAATATCAACACCCCCATCTGTATAAACATGGAAATATCTGCACCGCTATCTCTATAAACATGGAAATAACTACACCACGATCAGAATAAACGTGGAAATATCTACACCGCTATCTCTATAAACATGGAAATATCTCCACTACTATCTCTATAAACATCGAAATATCTACACCGCCATCTGTATAAACATGGAAATACTGACAAAGTTATCTGTATAAACATGGAAATATCTACACCGCCATCTGTATAAACATGGAAATATCTACACAGCCATGTGTACATATATGGAAATATCTACACCTCTCTCTATATAAATATGGAAATAACTACACTGCAATCTGTATATACATGGAAATATCTACACCGCCATCTACATATCCGTAGAAATATCTGCACCGCCATCTGTATAAACATGGAAATATCTACACCGTGGTCTGTATAAACATGGAAATATCTACACCGCTATCTGTATAAACATGGAAATATCTACACCGCGATCTGCATTAACATGGAAATATCTACACCACGATCTGTATAAACATGGAAATATCTACACCGCTATCTGTGGAAACATGGAAATATCTACACTGCGATCTGCATAAACATGGTAATATCTACACCGCAATTTGTATAAACATGGAAATATCTACACTGCTATCTGTAGAAACATGGAAATATCTACATAGCTATGTATATAAACATGGAAATATCAACACCGCCATCTGTACAAACATTTAAATATCTGAACCGCTATCTGTATAAACATGGAAATATCTACACCGTGGTCTGTATAAACATGGAAATATCTACACCGCATTCTGTATAAACATGGATATATATACACCGCTATCTCTATAAACATGGAAATATCTACACCGTGTTCTGTATAAACATGGAAATATCTACACCGCCGTCTGTATAAACATGGAAATATCTACACCGCTATCTGTATAAACCTGGAAATATCTACACCGCTATCTGTATAAACATGGTAATATCTACACCACCATCTATATAAACATGGAAATATCTACACCGCCATCTGTATAAACATGGAAATATCTACAATGCCATCTGAAGAAAAATGGAAATATCCACACCGCAATCTGTGTAAACATGGAAATATCTACACCAATATCTGTAAAAACATGGAAATATCTTCACCGCTATCTGTATAAACATGGAAATATCTACACCGCGATCTGCATAAACATGGAAATATCTACACCGTGATCTGTATAAACATGGAAATATCTACACCGCTATCTGTAGAAACATGGAAATATCTGCACCGCGATCTGCATAAACATGGAAATATCTACACCGCGATCTGTATAAACATGGAAATATCTACACCGCTATCTGTAGAAACATGGAAATATCTACACAGCTATCTCTATAAACATGGACATATCTACACCGCCATCTGTATAAACATGGAAATAGCTACAAGTCATCTCTATAAACATGGACATATCTACACAGCCATCTGTGTAAACATGGAAATATCTACACAGCCATCTGTATATACATGGAAATATCTTCACCGCTATCAGTATAAACATGGAAACAACTAGACCGCTATTTGTAGAAACAAGGAAATATCTACACCGTGATCTGTATAAACATGGAAATATCTACACTGCTATGTGTATAAACAAGGAAATATCTACACCGCTATCTGTGTAAACATGGAAATAACTACACTGCTATTTGCATGAACAAGGAAATATCTACACCGCCATCTGTATAAACATGGAAATATCTACACTGCCATCTGTAGAAAGATGGAAATATCTACACCGCAATCTGTGTAAACATGGAAATATCTCCACCAATATCTGTAAAAACATGGAAATATCTACACCGCTATTTGTATAAACATGGAAATATCTACACCGCGATCTGCATAAACATGGAAATATCTACACCACGATCTGTATAAACATGGAAGTATCTACACTGCTATCTGTAGAAACATGGAAATATCTACACCGCGATCTGCATAAACATGGAAATATCTACACCGCGATCTGCATAAACATGGAAATATCTACACCGCTATCTGTAGAAAAATGGAAATATCTACACAGCTATCTCTATAAACATGGAAATATCTACACCGCCATCTGTATAAACATGGAAATACCTACAAGTCATCTGTATAAACATGGAAATATCTAAACAGCCATCTGTATAAACATGGAAATATCTACACAGCCATCTGTATATACATGGAAATACCTACACCGCTATCTGTATAAACATTGAAATAACTACACCGCTATTTGTATAAACAAGGAAATATCTACACCGTGATCTGTATAAACATGGAAATATCTACACTGCTATTTGTATAAACAAGGAAATATCTACACCGCTATCTGTATAAACATGGAAATAACTACACCGCTATTTGCATAAACAAGGAAATATCTACACCGTGATCTGTATAAACATGGAAATATCTACAACGACATCTCTATAAAAATGGAAATATCTAAACCCCTATCTGTATAAACATGGATATATCCACACCGCTCTCTATAAACATGGAAATAACTACACTGCGATCAGCATAAACGTGGAAATATCTACACCGCTATCTGCATAAACATGGAAATAACTACACCGCTATTTGCATAAACAAGGAAATATCTACACAGTGATCTGTATAAACATGGAAATAACTACAACGCCATCTCTATAAACATGGAAATATCTACACCCCTATCATTATAAACATGGAAATATCCACACCGCTATCTCTATAAACATGGAAATAACTACACCGCGATCAGTATAAACGTGGAAATATCTACACCGCTCTCTGTATAAACATGGAAATATCTACAAAGCGATCTGCATAAACATGGAAATATCTACAACGCGATCTGTATAAACATGGAAATATCTACACCGCTATCTGTAGAAACATGGAAATATCTACACAGCTATCTCTATAAACATGGACATATCTACACCGTCATCTGTATAAACATGGAAATACCTACAAGTCATCTGTATAAACATGGACATATCTACACAGCCATCTGTGAAAACATGGAAATATCTACACAGCCATCCGTATATACATGGAAATATCTTCACCACTATCAGTATAAACATGGAAACAACTAGACCGCTATTTGTAGAAACAAGGAAATATCTACACCGTGATCTGTATAAACATGGAAATATCTACACTGCTATGTGTATAAACAAGGATATATCTACACCGCTATCTGTGTAAACATGGAAATAACTACACTGCTATTTGCATGAACAAGGAAATATCTACACCGCCATCTGTATAAACATGGAAATATCTACACTGCCATCTGTAGAAAGATGGAAATATCTACACCGCAATCTGTGTAAACATGGAAATATCTCCACCAATATCTGTAAAAACATGGAAATATCTACACCGCTATTTGTATAAACATGGAAACATCTACACCGCGATCTGCATAAACATGGAAATATCTACACCACGATCTGTATAAACATGGAAGTATCTACACTGCTATCTGTAGAAACATGGAAATATCTACACCGCGATCTGCATAAACATGGAAATATCTACACCGCGATCTGCATAAACATGGAAATATCTACACCGCTATCTGTAGAAACATGGAAATATCTACACAGCTATCTCTATAAACATGGAAATATCTACACCGCCATCTGTATAAACATGGAAATACCTACAAGTCATCTGTATAAACATGGAAATATCTAAACAGCCATCTGTATAAACATGGAAATATCTACACAGCCATCTGTATATACATGGAAATACCTACACCGCTATCTGTATAAACATTGAAATAACTACACCGCTATTTGTATAAACAAGGAAATATCTACACCGTGATCTGTATAAACATGGAAATATCTACACTGCTATTTGTATAAACAAGGAAATATCTACACCGCTATCTGTATAAACATGGAAATAACTACACCGCTATTTGCATAAACAAGGAAATATCTACACCGTGATCTGTATAAACATGGAAATATCTACAACGACATCTCTATAAAAATGGAAATATCTAAACCCCTATCTGTATAAACATGGATATATCCACACCGCTCTCTATAAACATGGAAATAACTACACTGCGATCAGCATAAACGTGGAAATATCTACACCGCTATCTCTATAAACATGGAAATATCTCCACTGCTATCTCTATAAACATCGAAATAACTACACCGCCATCTGTATAAACATGGAAATACTGACAAAGTTATCTGCATAAACATGGAAATATCTACACCGCCATCTCTATAAACATGGAAATATTTACACAGCCATGTGTACATATATGGAAGTATCTACACAGCTCTCTATATAAACATGGAAATAACTACACCGCTACATGTATATACATGGAAATATCTACACCGCCATCTACATATCCATAGAAATATCTACGCAGCCATCTGTATAAACATGGAAATATCTACACGGTCATCTGTGTATAGATGGAAATATCAACACCGCCATCTGTACAAACATGGAAATATGTGCACCGCTATCTGTATAAACATGGAAATATCTACACCGTGGTCTGCATAAACATGGAAATATGTACACCGATATCTGTATAAACATGGAAATATCTACACCGCCGTCTCTATTAACACGGAAATATCTACACCGACATCTGTATAAACATGGAAATATCTACACCGCTATCTGTATAAACTTGGAAATATCTACACCGCTATCTGTAAAAACATGGTAATATCTACACCACCATCTATATAAACATGGAAATATCTACACCGCCATCGGTATAAACATGGAAATATCTACAATGCCATCTGTAGAAAGATGGAAATATCTACACCGCAATCTGTGTAAACATGGAAATATCTACACCAATATCTGTAAAAACATGGAAATATCTACACCGCTATCTGTATAAACATGGAAATATCTACACCGCTATCTGTAAAAACTTGGAAATATCTACACCGCTATCTGTATAAACATGGTAATATCTACACCACCATCTATATAAACATGGAAATATGTACACCGCCATCTGTATAAACATGGAAATATCTACAATGCCATCTGTAGAAAGATGGAAATATCTACACCGCAATCTGTGTAAACATGGAAATATCTACACCAATATCTTTAAAAACATGGAAATATCTACACCGCTATCTGTATAAACATGGAAATATCTACACCGCGATCTGCATAAACATGGAAATATCTACACCACGATCTGTATAAACATGGGAATATCTACACCGCTATCTGTAGAAACATGGAAATATCTACACCGCGATCTGCATAAACATGGAAATATCTACACCGCGATCTGTATAAACATGGAAATATCTACACCGCTATCTGAAGAAACATGGAAATATCTACACAGCTATCTCTATAAACATGGATATATCTACACCGCCATCTGTATAAACATGGAAATACCTACAAGTCATCTGTATAAACATGGAAATATCTACACAGCCATCTGTATAAACATGGAAATATCTACACAGCCATCTGTATAAACATGGAAATATCTACACTGCTATTTGTATAAACAAGGAAATGTCTACACCGCTATCTGTATAAACACGGAAATAACTACCACGCTATTTGCATAAACTAGGAAATATCTACACCGTGATCTGTATAAACATGGAAATATCTACGACGCCATCTCTATAAACATGGAAATATCTACACCCCTATCTGTATAAACATGGAAATATCCACACCGCTATCTCTATAAACATGGAAATATCTACACCGTGATCAGTATAAACGTGGAAATATCTACACCGCTATCTCTATAAACATGGAAATATCTCCACTGCTATCTCTATAGACATCGAAATATCTACACCGCCATCTGTATAAACATGGAAATACTTACAAAGTTATCTGTATACACATGGAAATATCTACACCGCCATCTATATAAACATGGAAATATCTACACAGCCATGTGTACATACATGGAAATATCTACACCGCTCTCTATATAAACATGGAAATAACTACACCGCTATCTGTATATACATGGAAATATCTACACCGCCATCTACATATCCATAGAAATATCTGCACCGCCATCTGTATAAACATGGAAATATCTACACGGTCATCTGTGTATAGTTGGAAATATCAACACCGCCATCTGTTCAAACACGGAAATATCTGCACCGCTATCTGTATAAACATGGAAATATCTATACCGTGGTCTGTATAAACATGGAAATATCTACACCGCTATCTGTATAAACATGGAAATATATACACCGCTATCTGTATAAACATGGAATTATCTACACCGTGATCTGTATAAACATGGTAATATTTACACCGATATCTGTATAAACATGGAAATATCTACACCGCCATCTCTATAAACATGAAATATCTACACCGCCATCTGTATAAACATGGAAATATCTACACCGCTATCTGTATAAACTTGGAAATATCTACACCGCTATCTGTATAAACATGGTAATATCTACACCACCATCTATATAAACATGGAAATATCTACACCGCCATCTGTATAAACATGGAAATATCTACAATGCCATCTGTAGAAAGATGGAAATATCTACACCGCAATCTGTGTAAACATGGAAATATCTACACCAATATATGTAAAAACAGGGAAATACCTACACCGCTATCTGTATAAACATGGAAATATCTTCACCGCGATCTGCATAAACATGGAAATACCTACACCGCGATCTGTATAAACATGGAAATATCTACACCGCTATCTGTAGAAACATGGAAATATCTACACGGCGATCTGCATAAACATGGAAATATCTACACCGCGATCTGTATAAACATGGAAATATCTACACCGCTATCTGTAGAAACATGGAAATATCTACACAGCTATCTCTATAAACATGGAAATATCTACACCGCCATCTCAATAAACATGGAAATACCTACAAGTCATCTGTACAAACATGGAAATATCTACAAAGCCATCAGTATAAACATGGAAATATCTACACAGCCATCTGTATATACATGGAAATATCTACACCGCCATCTGTATAAACATAGAAATAACTACACCGCCATTTGTATAAACAAGGAAATGTCTGCACTGTGATCTGTATAAACATGGAAATACCTACACTGCTATTTGTGTAAACAAGGAAATATCTACACCGCTATCTGTATAAACATGGAAATAACTACATCGCTATTTGCATAAACAAGGAAATATCTACCCCGTGATCTTTATAAACATGGAAATATTTACAACGCCATCTCTATAAACATGGAAATATCTAAACCCCTATCTGTATAAACATGGAAATATCCACAACGCTATCTCTATAAACATGGAAATAACTACACCGCGATAAGTATAAATGAGGAAATATCTACACCGCTATCTCTATAAACATGGAAATATCTCCACTACTATCTCTATAAACATCGAAATATCTACACCGCCATCTGTATAAACATGGAAATACTGACCAAGTTATCTGTATAAACTTGGAAATATCTACACAGCCATCTATATAAACATGGACATATCTACACAGCCATGTGAACATATATGGAAATATCTACAAAGCTCTCTATATAAACATGGAAATAACTACACCACTATCTGTATATACATGGAAATATCTACACCGCCATCTACATATCCATAGAAATATCTGCGCCGCCATCTGTATAAACATGGAAATATCTCCACGGTCATCAGTGTATACATGGAAATATCAACACCGCCATCTGTACAAACATGGAAATATCTGCACCGCTATCTGTATAAACATGGAAATATCTACACCGTGGTCTGTATAAACATGGAAATATCTACAACGCTAACTGTATAAACATGGAAATATATACACCGCTATCTCTATAAATATGGAAATATCTACACCGTGATCTGTATAAACATGCAAATATTTACACCGCTATCTGTATAAACATGGAAATATCTACACCGCTATCTGTAGAAACATGGAAATATCTACACAGCTATCTCTATAAACATGGAAATATCTACACCGCCATCTGTATAAACATGGAATTACCTACAAGTCATCTGTATAAACATAGAAATATCTACACAGCCATCTGTATATACATGGAAATATCTAGACCGCTATCTGTATAAAGATGGAAATAACTACACCGCTATTTGCATAAACAAGGAAATATCTACACCGTGATCTGTATAAACATGGAAATATCTACAACGCCATCTCTCTAAACATGGAAATATCTACTCCCCTATCTGTAGAAACATGGAAATATCCACACCGCTATCTCTAAAAACATGGAAATAACTACACCGTCATCAGTATAAACGTGGAAATATCTACACCGCTATCTCAATAAACATGGAAATATCTCCACTGCTATCTCTATAAACATAGAAATATCTACACCGCCATCTGTATAAACATGGAAATACTTACAAAGTTATCTGTATAAACATGGAAATATCTACACCGACATCTGTATAAACATGGAAATATCTACACAGCCATGTGTACATATACGGAAATATCTACACCGCTCTCTATATAAACATGGAAATAACTACACCGCTATCTGTATATACATGGAAATATCTACACCGCCATCTACATATCAATAGAAATATCTGCGCCGCCATCTGTATAAACATGGAAATATCTACACGGTCATCTGTGTATAGATGGAAATATTAACACTGCCATCTGTACAAACATGGAAATATCTGCACCGCTCTCTGTATAAACATGAAAATATCTACACCGTGGTCTGTAAAAACATGGAAATATCTACACCGCTATCTGTATAAACATGGAAATATATACATCGCTATCTGTATAAACATGGAAATACCTACACCATGATCTGTATAAACATGGAAATATTTACAATGATATCTGTATAAACATGGAAATATCTACACCGCCATCTCTATAAACATGTAAATATCTACACCGCTATCTGTAGAAACATGGAAATATCTACACAGCTATCTCTATAAACATGGAAATATCTACACCGCCATCTGTATAAACATGGAAATACCTACAAGTCATCTGTATAAACATGGAAATATCTGCACAGCCATCTGTATACACATGGAAATATCTACACAGCCATCTGTATATACATGGAAATATCTACACCGCTATCTGTATATACATGGAAATAACTTCACCGCTATTTGTATAAACAAGGAAATATCTACACCGTGATCTGTATAAACATGGAAATATCTACACTGATATTTGTATAAACAAGGAAATATCTACACCACTATCTGCATAAACATGGAAATATCTACACCGCTATTTGCATAAACAAGGAAATATCTACACCGTGATCTGTATAAACATGGAAATATCTACAACGCCATCTCTATAAACATGGAAATATCTACACCCCTATCTGTATAAACATGGAAATATCCACACCGCTATCTCTAAAAACATGGAAATAACTACACCGTGATCAGTATAAACGTGGAAATATCTACACCGCTATCTCTATAAACATCGAAATATCTACACCGCCATCTGTATAAACGTGGAAATACTTACAAAGTTATCTGTATAAACATGGAAATATCTACACCGCCATCTGTATAAACATGGAAATATCTACACAGCCATGTGTACATATATGGGAATATATACACCGCTCTCTATATAAACATGGAAATATCTACACCGCTCTCTGTATATACATGGAAATATCTACACTGCCATCTACATATCCATAGAAATATCTGCGCCGCCATCTGTATAAACATGGAAATATCTACACGGTCATCTGTGTATAGATGGAAATATCAACACCGCCATCTGTACAAACATGGATATATCTGCACCGCGATCTGTATAAACATGGAATTATCTACACCGTGGTCTGTAAAAACATGGAAATATCTACACCGCTATCTGTATAAATATGGAAATATATACATCGCTATCTGTATAAATATGGAAATATCTACAATGCGATGTGCATAAACATGGAAATAGCTACACCACTATCTGTAGAAACATGGAAATATCTACACAGCTATCTCTATAAACACGGAAATATCTACACCGCCATCTGTATAAACATGGAAATATCTACACCGCTATCTGTAGAAACATGGAAATATCTACACTGCGATGTGCATAAACATGGAAATACCTACACCGCTATCTGTAGAAACATGGAAATATCTACACAGCTATCTCTATAAACATGGAAATATCTACACCGTGATCTGTATAAACATGGAAATATTTACACCGATATCTGTATAAACATGGAAATATCTACACCGCCATCTCTATAAACATGGAAATATCTACACCGCCATCTGTATAAACATGGAAATATCTACACCGCTATCTGTATAAACCTGGAAATATCTACACCGCTATCTGTATAAACATGGTAATATCTACACCACCATCTATATAAACATGGAAATATCTACACTGCCATCTGTATAAACATGGAAATATCTACAATGCCATCTGTAGAAAGATGGAAATATCTACACCGCAATCTGTGTAAACATGGAAATATCTACACCAATATCTGTAAAAACATGGAAATATCTACACCGCTATCTGTATAAATATGGAAATATCTACACTGCGATCTGCATAAACATGGAAATATCTACAACGCGATCTGTATAAACATGGAAATATCTACACTGCTATCTGTAGAAACATGGAAATATCTACACAGCTATCTCTATAAACATGGAAATATGTACACCGCCATCTGTATAGTCATGGAAATACCTACAAGTCATCTGTATAAACATGGAAATATCTACACAGCCATCTGTATAAACATGGAAATATCTACACAGCCATCTGTATATACATGGAAATATCTACACCGCTATCTGTATAAACATGGAAATAACTACACCGCTATTTGTATAAACAAGTAAATATCTACACTGTGATCTGTATAAACATGGAAATATCTACACTGCTATTTGTATAAACAAGGAAATATCTACACCGCTATCTGTATAAACATGGAAATAACTACACCGCTATTTGCATAAACAAGGAAATATCTACACCGTGATCTGTATAAACATGGAAATATCTACAACGCCATCTCTATAAACATGGAAATATCTACACCCCTATCTGTATAAACATGGAAATATCCACACCGCTATCTCTATAAACATGGAAATTACTACACCGCGATCAGTATAAACGTGGAAATATCTACACTGCTATCTCTATAAACATGGAAATATCTCCACTACTATCTCTATAAACATCGAAATATCTACACCGCCATCTGTATAAACATGGAAATACTTACAAAGTTATCTGTATAAACATGGAAATATCTGCACCGTTATCTGTATAAACATGGAAATATCTACACAGCCATGTGTACATATATGGAAATATCTACACCGCTCTCTATATAAACATGGAAATAACTACACCGCTATCTGTATATACATGGAAATATCTACACCGCCATCTACATATCCATAGAAATATCTGCGCCGCCATCTGTACAAACATGGAATTATCTACACGGTCATCTGTGTATAGATGGAAATATCAACACCGCCATCTGTACAAACATGGAAATATCTGCACCGCTATCTGTATAAACATGGAAATATCTACACCGTGGTCTGTATAAACATGGAAATATCTACACCGCTATTTGTATAAACATGGAAATATATACACCGCCATCTCTATAAACATGGAAATATGTACACCGTGATCTGTATAAACATGGAACTATTTACACCGATATCTGTATAAACATGGAAATATCTACACCACCATCTCTATAAACATGGAAATATCTACATCGCCATCTGTATAAACATTGGAAATATCTCCACCGCTATCTCTATAAAAATCGAAATATCTACACCGCCATCTGTATAAACATGAAAATTCTTACAAAGTTATCTGTATAAACATGGAAATATCTACACCGTGGTCTGTATAAACAAGGAAATATCTACTCCGTGATTTGTATAAACATGGAAATATCTACACTGCTATTTGTATAAACAAGGAAATGTCTACACCGCTATCTGTATAAACATGGAAATAACTACACCGCTATTTGCATAAACAAGATAATATCTACACCGTGATCTGCATAAACATGGAAATATCTACAACGCCATCTCTATAAACATGGAAATAACTACACCGCTATTTGCATAAACAAGGAAATATCTACACCGTGATCTGTATAAACATGGAAATATCTACAACACCATCTCTATAAACATGGAAATATCTACACTCCTATGTGTATAAACATGGAAATATCCACAACGCTATCTCTATAAACATGGAAATAAGTACACCGCGATCAGTATAAACGTGGAAATATCTACACCGCTATCTCTATAAACATGGAAATATCTCCACTGCTATCTCTATAAACATCGAAATATCTACACCGCCATCTGTATAAACATGGAAATAATTACAAAGTTATCTGTATAAACATGGAAATATCTACACCGCCATCTGCATAAACATGGAAATATCTACACAGCCATGTGTACATACATGGAAATATCTACACCGCTCTATATATAAACATGGAAATAACTACATCGCTATCTGTATATACATGGAAATATCTACACCACCATCTACATATACATAGAAATATCTGTGCCGCCATCTGTATAAACATGGAAATATCTACACGGTCATCTGTGTATAGATGGAAATATAAACACCGCCATCTGTACATACATGGAAATATCTGCACCACTATCTGTATAAGCATGGAAATATCTACACCGTGGTCTGTATAAACATGCAAATATCTATACCGCTATCTGTATAAACATGGAAATATATACACCGCTATCTCTATAAACATGGAAATATCTACACCGTGATCTGTATAAACATGGAAATATCTACACCGCTATCTGTATAAACATGGAAATAACTACACCGCTATTTGCATAAACAAGGAAATATCTACACCGTGATCTGTATAAACATGGAAATATCTACAACGCCATCTCTATAAACATGGAAATATCTACACCCCTATCTGTATAAACATGGAAATATCCACACCGCTATCTCTATAAACATGGAAATAACTACACCGCGATCAGTATAAACGTGGAAATATCTACACCGCTATCTCTATAAACATGGAAATATCTCCACTGCTATCTCTATAAACATCAAAATATCTACACCGCCATCTGTATAAACATGAAAATTCTTACAAAGTTATCTGTATAAACATGGAAATATCTACACCGCCATCTTTATAAACATGGAAATATCTACACAGCTATCTCTATAAACATGGAAATATCTACACCGCCATCTGTATAAATATGGAAATACCTACAAGTCATCTGTATAAACATGGAAATATCTACACAGCCATCTGTATAAACATGTAAATATCTACACAGCCATCTGTATATACATGGAAATATCTACACAGCTATCTGTTTAAACATGGAAATAACTACACCGCTATTTGTATAAACAAGGAAATATCTACACCGTGATTTGTATAAACATGGAAATATCTACACTGCTATTTGTATAAACAAGGAAATATCTATTCTTCTATCTGTATAAACATGGAAATAACTACACCGCTATTTGCATAAACAAGCAAATATCTACACCGTGATCTGCATAAACATGGAAATATCTACAACGCCATCTCTATAAACATGGAAATAACTACACCGCTATTTGCATAAACAAGGAAATATCTACACCGTGATCTGAATAAACATGGAAATATCTACAACGCCATCTCTATAAACATGGAAATATCTACACCACTATCTGTATAAACATGGAAATATCCACACCGCTATCTCTATAAACATGGAAATAACTACACCGCGATCAGTATAAACGTGGAAATATCTACACCGCTATCTCTATAAACATGGAAATATCTCCACTGCTATCTCTATAAACATCGAAATATCTACACCGCCATCTGTATAAACGTGGAAATACTTACAAAGATATCTGTATAAACATGGAAATATCTACACCGCCATCTGTATAAACATGGAAATATCTACACAGCCATGTGTACATACATGGATATATCTACACCGCTATCTGTATGTACATGGAAATATCTACACCGCCATCTACATATCCATAGAAATATCTTCGCCGCCATCTGTATAAACATGGAAATATCTACACGGTCATCTGTGTATAGATGGAAATATCAACACCGCCATCTGTACAAACATGGAAATATCTGCACCGCTATCTCTATAAACATGGAAATATCTACACCGTGGTCTGTATAAACATGGAAATATCTACACCGCGATCTGTATAAACATGGAAATATATACACCGCTATCTCTATAAACATGGAAATATCTACACCGTGATCTGTATAAACATGGAAATATTTACACCGATATCTGTATAAACATGGAAATATCTACACCGCCATCTCTATAAACATGGAAATATCTACACCGCCATCTGTATAAACCCGGAAATATCAACACCGCTATCTGTATGAACCTGGAAATATCTACACCGCTATCTGTATAAACATGGTAATATCTACTCCACCATCTATATAAACATGGAAATAACTACACCGCCATCTGTATAAACATGGAAATATCTACAATGCCATCTGTAGAAAGATGGAAATATCTACACTGCGATCTGTGTAAACATGGAAATACCTACACCAATATCTGTAAAAACATGGAAATATCTACACCGCTATCAGTATAAAGATGGAAATATCTACACCGCGATTTGCATAAGCATGGAAATATCTACACCGCGATCTGCATAAACTTGGAAATATCTACACCGCTATCTGTAGAAACATGGAAATATCTACACAGCTATCTCTGTAAACATGGAAATATCTACACCGCCATCTGAATAAACATGGAAATACCTACAAGTCATCTGTATAAACATGGAAATATCTACACAGCCATCTGTATAAACATGGAAATATCTACACAGCCATCTGTATATACTTGGAAATATCTACACCGCTATCTGTATAAACATGGAAATAACTACACCGCTATTTGTATAAACAAGGAAATATCTACACCGTGATCTGTATAAACATGGAAATATCTACACTGCTATTTGTATAAACAAGGAAATATCTACACCGCTATCAGTATAAACATGGAAATAACCACACCGCTCTTTGCATAAACAAGGAAATATCTACACCGTGATCTGTATAAACATGGAAATATCTACAACGCCATCTCTATAAACATGGAAATATCTACACCCCTATCTGTATTAACATGGAAATATCCACACTGCCATCTCAATAAACATGGAAATATCTACACCGCGATCTGTATAAACATGGAAATAACTACACCGCTATCTGTAGAAACATGGAAATATCTACACAGCTATCTCTATAAACATGGAAATATCTACACGGCCATCTGTATAAACATGGAAATACCTACAAGTCATCTGTATAAACATGGAAATATCTACACAGCCATCTGTATAAACATGGAAATATCTACACAGACATCTGTATATACATGCAAATATCTACACCGCTATCTGTATAAACATGGAAATAACTACACCGCTATTTGTATAAACAAGGAAATATCTACACCGTGATCTGTATAAACATGGAAATATCTACACTGCTATTTGTATAAACAAGGAAATATCTACACCGCTATCTGTATAAACATGGAAATAACTACACAGCTATTTGCATAAACAAGGAAATATCTACATCGTGATCTGCATAAACATGGAAATATCTACAACGCCATCTCTATAAACATGGAAATATCTACACCCCTATCTGTATAAACATGGAAATATCCACACCGCTATCTCTATAAACATGGAAATAACTACACCGCGATCAGTATAAACGTGGAAATATCTACACCACTATCTCTATAAACTTGGAAATATCTCCACTGCTATCTCTATAAACATGGAAATATCTACACCGCCATCTGTATAAACATGGAAATACTTACAAAGTTATCTGTATAAACTTGGAAATATCTACACCGCCATCTGTATAAACATGGAAATATCTACACAGCCATGTGTACATACATGGAAATACCTACACTGCTCTCTATATAAACATGGAAATAATTACACCGCTATCTGTATATACATGGAAATATCTACACCGCCAATTACATATCCATAGAAATATCTGCGCCGCCATCTTTATAAACATGGTAATATCTACACGGTCATCTGTGTATAGATGGAAGTATCAACACAGCCATCTGTACAAACATGGAAATATCTGCACCGCTATCTGTATAAACGTGGAAATATCTACACCGTGGTCTGTATAAACATGGAAATATATACACTGCTATCTCTATAAACATGGAAATATCTACACCGCGATCTGTTTAAACATGGAAATATTTACACCGATATGTGTATAAACATGGAAATATCTACACCGCCATCTGTATAAACATGGAAATATCTACAATGCCATCTGTTGAAAGATGGAAATATCTACACCGCGATCTGCATAAACATGGAAATATCTACACCGCTGTCTGTATAAACCTGGAAATATCTACACCGCTATCTGTATAAACACGGTAATATCTACACCACCATCTATATAAACACGGAAATATCTACACCGCCTTCTGTATAAACATGGAAATATCTTCAATGCCATCTGTAATTAGATGGAAATATGTACACTGCAATCTGTGTAAACATGGAAATATCTACACCAATATCTGTAAAAACATGGAAATATCTACACCACTATCTGTATAAAGATGGAAATATCTACACCGCGATCTGCATAAGCATGGAAATATCTACACCGCGATCTGCATAAACATGGAAATATGTACACCGCTATCTGTAGAGACATGGAAATATCTACACTGCGTTCTGCATAAACATGGAAATATCTACACCGCGATCTGTATAAACATGGAGATAACTATACCGCTATCTGTAGAAACATGGAAATATCTACATAGCTATCTCTATAAACATGGAAATATCTACACCGCCATGTGTATAAACATGAAAATATCTACACAGCCATCTGTATATACATGGAAATATCTACACCGCTATCTGTATAAACATGGAAATAACTACACCGCTATTTGTATAAACAAGGAAATATCTACACCGTGATGTGTATAAACATGGAAATATCTACACTGCTATTTTTATAAACAAGGAAATATCTACACCGCTATCTGTATAAACATGGAAAGAACTACACCGCTATTTGCATAAACAAGGAAATATCTACACCGTGATCTGTATAAAAATGGAAATATCTACAACGCCATCTCTATAAACATGGAAATATCTATACCACTATCTGTATAAACATGGAAATATCCACACCGCGATCTGTATAAACATGGAAATAACTACACCGCTATCAGCAGAAACATGGAAATATCTACACAGCTATCTCTATAAACATGGAAATATCTACACCGCCATCTATATAAACATGGAAATACCTACAAGTCGTCTGTATAAACATGGAAATATCTACACAGCCATCTGTATAAACATGGAAATATCTACACAGCCATCTGTATATACATGGAAATATCTACACCGCTATCTGTATAAACATGGAAATAACTACACCAATATTTTTATAAACAAGGAAATATCTACACCGTGATCTGTATAAACATGGAAATATCTACACTGCTATTTGTATAAACAAGGAAATATCTACACCGCTATCTGTATAAACATGGAAATAACTACACCGCTATTTGCATAAACAAGGAAATATCTACACCGTGATCTGTATAAACATGGAAATATCTACACTGCTATTTTTATAAACAAGGAAATATCTACACCGCTATCTGTATAAACATGGAAAGAACTACACCGCTATTTGCATAAACAAGGAAATATCTACACCGTGATCTGTATAAAAATGGAAATATCTACAACGCCATCTCTATAAACATGGAAATATCTATACCACTATCTGTATAAACATGGAAATATCCACACCGCGATCTGTATAAACATGGAAATAACTACACCGCTATCAGCAGAAACATGGAAATATCTACACAGCTATCTCTATAAACATGGAAATATCTACACCGCCATCTGTATAAACATGGAAATACCTACAAGTCATCTGTATAAACATGGAAATATCTACACAGCCATCTGGATAAACATGGAAATATCTACACAGCCATCTGTATATACATGGAAATATCTACACCGCTATCTGTATAAACATGGAAATAACTACACCGCTATTTGTATAAACAAGGAAATATCTACACCGTGATCTGTATAAACATGGAAATATCTACACTGCTATTTGTATAAACAAGGAAATATCTACACCGCTATCTGTATAAACATGGAAATAACTACACCGCTATTTGCATAAACAAGGAAATATCCACACCGTGATCTGTATAAACATGGAAATATCTACAACGCCATCTCTATAAACATGGAAATATCTACACCACTATCTGTATAAACATGGAAATATCCACACCGCTATCTCTATAAACATGGAAATAACTACACCGCGATCAGTATAAACGTGGAAATATCTACACCGCTATCTCTATAAACATGGAAATATCTCCACTGCTATCTCTATAAACATCGAAATATCTACACCGCCATCTGTATAAACGTGGAAATACTTACAAAGATATCTGTATAAACATGGAAATATCTACACCGCCATCTGTATAAACATGGAAATATCTACACAGCCATGTGTACATACATGGATATATCTATACCGCTATCTGTATGTACATGGAAATATCTACACCGCGATCTACATATCCATAGAAATATCTGCGCCGCCATCTGTATAAACATGGAAATATCTACACGGTCATCTGTGTATAGATGGAAATATCAACACCGCCATCTGTACAAACATGGAAATATCTGCACCGCTATCTGTATAAACATGGAAATATCTACACCGTGGTCTGTATAAACATGGAAATATCTACACCGCGATCTGTATAAACATGGAAATATATACACCGCTATCTCTATAAACATGGAAATATCTACACCGTGATCTGTATAAACATGGAAATATTTACACCGATATCTGTATAAACATGGAAATATCTACACCGCCATCTCTATAAACATGGAAATATCTACACCGCCATCTGTATAAACCCGGAAATATCAACATCGCTATCTGTATGAACCTGGAAATATCTACACCGCTATCTGTATAAACATGGTAATATCTACTCCACCATCTATATAAACATGGAAATAACTACACCGCCATCTGTATAAACATGGAAATATCTACAATGTCATCTGTAGAAAGATGGAAATATCTACACTGCGATCTGTGTAAACATGGAAATACCTACACCAATATCTGTAAAAACATGAAAATATCTACACCGCTATCAGTATAAAGATGGAAATATCTACACCGCGATTTGCATAAGCATGGAAATATCTACACCGCGATCTGCATAAACTTGGAAATATCTACACCGCTATCTGTAGAAACATGGAAATATCTACACAGCTATCTCTGTAAACATGGAAATATCTACACCGCCATCTGAATAAACATGGAAATACCTACAAGTCATCTGTATAAACATGGAAATATCTACACAGCCATTTGTATAAACATGGAAATACATACACAGCCATCTGTATATACATGGAAATATCTACACCGCTATCTGTATAAACATGGAAATAACTACACCGCTATTTGTATAAACAAGGAAATATCTACACCGTGATCTGTATAAACATGGAAATATCTACACTGCTATTTGTATAAACAAGGAAATATCTACACCGCTATCAGTATAAACATGGAAATAACCACACCGCTCTTTGCATAAACAAGGAAATATCTACACCGTGATCTGTATAAACATGGAAATATCTACAACGCCATCTCTATAAACATGGAAATATCTACACCCCTATCTGTATTAACATGGAAATATCCACACCGCTATCTCAATAAACATGGAAATATCTACACCGCGATCTGTATAAACATGGAAATAACTACACCGCTATCTGTAGAAACATGGAAATATCTACACAGCTATCTCTATAAACATGGAAATATCTACACGGCCATCTGTATAAACATGGAAATACCTACAAGTCATCTGTATAAACATGGAAATATCTACACAGCCATCTGTATAAACATGGAAATATCTACACAGCCATCTGTATATACATGCAAATATCTACACCGCTATCTGTATAAACATGGAAATAACTACACCGCTATTTGTATAAACAAGGAAATATCTACACCGTGATCTGTATAAACATGGAAATATCTACACTGCTATTTGTATAAACAAGGAAATATCTACACCGCTATCTGTATAAACATGGAAATAACTACACAGCTATTTGCATAAACAAGGAAATATCTACATCGTGATCTGCATAAACATGGAAATATCTACAACGCCATCTCTATAAACATGGAAATATCTACACCCCTATCTGTATAAACATGGAAATATCCACACCGCTATCTCTATAAACATGGAAAAAACTACACCGCGATCAGTATAAACGTGGAAATATCTACACCGCTATCTCTATAAACTTGGAAATATCTCCACTGCTATCTCTATAAACATGGAAATATCTACACCGCCATCTGTATAAACATGGAAATACTTACAAAGTTATCTGTATAAACTTGGAAATATCTACACCGCCATCTGTATAAACATGGAAATATCTACACAGCCATGTGTACATACATGGAAATACCTACACTGCTCTCTATATAAACATGGAAATAATTACACCGCTATCTGTATATACATGGAAATATCTACACCGCCAACTACATATCCATAGAAATATCTGCGCCGCCATCTTTATAAACATGGTAATATCTACACGGTCATCTGTGTATAGATGGAAGTATCAACACCGCCATCTGTACAAACATGGAAATATCTGCACCGCTATCTGTATAAACGTGGAAATATCTACACCGTGGTCTGTATAAACATGGAAATATATACACTGCTATCTCTATAAACATGGAAATATCTACACCGCGATCTGTATAAACATGGAAATATTTACACCGATATGTGTATAAACATGGAAATATCTACACCGCCATCTCTATAAACATGGAGATATCCACACCGCCATCTGTATAAACCTGGAAATATCTACACCGCTATCTGTATTAACCTGGAAATATCTACACCGCTATCTGTATAAACATGGTAATATCTACCCCACCATCTATATAAACATGGAAATATCTACAACGCCGTCTGTATAAAAACGGAAATATCTACAATGCCATCTGTAGAAAGATGGAAATATCTACACTGCAATCTGTGTAAACATGGAAATACCTACACCAATCTCTGTTAAAACATGGAAATATTTACACTGCTATCTGTATAAAGATGGAAATATCTACACCGCGATCTGCATAAGCATGGAAATATCTACACCACGATCTTCATAAACATGGAAATAACTACACCGCTATCTGTAGAAACATGGAAATATCTACACCGCGATCTGCATAAACATGGAAATATCTACACCGCGATCTGTATAAACATGGAAATAACTACACCGCTATCTGTAGAAACATGGAAATATCTACACAGCTATCTCTATAAACATGGAAATATCTACACGGCCATCTGCATAAACATGGAAATAACTACAAGTCATCTGTATAAACATGGAAATATCGACACAGCCATCTGTATAAACATGGAAATATCTACACAGCCATCTGTATATACATGGAAATATCTTCACCGCTATCTGTGTAAACATGGAAATAACTACACCGCTATTTGTATAAACAAGGAAATATCTACACCGTGATCTGTATAAACAAGGAAATATCTACACCGCTATCTGTATAAACATGGAAATAACTACACCGCTGTTTGCATAAACAAGGAAATATCTACACCGTGATCTGCATAAACATGGAAATATCTACAACGCCATCTCTATAAACATGGAAATATCTACACCCCTATCTGTATAAACATGGAAATATCCACACCGCTATCTCTATAAACATGGAAATAACTACACCGCGATCAGTATAAACGTGGAAATATCTACACCGCTATCTCTATAAACATGGAAATATCTCCAATGCTATCTCTATAAACATCGAAATATCTACACCACCATCTGTATAAACATGGAAATACTTACAAAGTTATCTGTATAAACATGGAAATATCTACACCGCCATCTGTATAAACATGGAAATATCTACACTTCTATCTGTATAAACATGCTAATATCTACACCACCATCTATATAAACATGGAAATATCTACACCCCTATCTGTATTAACATGAAAATATCCACAACGCTATCTCAATAAACATGGAAATATCTACACCGCGATCTGTATAAACATGGAAATAACTACACCGCTATCTGTAGAAACATGGAAATATCTACACAGCTATCTCTATAAACATGGAAATATCTACACCGCCATCTGTATAAACATGGAAATACCTACAAATCATCTGTATAAACATGGAAATATCTACACAGCCATCTGTATAAACACGGAAATATCTACACAGCCATCTGTATATACATGCAAATATCTACACCGCTATCTGTATAAACATGGAAATAACTACACCGCTATTTGTATAAACAAGGAAATATCTACACCGTGATCTGTATAAACATGGAAATATCTACACTGCTATTTGTATATACAAGGAAATATCTACACCGCTATCTGTATAAACATGGAAATAACTACACCGCTATTTGCATAAACAAGGAAATATCTACATCGTGATCTGCATAAACATGGAAATATCTACAACGCCATCTCTATAAACATGGAAATATCTACACCTCTATATGTATAAACATGGAAATATCCACACCGCTATCTCTATAAACATGGAAATATCTCCTCTGCTATGTCTATAAACATCGAAATATCTACACCGCCATCTGTATAAACATGAAAATACTTACAAAGTTATCAGTATAAACATGGAAATATCTACACCGCCATCTGTATAAACATGGAAATAACTACACCGCTATTTGTATAAACAAGGAAATATCTACACCGTGATCTGTATAAACATGGAAATAACTACACCGCTATCTGTATAAACATGGAAATATCTACACCGCTATCTGTATAAACCTGGAAATATCTACACCGCTATCTGTATAAACATGGTAATATCTACACCACCATCTAAATAAACATGGAAATATCTACACCGCCATCTGTATAAACATGGAAATATCTACAATGCCATCTGTAGAAAGATGGAAATATCTACACCGCAATCTTTGTAAACATGGAAATATCTACACCAATGTCTGTAAAAACATGGAAATATCTACACCGCTATCTGTATAAACATGGAAATATCTACACCGCAATCTGCATAAACATGGAAATATCTAATCCGCGATCTGTATAAACATGGAAATATCTACACCGCTATCTGTAGAAACATGGAAATATCTACACCGCGATCTGCATAAACATGGAAATATCTACACCGCGATCTGTATAAACATGTAAATATCTACACCGCGATCTGTATAAACATGGAAATATCTACACCGCTATCTGTAGAAACATGGAAATATCTACACCGCGATCTGCATAAACATGGAAATATCTACACCGCGATCTGTATAAACATGTAAATATCTACACCGCGATCTGTATAAACATGCAAATATCTACACCGCTATCTGTAGAAACATGGAAATATCTACACAGCTATCTCTATAAACATGGAAATATCTACACCGCCATGTGTACATATATGGAAATATCTACACAGCTCTCTATATAAACATGGAAATAACTACACCGCCATCTGTATATACATGGAAATATCTACACAGCCATGTGTACATATATGGAAATATCTACACAGATCTCTATATAAACATGGAAATAACTACACCGCTATCTGTATATACATGGAAATATCTACACCGCCATCTACATATCCATAGAAATATCTGCGCCGCCATCTGTATAAACATGGAAATATCTACACGGTCATCTGTGTATAGATTGAAATAACAACACCGCCATCTGTACAAACATGGAAATATCTGCACGGCTATCTGTATAAACATGGATATATCTACACCGTGGTCTGTATAAACATGGAAATATCTACACCGCTATCTGTATAAACATAGAAATATATTCACCGCTATCTCTATAAACATGGAAATATCTACACCGTGATCTGTATAAACATGGAAATATTTACACCGATAACTGTGTAAACATGGAAATATCTACACTGCCACCTCTATAAACATGGAAATATCTACACCGCCATCTGTATAAACATGGAAATATCTACACCGCTATCTGTATAAAACTGTAAATATCTACACCGCTATCTGTATAAACATGGTAATATCTACAACACCATCTATATAAACATGGAAATATCTACACCGCCATCTGTATAAACATGGAAATATCTACACCGCCATCTGTACAAACATGGAAATATCTACACCGCTATCTGTATAAACCTGTAAATATCTATACCGCTATCTGTATAAATATGGTAATAACTACACCACCATCTATATAAACATGGAAATAACTACTCCGCCATCTGTATAAACATGGAAATATCTACAATGCCATCTGTAGAAAGATGGAAATATCTACACCGCAATCTGTGTAAACATGGAAATATCTACACCAATATCTGTAAAAACATGGAAATATCTACACCTCTATCTGTATAAACATGGATATATCTACAACGCGATCTGCATAAGCATGGAAATATCTACACCACGATCTCTATAAACATGGAAATATCTACACCGCTATCTGTAGAAACATGGAAATATCTACACCACTATCTGCATCAACATGGAAATATCTACACCGCGATCTGTATAAACATGGAAATATCTACACCGCTATCTATAGAAACATGGAAATATCTACACAGCTATCTCTATAAACATGGAAATATCTACACCGCCATCTGTATAAACATGGAAATACCTACAAGTCATCTGTATAAACATGGAAATATCTACACAGCCATCTGTATAAACATGGAAATATCTACACAGCCATCTGTATATACATGGAAATATCTACACCGCTATCTGTATAAACATGGAAATAACTACACCTCTATTTGTATAAACAAGGAAATATCTACACCGTGATCTGTATAAACATGGAAATATCTACACTGCTATTTGTATAAACAAGGAAATATATACACCGCTATCTGTATAAACATGGAAATAACTACACCGCTATTTGCATAAACAAGGAAATATCTACACCGTGATCTGCATAAACATGGAAATATCTACAACGCCATCTCTATAAACATGGAAATATCTACACCCCTATCTGTATAAACATGGAAATATACACACCGCTATCTCTATAAACATGGAAATAACTCCAACGCGATCAGTATAAACGTGGAAATATCTACACCGCTATCTCTATAAACATGGAAATATCTCCAATGCTATCTCTATAAACATCGAAATATCTACACCGCCATCTGAATAAACGTGGAAATACTTACAAAGTTATCTGTATAAACATGGAAATATCTACACCGCCATCTGTATAAACATGGAAATATCTACACAGCCATGTGTACATACATGGAAATATCTACACCGCTCTCTGTATAAACATGGAAATAACTACATCGCTATCTTTATATACATGGAAATATTTACACCGCCAACTACATATCCATAGAAATATCTGCGCCGCCATCTGTATAAACATGGAAATATCTACACGGTCATCTGTGTATAGATGGAAGTATCAACACCGCCATCTGTACAAACATGGAAATATCCGCACCGCTATCTTTATAAACATGGAAATATTTACACCGTGGTCTGTATAAACATGGAAATATCTACACCGCTATCTGTATTAACATGGAAATATATACACCGCTATCTCTATAAACATGGAAATATCTACACCGCGATCTGTATAAACACGGATATATTTACACCGATAAGTGTATAAACATGGAAATATCTACACCGCCATCTCTATAAACATGGAGATATCTACACCGCCATCTGTATAAACATGGAAATATCTACAACGCTATCTGTATAAACCTGGAAATATCTACACCGCTATCTGTATAAACACGGTAATATCTACACCACCATCTATATAAACATGGAAATATCTACACCGCCATCTGTATAAACATGGAAATATCTACAATGCAATCTGTAGAAAGATGGAAATATGTACACTGCAATCTGTGTAAACATGGAAATACCTACACCAATATCTGTAAAAACATGGAAATATCTACACCCCTATCTGTATAAAGATGGAAATATCTACACCGCGATCTGCATAAGCATGGAAATATCTACACCGCGATCTGCATAAACATGGAAATATCTACACCGCTATCTGTAGAAACATGGAAATATCTACACCGCGATCTGCATAAACATGGAAATATCTACACCGCGATCTGTATAAACATGGAAATAACTACACCGCTGTCTGTAGAAACATGGAAATATCTACACAGCTATCTCTATAAACATGGAAATATCTACACCGCCATCTGTATAAACGTGGAAATACCTACAAGTCATCTGTATAAACATGGAAATATCTACACAGCCATCTGTATAAACATGGAAATATCTACACAGCCATCTGTATATACATGGAAATATCTACACCGCTCTCTGTATAAACATGAAAATAACTACACCGCTATTTGTATAAACAAGGAAATATCTACACCGTGATCTGTATAAACATGGAAATATCTACACTGCTATTTGTATAAACAAGGAAATACCTACACCGCTATCTGTATAAACATGGAAATAACTACACCGCTATTTGCATAAACCAGGAAATATCTACACCGTGATCTGCATAAACATGGAAATATCTACAACGCCATCTCTATAAACATGGAAATATCTACACCCCTATCTGTATAAACATGGAAATATACACACCGCTATCTCTATAAACATGGAAATAGCTACACCGCGATCAGTATAAACGTGGAAATATCTACACCGCTATCTCTATAAACATGGAAATATCTCCACTGCTATCTCTATAAATATCGAAATATCTACACCGCCATCTGTATAAACATGGAAATACTTACAAAGTTATCTGTATAAACATGGAAATATCTACACCGCCATCTGTATAAACATGGAAATATCTACACAGCCATGTGTACATACATGGAAATATCTACACCGCTCTCTGTATAAACATGGAAATAACTACATCGCTATCTGTATATACATGGAAATATTTACACCGCCAACTACATATCCATAGAAATATCTGCGCCGCCATCTGTATAAACATGGAAATATCTACACGGTCATCTGTGTATAGATGGAAGTATCAACACCGCCATCTGTACAAACATGGAAATATCCGCACCGCTATCTTTATAAACATGGAAATATTTACACCGTGGTCTGTATAAACATGGAAATATCTACACCGCTATCTGTATAAACATGGAAATATCTACACCGCTATCTCTATAAACATGGAAATATCTACACCGCGATCTGTATAAACACGGATATATTTTCACCGATAAGTGTATAAACATGGAAATATCTACACCGCCATCTCTATAAACATGGAGATATCTACACCGCCATCTGTATAAACATGGAAATATCTACAACGCTATCTGTATAAACCTGGAAATATCTACACCGCTATCTGTATAAACACGGTAATATCTACACCACCATCTATATAAACATGGAAATATCTACACCGCCATCTGTATAAACATGGAAATATCTACAATGCAATCTGTAGAAAGATGGAAATATGTACACTGCAATCTGTGTAAACATGGAAATACCTACACCAATATCTGTAAAAACATGGAAATATCTACACCCCTATCTGTATAAAGATGGAAATATCTACACCGCGATCTGCATAAGCATGGAAATATCTACACCGCGATCTGCATAAACATGGAAATATCTACACCGCTATCTGTAGAAACATGGAAATATCTACACCGCGATCTGCATAAACATGGAAATATCTACACCGCGATCTGTATAAACATGGAAATAACTACACCGCTGTCTGTAGAAACATGGAAATATCTACACAGCTATCTCTATAAACATGGAAATATCTACACCGCCATCTGTATAAACGTGGAAATACCTACAAGTCATCTGTATAAACATGGAAATATCTACACAGCCATCTGTATAAACATGGAAATATCTACACAGCCATCTGTATATACATGGAAATATCTACACCGCTCTCTGTATAAACATGAAAATAACTACACCGCTATTTGTATAAACAAGGAAATATCTACACCGTGATCTGTATAAACATGGAAATATCTACACTGCTATTTGTATAAACAAGGAAATACCTACACCGCTATCTGTATAAACATGGAAATAACTACACCGCTATTTGCATAAACCAGGAAATATCTACACCGTGATCTGCATAAACATGGAAATATCTACAACGCCATCTCTATAAACATGGAAATATCTACACCCCTATCTGTATAAACATGGAAATATACACACCGCTATCTCTATAAACATGGAAATAGCTACACCGCGATCAGTATAAACGTGCAAATATCTACACCGCTATCTCTATAAACATGGAAATATCTCCACTGCTATCTCTATAAACATCGAAATATCTACACCGCCATCTGTATAAACATGGAAATACTTACAAAGTTATCTGTATAAACATGGAAATATCTACACCGCCATCTGTATAAACATGGAAATATCTACACAGCCATGTGTACATACATGGAAATATCTACACTGCTCTCTATATAAACATGGAAATAACTACACCGCTATCTGTATATACATGGAAATATCTACACCGCCAACCACATATCCATAGAAATATCTGCGCCGCCATCTGTATAAACATGGAAATATCTACATGGTCATCTGTGTATAGATGGAAGTATCAACACCGACATCTGTACAAACATGGAAATATCCGCACCGCTATCTGTATAAACATGGAAATACCTACACCGTGGACTGTATAAACATGGAAATATCTACAATGCTATCTGTATAAACATGGAAATATATACACCGCTATCTCTGTAAACATGGAAATATCTACACCGCGATCTGTATAAACATGGAAGTATTTACACCGATATCTGTATAAACATGGAAATATCTACACCGCCATCTCTATAAACATGGAGATATCTACACCGCCATCTGTATAAACATGGAAATATCTACAACGCTATCTGTATAAACCTGGAAATATCTACACCGCTATCTGTATAAACATGGTAATATCTACACCACCATCTATATAAACATGGAAATATCTACAACGCCATCTGTATAAACATGGAAATATCTACAATGCCATCTGTAGAAAGATGGAAATATGTACACTGCAATCTGTGTAAACATGGAAATACCTACACCAATCTCTGTAAAAACATGGAAGTATCTACACCGCTATCTGTATAAAGATGGAAATATCTACACCGCGATCTGCATAAGCATGGAAATAACTACACCGCGATCTGCATAAACATGGAAATATCTACACCGCCATCTGTAGAAACATGGAAATATCTACACCGCGATCTGCATAAACATGGAAATATCTACACCGCGATCTGTATAAACATGGAAATAACTACACCGCTATCTGTAGAAACATGGAAATATCTACACAGCTATCTCTATAAACATGGAAATATCTACACCGCCATCTGTATAAACATGGAAATACCTACAAGTCATCTGTATAAACATGGAAATATCTACACAGCCATCTGTATAAACATGGAAATATCTACACAGCCATCTGTATATACATGGAAATATCTTCACCGCTATCTGTATAAACATGGAAATAACTACACCGCTATTTGTATAAACAAGGAAATATCTACACCGTGATCTGTATAAACATGGAAATATCTACACTGCTATTCGTATAAACAAGGAAATATCTACACCGCTATCTGTATAAACATGGAAATAACTACACCGCTATTTGCATAAACCAGGAAATATCTACACCGTGATCTGCATAAACATGGAAATATCTACAACGCCATCTCTATAAACATGGAAATATCTACACCCCTATCTGTATAAACATGGAAATATACACACCGCTATCTCTATAAACATGGAAATAGCTACACCGCGATCAGTATAAACGTGGAAATATCTACACCGCTATCTCTATAAACATGGAAATATCTCCACTGCTATCTCTATAAACATCGAAATATCTACACCGCCATCTGTATAAACATGGAAATACTTACAAAGTTATCTCTATAAACATGGAAATATCTACACCGCCATCTGTATAAACATAGAAATATCTACACAGCCATGTGTACATACATGGAAATATCTACACTGCTCTCTATATAAACATGGAAATAACTACACCGCTATCTGTATATACATGGAAATATCTACACCGCCAACCACATATCCATAGAAATATCTGCGCCGCCATCTGTACAAACATGGAAATATCTACATGGTCATCTGTGTATAGATGGAAGTATCAACACCGCCATCTGTACAAACATGGAAATATCCGCACCGCTATCTGTATAAACATGGAAATATCTACACCGCCAACCACATATCCATAGAAATATCTGCGCCGCCATCTGTATACACATGGAAATACCTACACCGCAATCTGTGTATAGTTGGAAACAGCAACACCGCCATCTGTACAAACATGAAAATATCTACACTGCTATCTCTATAAACATGGAATTATCTACAATGCGGTCTGTATAAACATGGAAATATCTACACCGGTATCTGTATATACATGGAAATATCTACACCCCGATCTGTATAAACATGGAAATATCTGCACCGCTATCTCTATAAACATGGAAATATCTACAAAGCCATCTGTATAAAGATGGAAATACCTACACAGTCACGTGTAGGAACATGGAAATATCTACACTGCCATCTGTATAAACATAGAAATATGTACACAGCCCTCTGTATAAATATGGAAATATCTGCATAGGCATCTGTGTAAACATGGAAATATCTGCACCGCTATCTGTATAAACATGGAAATACCAACACCGCTGTCTCTATAAACATGGAAATATGTACACCGCTATGTGTATAAACATGGAAATATCTCCATTGCTCTCTGTATAAACATGGAAATATCTGCACGGTTATCTGTTTAAACACGGAAATATCTGCTGCACCATCTCTATAAACATTGAAATATCTACACTGCCATCTGTAAAAACATGGAAATATCTACACAGTCATCTGAATAAACATGGAAATATCTACACCACCATCTGTACATACATGGAAATACCTACAATACCATCTGTATACACATGGAAATATCTACACAGACATCAGTATAAATATGGAAATATCTACACGGCCATCTGTATAAACATGGAAATATCTGCACTGACATCTGTAGAAAGCTGTAAATATGTACACCGCTATCTCTATAAATATGGAAATATCTACACCGCCATCTCTATAAATATGAAAATATCTACACTGCCATCTCCATAAAGATGGAATTATCTACTCCGCCATGTGTATAAACGCGGAAATATCTACACCACCATCTGTGTAAACATGGAAATATCTACACCGCTATCTGTATAAACATGGAAATATCTACACCGCCATCTGCATGTCCATGGAAATATCTATGCCGCCATCTGTATAAACATGGAAATATCTTCACGGCCATCTGTGTATAGATGGAAATATCAACGCCGCCATCTGTACAAACATGGAAATATCTACATCGCTATCTCTATAAACATGGAAATATCTGCACTGCCATCTGTAAAAACATGGAAAAACCTATACAGTCATCTGTATAAACATGGAAATATCTACAATGCCATCTGTATAAACATGTCAATATCTACACTGCTATCTCTATAAACATGGAAATATCTACACCGCTAATTCTATAAACATGAAAATATCTACACTGCCATCTCCATAAACATGGAACTAACTACTTCCCCATCTGTATAAACATGGAAACATCTACACTGTGATCTGTATAAACATGGAAATATCTACACCGCCATCTGTATAGACATGGAAATACTTACAAAGTTATCTGTATAAACATGGAAATATCTACACCGCCATCTGTATAAACATGGAAATATCTACACAGCCATGTGTATATACATGGAAATATCTACACCGCTATCTATATAAACATGGAAATAACTACACCGCTTTCTGTATAAACATGGAAATATTTACACCACGGTCTGTATAAACATGGAAATATCTACATCGCTATCTGTATAAACATGGAAATATCTACACCGCTATCTCTATAAACATGGAAATATCTACACCGTGATCTCTATAAACATGGAAATATTTACACGGCTATCTGTATAAACATGTAAATATCTACACCGTTATCTGTGTAAATATGCAAATAACTACACTGCTATCTCTATAAACATGGAAATATCTACAATGCCAACTGTAAAAACATGGAAATACCTATACAGTCATCTGTATGAACATGGAAATATCTTCACCACCATCTGTATAAACTTGGAAATATCAACAATGCCATCTGTATACACATGGAAATACCTACACAGCAATCTGTGTATAGATGGAAACATCAACACCGCCATCTGTACAAATGTGGAAATATCTACACCGCTATCTGTATAAACATGGAAATATCTACACTGCGGTCTGTATAAACATGGAAATATCTACACCGGTATCTGTATAAACATGGAAATATCTACACCATGATCTGTATAAACATGGAAATATTAACACCACTATCTGTATAAACATGGAAATATCTGCACCGCTATCTCTATAAACATGGAAATATCTTCAAAGCCATCTGTATAAACATGGAAATACCTACACAGTCATGTGTAGGAACATGTAAATATCTACACTGCCATCTGTATAAACATAGAAATATCTACACAGACCTCTGTATAAATATGGAGTTATCTGCCTAGGCATCAGTATAAACATGGAAATATCTGCATCGCTATCTGTATAAACATGGAAATACCTACACCGCTGTCTCTATAAACATGGAAACATGTACACCGCTATGTGTATAAACATGAAAATATCTCCACCGCTGTCTGTATAAACATGGAAATATCTCCACCGTTATCTGTATAAACATGGAAATATCTACAGCGCCATCTCTATAAACATTGAAATATCTACACTGTCATCTGTAAAAACATGGAAATATCTAAACAGTCATCTGAATAAACATGGAAATATCTACAATGCCATCTGTAGAAAGATGGAAATACCTACACCGCAATCTGTGTAAACATGGAAATATCTACACCGATATCTGTAAAAACATGGAAATATCTACACCTCTATCTGTATAAACATGGAAATATCTACACCGCGATCTGTATAAACATGGAAATACCTACAGCGCCATCTCTATAAACATTGAAATATCTACACTGCCATCTGTAAAAACATGGAAATATCTACACAGTCATCTGAATAAACATGGAAATATCTACACCACCATCTGTATAAACATGGAAATACCTACAATACCATCTGTATACACATGGAAATATCTACACAGACATCTGGATAAATATGGAAATATCAACACCGCCATCTCTATAAACATGGAAATAACTACAGTGCCATCTGTAGAAAGATGGAAATATCTACACCGCTATCTCTATAAATATGGAAATATCTACACCGTCATCTCTATAAACATGAAAATATCTACACTGTCATCTCCATAAAGATGGAAGTATCTACTCCGCCATGTGTGTAAACACGGAAATAACTACACCACCATCTGTGTAAACATGGAAATATGTACACCGCTGTCTGTATAAACATGGAAATATCTACACCGCCATCTGCATGTCCATGGAAATATCTACGCCGCCATCTGTATAAACATGGAAATATCTACACGGCCATCTGTGTATAGATGGAAATATCAACACCGCCATCTGTACAAACATGGAAATATCTAAAACACTATCTCTATAAACATGGATATATCTGCACTGCCATCTGTAAAAACATGGAAATACCTATACAGTCATCTGTATAAACATGGAAATATCTACAATGCCATCTGTATACACATGGGAATATCTACAAAGCCATCTGTATAAATATGTAAATATCTATACTGCTATCTTTATAAACATGGAAATATCTACACCGCCATCTCTATAAACATGAAAATATCTACACTGATATCTCCATAAACATGGAACTAACTACTGCGCCATCTGTATAAACATGGAAACAACTACACCGGCATCTGTGTGAGTAAGGAAATATCTACAATGCCATCTGTATAAAGATATAAATATATGCACCGCGAGCTGTATAAACATGGAAATATTTACATCGCTATCTGTATAAACGTGGAAATACCAACACCGCTATTGGTATAAACATGGAAATATCTACAACGCCATCTATATAAACATGGAAATATCTAAACTGCTATGTCTATAAACATGGAAATAGCTACACCGCTATCTCTATAAACATGGAAATATCTACACCGCTATCTGTATAAACATGGAAATATCTACACCGCTATCTGTATAAACATGGAAATATTTACACCGCTATCTGTATAAGCATGGAAATATCTACACCGTGATCTGAATATGCATGGAAATATCTACACCACGATCTGTATAAACATGGAAATATCTTCACCACGATCTGTATATGCATGGAAATATCTACACCACGATCTGTATAAACATGGAAATATCTTCACCACGATCTGTATAAACATGGAAATATCTACACCGCTATCTGTATAAACCTGGTAATATCTACACCACCATCTATATAAACATGGAAATATCTACACCGCCATCTGTATAAACATGGAAATATCTACAATGCCATCTGTAGAAAGATGGAAATATCTACTCCGCAATCTGTGTAAACATGGAAATACCTACACCGATATCTGTAAAAACATGGAAATATCTACACCGCTATCTCTATAAACATGGAAATATCTACACCGCGATCTGTATAAACACGGATATATTTACACCGATAAGTGTATAAACATGGAAATATCTACACCGCCATCTCTATAAACATGGAGATATCTACAACGCCATCTGTATAAACATGGAAATATCTACAATGCTATCTGTATAAACCTGGAAATATCTACACCGCTATCTGTATAAACACGGTAATATCTACACCACCATCTATATAAACATGGAAATATCTACACCGCCATCTGTATAAACATGGAAATATCTACAATGCAATCTGTAGAAAGATGGAAATATGTACACTGCAATCTGTGTAAACATGGAAATACCTACACCAATATCTGTAAAAACATGGAAATATCTACACCCCTATCTGTATAAAGATGGAAATATCTACACCGCGATCTGCATAAGCATGGAAATACCTACAGCGCCATCTCTATAAACATTGAAATATCTACACTGCCATCTGTAAAAACATGGAAATATCTACACAGTCATCTGAATAAACATGGAAATATCTACACCACCATCTGTATAAACATGGAAATACCTACAATACCATCTGTATACACATGGAAATATCTACACAGACATCTGGATAAATATGGAAATATCAACACCGCCATCTCTATAAACATGGAAATAACTACAGTGCCATCTGTAGAAAGATGGAAATATCTACACCGCTATCTCTATAAATATGGAAATATCTACACCGTCATCTCTATAAACATGAAAATATCTACACTGTCATCTCCATAAAGATGGAAGTATCTACTCTTCCATGTGTGTAAACACGGAAATAACTACACCACCATCTGTGTAAACATGGAAATATGTACACCGCTGTCTGTATAAACATGGAAATATCTACACCGCCATCTGCATGTCCATGGAAATATCTACGCCGCCATCTGTATAAACATGGAAATATCTACACGGCCATCTGTGTATAGATGGAAATATCAACACCGCCATCTGTACAAACATGGAAATATCTAAAACACTATCTCTATAAACATGGATATATCTGCACTGCCATCTGTAAAAACATGGAAATACCTATACAGTCATCTGTATAAACATGGAAATATCTACAATGCCATCTGTATACACATGGGAATATCTACAAAGCCATCTGTATAAATATGTAAATATCTATACTGCTATCTTTATAAACATGGAAATATCTACACCGCCATCTCTATAAACATGAAAATATCTACACTGATATCTCCATAAACATGGAACTAACTACTGCGCCATCTGTATAAACATGGAAACATCTACACCGGCATCTGTGTGAGTAAGGAAATATCTACAATGCCATCTGTATAAAGATATAAATATATGCACCGCGAGCTGTATAAACATGGAAATATTTACATCGCTATCTGTATAAACGTGGAAATACCAACACCGCTATTGGTATAAACATGGAAATATCTACAACGCCATCTATATAAACATGGAAATATCTAAACTGCTATGTCTATAAACATGGAAATAGCTACACCGCTATCTCTATAAACATGGAAATATCTACACCGCTATCTGTATAAACATGGAAATATCTACACCGCTATCTGTATAAACATGGAAATATTTACACCGCTATCTGTATAAGCATGGAAATATCTACACCGTGATCTGAATATGCATGGAAATATCTACACCACGATCTGTATAAACATGGAAATATCTTCACCACGATCTGTATATGCATGGAAATATCTACACCACGATCTGTATAAACATGGAAATATCTTCACCACGATCTGTATGAACATGGAAATATCTACACCGCTATCTGTATAAACCTGGTAATATCTACACCACCATCTATATAAACATGGAAATATCTACACCGCCATCTGTATAAACATGGAAATATCTACAATGCCATCTGTAGAAAGATGGAAATATCTACTCCGCAATCTGTGTAAACATGGAAATACCTACACCGATATCTGTAAAAACATGGAAATATCTACACCGCTATCTGTATAAACATGTAATCATCTACACTGCTCTCTCTATAAACATGGAAATATCTACACCGCCATCTCTATAAACAGGAAAATATCTACACTGCCATCTCCATAAACATGGAACTAACTACTCCACCAACTGTATAAACCTGGAAACATCTACACCGCCATCAGTGTGAATAAGGAAATATCTACAATGCCATCTGTATAAAGATATAAATATCTGCACCGTGAGCTGTATAAACATAGAAATATCTACATCGCTATCTGTATAAACGTGGAAATGCCACCACCGCTATCGGTATAAACATGGAAATATCTACAACGCCATCTTTATAAACATGGAAATATCTACACCGCTATGTCTATAAACATGGAAATACCTACACCGCTATCTCTATAAACATAGAAATATGTACACCGCTATCTGTATAAACATGGAAATATCTACACCGCTATCTGTATAAACATGGAAATATCTACACCGCGATCTGTATAAACATGGAAATATCTACACCGCGATCTGCATAAACATGGAAATACTTTCACCACGATCTGCACAAACATGGAAATATCTACACGGCTATCTGTATGAACATGGTAATATCTACACCACCATCTATATAAACATGGAAATATCTACAACGCCATCTGTATAAACATGGAAATATCTACAATGCCATCAGCAGAAAGATGGAAATATCTTCACCGCAATCTGTGTAAAAATGGCAATATCTACACCGATATCTGTAAAAACATGGAAATATCTACACCGCTATCTGTATAAACATGGAAATATCTACACAGCGATCTGTATAAACATGGAAATATCAACACCGCGATCTGTATAAACATGGAAATATCTACACCGCTATCTGTATAAACATGGAATTATCTACACAGCTATCTCTATAAACATGGAAATATCTACACCGCTATCTGTATAAAGATGGAAATATCTACACCGCCATCTGCATGTCCATGGAAATACCTCCGCCGCCATCTGTATAAACATGGAAATATCTACAAGGCCATCTGTAGAAAGATGGAAATATCTACACCGCAATCTGTGTAAACATGGAAATATCTACACCGATATCTGTAAAAACATGGAAATATCTACACCGCCATCTGTATAAACATGGAAATATCTACACCGTGATCTGTATAAACATGGAAATATCTACAGCGCCATCTCTATAAACATTGAAATATCTACACTGCCATCTGTAAAAACATGGAAATATCTACACAGTCATCTGAATAAACATGGAAATAACTACACCACCATCTATATAAACATGGAAATATCTACACCGCCATCTGTATAAACATGGAAATAACTACAATGCCATCTGTAGAAAGATGGAAATATCTACACCGCAATCTGTGTAAAAATGGAAATATCTACACCGATATCTGTAAAAACATGGAAATATCTACACCGCTATCTGTATAAACATGGAAATATCTACACAGCGATCTGTATAAACATGGAAATATGTACACCGCGATCTGTATAAACATGGAAATATCTACACCGCTATCTGTATAAACATGGAAATACCTACACAGCTATATCTATAAACAGGGAAATATGTATACCGCCATCTGTATAAACATGGAAATACCTACAAAGTCATCTGTATAAACATGGAAATATCTATACAGCCGTCTGTATAAACTTGGAAATATCTACACAGCCATCTGTATATACATGGAAATATCTACAATGCTATCTGTACAAACATGGAAATATCTACACCGCTATCTCTATAAACATGGAAATATCTACACCGCCATCTCTATAAACATGAAAATATCTACACTGCCATCTCAATAAACATGGAACTAACTACTCCGCCATCTGTATAAACATGGATACATATACACCGCCATCTGTGTGAATAAGGAAATATCTACAATGCCATCTGTATAAAGATATAAATCTCTGCACCGCGAGCTGTACAAAGATGGAAATTTCTACATCGCTATCTGTATAAACTTGGAAATATCAACACCGCTTTCGGTATAAACATGGAAATATCTACAACGCCATCAATATAAACATAGAAATATCTACACCGCTATGTCTATAAACATGGAAATACCTACACCGCTATCTCTATAAACATGGAAATATCTACACCGCTATATGTATAAACATGGAAATATCTACACTGCTATCTGTATAAACATGGAAATATCTACACCGCGATCTGTATAAACATGGAAATATCTACAACGCGATCTGTATAAACATGGAAATATCTTCAACTCGATCTGTATAAACATGTAAATACCTTCACCGTGATCTGTATAAACATGGAAATATCTACACCGCTATCTGTAAAAACATGGTAATATCTACACCACCATCTATATAAACATGGTAATACCTACACTGCCATCTGTATAAACATGGAAATATCTACAATGCCATCGGTAGAAAGATGGAAATAACTACACCGCAATCTGTGTAAACATGGAAATATCTACACGGCCATCTGTGTATAGATGGAAATATCAACAGCGCCATCTGTACAAACATGGAAATATCTACACCGCTATCTGTATAAACATGGAAATATCTGCACCGTGATCTGTATAATCATGGAAATATCTACACCGCGATCTGTATAAACATGGAAATATCTACACAGATATCTGTAAAAACATGGAAATATCTGCTCTGCCATCTGTAAAAACATGGAAATACCTATACAGTCATCTGTATAAACATGGAAATATCTACAATGCCATCTGTATACACATGGAAATATCTACACAGCCATCTGTATAAACATGTAAATATCTACACTGCTATCTCTATAAACATGTAAATAACTACACCGCCATCTCTATAAACATGAAAATATCTACACTGCCATCCCCATAAACATGGAACTAACTAATCCGCCATCTGTATAAACATGGAAATATCTACACCGCCATCTGTGTGAATAAGGAAATATCTACAATGCCATCTGTATAAAGATATAAATATCTGCACCGCGAGCTGTATAAACATGGAAATATCTACATCGCTATCTGTATAAACGTGGAAATATCAACACCGCTATCGGTATAAACATGGAAATATCTACACCGCCATCTCTATCAACATGAAAATATCTACATTGCCATCTCAATAAACATGGAACTAACTTCTCCACCATCTGTATAAACATGGAAACATCTACACCGCCATCTGTGTGAATAAGGAAATATCTACAATGCCATCTGTATAAAGATATAAATATCTCCACCGTGAGTTGTATAAACATGGAAATATCTACATCGCTATCTGTATAAACGTGGAAATATCAACACCGCTATCGGTATAAACATGGAAATATCTACAACGCCATCTATATAAACATGGAAATATCTACACCGCTATGTCTATAAACATGGAAATACCTACAACGCTATCTCTATAAACCTGGAAATATCTACACCGCTATCTGTATAAACATGGAAATATCTACACCGCTATCTGTATAAACCTGGAAATATCTACACCACGATCTGTATAAACATGGAAATATCTTCACCTCGATCTGTAAACATGGAAATATCTTCACCACGATCTGCATAAACTTGGAAATATCTACACCGCTATCTGTATAAACATGGTAATATCTACACCACCATCTATATAAACGTAGAATTATCTACACTGACATCTGTATAAACATGGAAATATCTACAATGCCATCTGTAGAAAGATGGAAATATCTACACCGCTATCTCTACAAATATGGAAATATCTACACCGCCATCTCTATAAACATGAAATTATCTACACTGCCATCTCCATAAAGATGGAAGTATCTACACCGCCATGAGTATAAACACGGAAATATCTACACCACCATCTGTGTAAACATGGAAATATCTACACCGCTGTCTGTATAAACATGGAAATATCTACACCGCCATCTGCATGTCCATGGAAATAACTATGCCGCCATCTGTATAAACATGGAAATATCTACGCGGCCATCTGTGTATAGATGGAAATATCAACACCGCCATCTGCACAAACATGGAAATATCTACACCGATATCTGTAAAAACATGGAAATATCTACTTCGACATCTGTATAAACATGGAAATAACTACACCGCCATCTGTATAAACATGGAAATATCTACAATGCCATCTGTAGAAAGATGGAAATATCTACACCTCAATCTGTGTAAACATGGATATATCTACACCGATATCTGTAAAAACATGGAAATATCTACACCGCCATCTGTATAAACATGGAAATATCTACACCGCTATCTGTATAAACATGGAAATATATACACCGCTATCTCTATAAACATGGAATTATCTACACCGTGATCTGTATAAACATGGAACTATTTACACCGATATCTGTATAAACATGGAAATATCTACACAGCCACCTCTATAAACATCGAAATATCTACACCGCCATCTGTATAAACATGGATATATCTACACCGCTATCTGTATAAACCTGAAAATATCTACACCGCTATCTGTATAAACATGGTAATATCTACAACACCATCTATATAAACATGGAAATATCTTCACCGCCATCTGTATAAACATGGAAATATCTACAATGCAATCTGTAGAAAGATGGAAATATCTACACTGCAATCTGTGTAAACATGGAAATATCTACACCGCCATCTGTATAAACATGGAAATATCTACAATGCCATCTGTAGAAAGATGGAAATATCTACACCGCTATCTGTATAAACATGGAAATAACTACACCGCTATTTGCATAAACAAGGAAATATCTACTCCGTGATCTGTATAAACATGGAAATATCTACAACGCCATCTCTATAAACATGCCAATATCTACACCCCTATCTGTATAAACATGGAAATATCCACACCGCTATCTCTAAAAACATGGAAATAACTACACCGTGATCAGTATGAAAGTGGAAATATCTACACCGCTATCTCTATAAACATGGAAATATCTACACCACTATCTGTAAAACATGGAAATATCTACACCGCTGTCTGTATAAACATGGAAATATATATACGGCTATCTTTTTAAACATGGAAATATCTACACCACTCACTGTATAAACATGGAAATATCTACACCGCTATCTGTATAAACATGGAAATATCTACACCGCTGTCTCTATAAACATGGAAATATCTACACCGCTATCTGTAGAAACATGGAAATATCTACACCGCTGTCTCTATAAACCTGGAAATATCTACACCGTTATCTGTATTAACGTGGAAATACCTACACCGCTATCTGAATAGACGTGGAAATATCTACATCGCTATGTCTAGAAACGTGGAAATATCTACACCGCTATCGGCATAAACATGGAAATATATACACCGGTATGTGTATAAACGTGGAAATATCCGCACTGCTATGTGTATAAACTTGGAAATTTCTAAACCGCAATCAGTATAAAAGTGGAAATATCTTCACCGCTATCTGCATAAACGTCGAAATATCTACACCGCTATCTCTATAAACGGGGAAATATCTACACCGCAATCTGTATAAAGGTGGGAATATATACACCGCTATCCCTATAAACGTGTAAACATTTATACGGCTATCTGCATAAACATGGAAATATTTACACCGCTATCTCTAAAAACATGGAAATATCTACACCGTTGTGTCTATAAACATGAAAATATTTACACCGCTCTCTGTATAGTCATGGAAATATTTACACCGCTATGTCTATAAAAATGGAAATACCTACACCGCTATGTCCATAAACATGAAAATACCTACACTGTTGTTTGTATGAACATGAAAATATCTACACCGCTATCTCTATAAACATAGAAATATCTTCATTGCTGTCTGTATAAACATGGAAATATCTACACAGCTATCTGTATAAACATGGAAATAACAACACCGTTATCTGTATAAACATGGAAATATCTACACCGCTATCTCTATAAACATGAAAATACTTACACCACCATCTCTATAAACATGGAGATATTTACACCGCTATCTCTATAAACATAGAAATAACTACACCGCTATCTCTATAAACATGGATATATCTACACCGCCATCTGAATAAACATGGAAATATCTACACAGACATCAGTATAAACATGGAAATATCTACACAGCCATCTGTATAAACTTGGAAATATCTACACCGCTATCTGTATAAATATGAAATATCTAAACCGCTATCTCTATAAAAGTGGAAATATCTACACTGCTATCTGTATAAACATGGAAATACCCTCACTGGTATCTCTAAGAACATGGATATATCTACAACGCTATCTCTATAAATATGGAAATATCTACACCGCCATCTCTATAAACATGGAAACATCTACACCGCCATCTGTATAAACATGGAAATATCTACACCGCTATCTGAATAAACATGGAAATATCTACACCGCAATCTGTATAAACATGGAAATATCTACACCGCGATCTGTATAAACATGGAAATATCTAGACCGTTATCTGTGTAAACATGAAAATATCTACACAGCTATCTCTAGAAACATGGAAATAGCTACACCGCCATCTCTATAAACATGGAAATATCTAGACCGTTATCTGTGTAAACATGAAAATATCTACACAGCTATCTCTAGAAACATGGAAATACCTACACCGCCATCTCTATAAACATGGAAATACCTACAAAGTCATCTGTATAAACATGGAAATATCTACACAGCCATCTGTATAAACATGGAAATATCTACACAGCCATCTGTATATACATGGAAATATCTACTCCGCTATCTGTATACACATGGAAATATCTACACCGCTATTTTTATAAACAAGGAAATATGTACACCGCCATCTGTTTAGACATGGAAATATATACACAGACATCTGTTTATACATGGAAATATCTACACCGCTATCTGTATAAACATGCTAATAACTACACCGCTATCTGTATAAATGTGGAAATATTTGCACCGCTATCCCTATAAACATGGTAATATCATCACAGAGATCTGTATAAACATGGAAATATCTACACCATGATATGTACAAAAATGGAAATATCTATACCACGATCTGCATAAACATGGAAATATCTACACCGTGATCTGTATAAACATGGAAATATCTACACAGCCATCTCTATAAACATGGAAATATCTACACCCCTATCTGTATAAACATGGAAATATCCACAAAGCTATCTCTGTAAACATGTAAAAATCAACACCGCTATCTCTATGAACATGGAAATATCTACACCGCCATCTCTATAAACATGGAAATATCTACAACGCGATCAGTATAAACATGGAAATATCTACACCGCTATCTGTATAAACATGGAAATATCTACACCGCTATCTTTATAAACATGGAAATATCTGCAACTCTATCTGTATAAACATAGAAGTATCTACACGGCTATTTGTGTAAACAAGAAAATATCTGCACCGCTATCTGTATAAAGATGGAAATATCTACACCACTATCTGTAAAACGTGGAAATATCTACACCGCTCTCTGTATAAACGTGGAAATATCTACACCAATATCTGTATAAACAAGGAAATATCTACACTGCCATCTGTATAAACATGGAAATACCTACACCGCTGTCTGTATAAATATTGAAATATCCACACCTCTATCTCTATAAACATGGAAATACCTACACCGATTTCTCTATAAACATGGAAATATCTACACCACAATCTCTATAAACATGAAAATATCTACACCGCCATCTTCAGAAACATGGATGTATCTACACCACCATCTGTATAAACATGAAAATATCTACACCACTATCTGTATAAACATGGAAATACCTTCCCTGCCATTTGTATAAACATGGAAATTTCTACACCACCATCTGTATAAAGATGGAAATATCTACACCGCAATCTGTATAAATATGGAAATACCTACACCGCTACCTCTATAGACATGAAATATATACACCGCCATGTGTATAAACATGGAAATATCTACACTGCCATCTGTATAAAGATGGAAATATCTACACCGCGAGCTGTATAAACATGGAAATATCTACACCGCTATCTGTATAAACATGGAATAACAACACCATTATCTGTATAAACGTGGAAATATCTGCACCGCTATCTCTATAACCATGAAAATACTTACACCACCATCTCTATAAGCATGGAAATATTTACACCGCTATCTCTATAGACATAGAAATAACTACAACGCCATCCCTATAAACATGGAAATATCTACACCGCCATCTGCGTAAACATGGAAATATCTACACAGATATCTGTATAAACATGGAAATATCTACACTGCCATCTGTACAAACTTGGAAATATCTACACTGACACCTGTAGAAAGATGGAAATGTCTACAAAGCGATCTGTATAAAAATGGGAATTTCTACACCGCTACCTGTAAACATGGAAATATCTACACCGCTATCTGTATCAACATCGAAATAACTACACCGCAATCTGTATAAACATGGAAATATCTACAATGCTATCTCTGTAAACATGGAAATATCTACACAGCTATCTGTGTAAACTTGGAAATATCTACACTGCTATCTGTGTAAATTTGGCAATACTTACACCACAATCTGTGCAAAGATGGAAATAACTACACCGCTATCTCTGTAAACATGGAAATATCTACACCGATATCTGTATAAACATGGAAATATCTACAGAGCCGTCTGTATAAACATGGAAATATCTACAGCGCCATTTCTATAAACATGGATATATTTACACCTCTATCTGTATAAACATGGAAATATCTACATCGCTATCTGTATAAACAGGGAAATATCTCCACCGCTATCTGTATAAACATGGAAATATCTACACCGCTATCTGTATAAACATGGAAATATCTACACCTCTATTTGTATAAACATGGAAATATATATAATGCTATCTGTGTAAACATGGAAACATCTACACAGCTATCTGTGTAAACTTGGAAATATCTACCCAGCTATCTGTGTAAAAATGGAAATATCTACACAGCAATCTGTGCAAAAATGGAAATATCTACACCGCTATCTCCGTAAACATGGAAATATCAGCACCGCCATCTGTACAAACCTGGAAATATCTACACCGCTATCTGTATAAACATAGAAATACCTACACTGCAGTCTGTATAAACATGGAAATATCTACTCCGGTATCTGTATAAACATGGAAATATCTACACCACAATCTGTATAAACATGGAAATATTTACTCCACTATCTGTATAAACCTGGAAATATCTACAATGCTATCTCTATAAATATGGAAATATCTACACCGCCATCTGTATAAACATGGAAACAACTACACAGTCATGTGTAGGAACATGGAAATATCTACACCACCGATTGTATAAAGATGGAAATATCTACAACGTTATCTGTATAAACATGGAAATATCTACACAGTGATCTGTATAAACATGGAAATATGTACAGCACTCTCTGAATAAAGATGGAAATATCTACACCACTATCTGTAAAAACATGGAAATATCTACAACACTATCTGTATAAATATGGAAATATTTACAACGCTACCTCAGTAAACATGGAAATAGCTACACCGCTATCTCTATAAACATGGAAATATCTACACCGCCATCTGTATTAACATGGAAATATCTACAAAGTCATCTGTATAAACCTGGAAATATCTACACTGTCATCTATATAAACATGGAAATATCTACAGAGAACTCTTTATAAACATGGAAATATCTCCATTGCTATCTGTATAAACATGGACATACCTCCACCACAATCTGTATAAACATGAAAATATCTACACCGCTATCTCTATAAACATGGAAATATCGACACTGCCATCTGTACAAACATGGTAATATCTACACGGTCATCTGTAGAAATATGGAAATATCTACATCGCTATCTCTATAAACATGGAAATAACTACACCGCTATCTCTATAAGTATGGAAATATCTACACCGCTATCTCCATCATCATGGAAATATATACACCGCCATCTCTTTAAACATGGAGTTATCTACAACGCCATCTACATAAACAAGAAAATATCTACATTGCCATCTATATAAACATGGAAATATCTACACCGCCATCTCCATAAACATGAAAATATCTACACTGCCATTCGTGGAAAGATGGAAATATCTACACCGCAATCTGTACAAACGTGGAAATATCTACACCGCTATGTGTATAAACATGGAAATACCTACACCGCAATCTGTATAAACATGGAAATATCTACACCGCTATCTGTATAGATATGAAATATCAAAACCGCTATCTCAATAAAAATGGAAATAGCTACACTGCTATCTGTATAAACATGGAAATATCCTCACTGCTAACTCTATGAACATGGATATATCTACACCGCTATCTCTATGAACATGGAAATATCTACACAGCCATCTCTATAGACATGGAAATATCTACACCGCCATCTGTATAAACATGGAAATATCTACACCGCTATCTGTATAAACATGGAAATATCTACACCGCTATCTGTATAAACATGGAAATATCTACACTGCGATCTGTATAAACATGGAAATGTCTACACCGCGATCTGTAGAAACATGGAAATAACTTCCCCACAAGCTGTATAAACATGGAAATATCTACACCGCTACCTGTATAAACATGGTAATATCTACACCACCATCTATATAAACATGGAAATATCTACACCGCCATCTGTATAAACATGGAAATATCTACAATTCCATCTGCAGAAAGATGGAAATATCTACACCGCAATCAGTGTAAACATGCAAATATCTACACCAATATCTGTAAAAACATGGAAATATCTACCCCGCTATCTGTATAAACATGGAAATATCTACACCGCCATTTGCATAAACATGGAAATATCTACACCGCGATCTGTATAAACATGGAAATATCTACACAGCTATCTCTTTAAACATGGAAATATCTACACCGCCATCTGTATAAACATGGAAATACCTACAAAGTCATCTGTATAAACATGGAAATATCTACACAGCCATCTGTATAAACATGGAAATATCTACACAGCCATCTGTATAAACATGGAAATATCTACACAGCCATCTGTATATACATGGTAATATCTACACCGCTGTCTGTATAAACATGGAAATAACTACACCGCTATTTGTATAAACAAGGAAATATCTACACCGTGATCTGTATAAACATGGAAATAACTACACCGCTACTTGTATAAACAAGGAAATATCTACATCGCCATCTGTTTAAACATGAAAATATATACACAGACATCTGTTTATACTTGGAAATATCTACACCGCTATCTGTATAAACATGCTAATAACTACACCGCTATCTGCATAAATGTGGAAATATTTGAACCGCTATCCCTATAAACATGGTAATATCAACACCGCAATCTGTATAAACACGGAAATATCTACACCATGATGTGTATAAACTTGGAAATATCTACACCGCGATCTGTATAAACATGGAAATATCTACACCGTGATCTGTATAAACATGGAAATATCTACACCGCCATCTCTATAAACATGGAAATATCTACACCCCTATCTGTATAAACATGGAAATATCCACACCGCTATCTCTATTATCATGGAAAAATCAACACCGCTATCTCTATGAACATGGAAATATCTACACCGCCATCTCTATAAACATGGAAATATCTACACCGCGATCAGTATAAACGTGGAAATATCTACTGCGATATCTCTATAAACATGGAAATATCTCCACTGCTATCTCTATAAACATCAAAATATCTACACCGCCATTTGCATAAACATGGAAATATCTACACCGCTATCTATATAAACATGGAAATAACTACACCACTATCTGAATAAACATGGAAATATCTACACCGCCATCTACATATCCATGGAAATATCTGCGCCACCGTCTGCATAAACATGGAAATATCTACACGGTCATCTGTGTACGGATGGAAATATCAACACCGCCATCTGTACAAACATGGAAATATCTACACCGCTATCTGTATAAACATGGAAATATCTACACCGCGGTGTGTGTAAACATGGAAATATCTAAACTGCTATCTGTATAAACATGGAAATATCTACACCGCTATCTCTATAAACATGGAAATATCTACACCGTGATCTGTATAAACATGGAAATATTTACACTGATATCTGTATAAACATGGAAATATCTACAGCGTTATCTCTATAAATATGGAAATACCTACACGGCTATCTCTATAAACATGGAAATATCTACACCGCCATCTGTATAAACCTGGAAATATCTACACTGCTATCTCTATCAACATGGAAATGTCTACAATGCCATCTGTAAAAACATGGAAACACCTATACAGTCATCTGTATAAACATGGAAATATCTACACTACCATCTGTAAAAACATGGAAATATCTACAATGCCATCTGTATACACATGGAAATATCTACACTGCTTTCTGTATAAACATAGAAATACCTACATCGCTATCTGTATAAACAGGGAAATATCTCCACCGCTATCTGTATAAACATGGAAATATCTACACCGCTATCTCTATAAACATGGAAATATCTACACCGTGATCTGTATAAACATGAAAATATTTACACTGCTATCTGTATAAACATGGAAATATCTACACCGTTATCTGTATAAATATGGAAATACCTACACCGCTATCTCTATAAACATGGAAATATCTACACCGACATCTGTATAAACCTGGAAATATCTACACTGCTATCTCTATCAACATGGAAATATCTTCAATGCCATCTGTAACAACATGGAAACACCTATACAGTCATCTGTATAAATATGGAAATATTTACACTACCATCTGTAAAATCATGGAAATATCTACAATGCCATCTGTATACACATGGAAATATCTACACCGCTTTCTGTATAAACATGGAAATATCTACATCGCTATCAGGTATAAACAGGGAAATATCTCCACCGCTATCTGTATAAACATGGAAATATCTACACCGCTATCTGTATAAACATGGAAATATCTACACCGCTATCTCTATAAACATGGAAATATCTACACCGCTATCTGTGTAAACATGGAAATATCTGCACAGCTATCTGTGCAAACTTGGAAATATCTACACAGGTATCTGTGCAAAAATGGAAATATCTACACGGCAATCTGTGCAAAGATGGAAATATCTACACTGCTATCTCTGAAAACATGGAAATATCTACACCGCTATCTCTATAAACATGGAAATATCTACACAGCTATCTGTATAAACAAGGAAATATCTACACCGCCATCTGTAGAAACACGGAAATATCTACACCGCCATCCGTATAAAAATGGAAATACCAACAACGCTATCTGTAGAAATATAGGAATATCTACACCGCTATCTCTATAAACATGGAAATACCAACACCGCTTTCTCTATAAAGATGGAAATATCTACATCGCAATCTCTATAAACATGGAAGTATCTACACCGCCATCTCTATAAACATGAAAATATCTACACCGCCATCTTCAGAAACATGGCTGTATCTACACCGCCATCTGTATAAACATGCAAATATCTACACCACTATCTGTATAAACATGGAAAAAATTTTCTCTGCCTTCTGTATAAAGATGGAAATATCTGCACTGCGATTTGTATAAACATGGAAATATCTACACCGCTATCTCTATAAACAAGGAAATATCTACACTGCTATCTGTATAAACATGGAAATATCTACACCGCTATCTGTATAATCCAGGTAAGATCTACACCGCTATCTGTATAAATATGGAAATATCTACAACGCTATCTCTCTAAACCTGGAAATGTCTTCACCGCTATCTGTATAAACATGGAAATATCTACATCGTTATCTCTATAAACATGAAAACATCTACACTGACATATGTATAAACATGGAAATAACTTCACAGTCATCTGTATAAACATGGAAATATCTACACCACCATCTGTATAAACATGGAAATATCTACATGGAAAGCTGTATAAACATGGAAATATCTAGAGAGTCATCTCTATAAACATTGAAATATCTATACCGCTATCTGTATAAACATGGAAATACCCACACCGCTATCTGTATAAACATGGAAATAACCACACCGCTATCTGTATGAATATGGAAATATCTGCACTGCTACCTTTATAAACATGGAAATATCTTCAACTCTATCTGTGTAAACATAGAAATATCTACAAGTCTATTTGTGTAAACATGGAAATATCTGCACCGCTATCTGTATAAAGATGGAAATATCTACACCAGTATCTGTAAAACGTGGAAATATCTACACCGCTCTCTGTATAAACATGGAAATAACTACACTGCCATCTGTGGAAAGATGGAAATATCTACACCACGATCTGTATAAATTTGAAAATATCTACACCGCTATCTGTGTAAAGATGGAAATATCTACACCGCAATCTGTGCAAAGATGGAAATATCTACACCGTTATCTTTATAAACATGGAAATATCTACATCGCTATCTCTATAAACATAGAGATAACTACACCGCCATCTCTATAAACATGGAAATATCTACACCACCATCTGCATAAACTTGGAAACACCTACACAGACATCTGTATAAACATGGACATATCTACACCGCCATCTCTATAAACATGAAAACATCTACACCGCCATCTTCAGAAACATGGATGTATCTACACCGCCATCTGTAAAAACATGGAAATATCTACAATGCTATCTCTGTAAACATGGAAGTATCTACACAGGTATCAGTGTAAACTTGGAAATATCTACACCGCTATCTGTGTAAATTTGGCAATACCTACAGCGCAATCTGTGCAAAGACGGAAATATCTACAACGCTACCTCTGTAAACATGGAAATATCTACAACGCTATCTGTATAAACATGGAAATATCTACACTGCCATCTGTATAAACATGGAAATATCTACTCCGCCATCTGTATATACATGGAAATATCTACACAGTCATCTGTATAAACATGGAAATACCTACACCACCATCTCTGTAATCGTGAAAATATTTACATCGCCAGCTCCATAAACATGGAACAATCTACACCGCTATCTGTATAAACATAGATATAACAACACTGTTATGTGTATAAACATGGAAATATCTAAACCGATATCTGTATAAACATGGAAATATCTACACCGCCATCTGTATAAACATGGAAATAACTTAACCGCTATCTGTATAAACATGGAAATATCTACAGTACCATCTCTATAAAGATGGAAATATCCACACCACGAGCTGTATAAACGGAAATATCTACAACACTAGTTGTATAAACATGGAAATACCAACACCGCTATCTGTATAAACATGGAAATATCTACACTGCTATCTGTATAAACATGGAAATATCTACACAAATATCTCTATAAACATGGAAATACCTACACCGCCATCTCTATACACATAGAAATATCTACTCCGCTATCTCTATAAACATAGAAATATCTACACCGCCATCTCTATAAACATGGAAATATCTACACCGCCATCTGCATGAACATGGAAATATCTACACCACTATCTGTATAAACATGGAAATATCTACACTGTCATCTGTATAATCATTGAAATAACTACACTTCCATCTGTGGAAAGATGGAAATATCTACACCAAGATCTGTATAAATATGAAAATATCTACACCGCTATCTTTGCAAAGATGGAAATATCAACACCGTTATCTCTGTAAACATGGAAATATCTACACCACTATCTGTATAAACATGGAAATATCTACACCGCTATCTGTATAAATATGGAAATATCTACACCGCAATTTGTGTAAACACAGAAATCTCTACACAGTCATCTGTATAGACATGGAAATACCTACACAGCCATCTGTATAAACATGGATGTACCTACACAGCTATCTCTATAAACAAGGAAATACCTTCACCGCTATCTCTATAAACATGGAAATATCTACACCGCAATCTCTACAAACATGGAAATATCTACACGGCCATTTATATAAACATGAAAATATCTACACCGCCATCTCCATAAACATGGAACTATCTACACCACCACCTGTATAAACTTGGAAATATCTACACCGCTATCTTTATAAAGATAGAAATATCTACACTGCTATCTCTTTAAACATGGAAATATCTACACCACTATCTGTATAAAGTTGAAAATATCTACAAAGCTATCTGTATAAAGTTGAAAATATCTACAAAGCTATCTGTATAAAGTTGAAAATATCTACAACGCTATCTGTATAAACATGGAAATATCTTCATCGCCATCTGTATAAACATGGAAATAACTACAAAGTCATCTGTATAAACATGTAAATATCTATACCGCCATCTCTATGAACATGAAAACATCTACACCGCCATCTTCAGAAACATGGATGTATCTACACCGCCATCTGTAAAAACATGGAAATATCTACACCACTATCTGTATAAACATGGAAATACCTTCACTGCTATCTGTATACATATGGAAATATCTACACCGCCATCTGTATACAGATGCAAATATCCACACCGCAATCTGTATAAATATGGAAATACCTTCACCACTATCTCTATAGACATGGAAATATCTACACCGCTATCTGTATAAACATGGAAATATCTACACTGCCATCTGCATAAAGATGGAAATATCTACACCGCGAGCTGTATAAACATGGAAATATCTACACCACTATCTGTATAAACATGGAAATACCAACACCGCTATCTGTATAAACATGGGAATATGTACACCGCTATCTCTATAAACATGAAAATACTTACACCACCATCTCTATAAACATGGAAATATCTACAACGCTATCTCTATAAACATGGAAATATCTACACCACCATCTGCATAAACTTGGCAACATCTACACAGACATCTGTATAAACATGGACATATCTACACCGCCACCTCTATAAACATGAAAACATCTACACCGCCATCTTCAGAAACATGGATGTATCTACACCGCCATCTGTAAAAACATGGAAATATCTACACCACTATCTGTATAAACATGGAAATACCTTCACTGCTATCTGTATAAATATGGAAATATCTACACTGCCATCTGTATACAGATGGAATTATCCACACTGGAATCTGTATAAATATGGAAATAGCGTCACTGCTATCTCTATAGACATGGAAATATCTACACCGCTATCTGTATAAACATGGAAATATCTACACTGCCATCTGTATAAAGATGGAAATATCTACACCGCGAGCTGTATAAACATGGAAATATCTACACCGCCATCTCTATAAACATGAAAATATCTACACAGCCATCTCCATAAACATGGAACAATCTACACTGCCTTCTGTGGAAACATGGAAATTTGTACATCGCTATCTGTATAAACATGGAAATACCAACACCACTATCTGTATAAACATGGAAATATCTACAGCTCTATTTGTATAAACATGGAAATATCTACACCACTATCTCTATAAACATGGAAATACCTACACCGCCATCTCCATAAACATGGAATTACCTACAACGCTATCTCTACAAACCTTGAAATATCTACACCACCATCTCTATGAACATTTAAATATCTACACCGCCATCTGCATAAACATGGAAATAATTTCACCGCCTTCTGTATAAACATGGAATTATCAACACTGCCATCTCTATAAACATTGAAATATCTACACTGCCATCTGTAGAAAGATGGAAATATCTACACCGACATCTGCACAAACATGGAAATATCTACACCTCTATCTGTAAAAACATGGAAATATCTACACAGCTATCTGTATAAATATGGAAATATCTACACCGCTATCTCTATGAACACGGAAATGTCTACACCGCTATCTTTATAAACATGGAAATATCTAAACCGCCATCTGTATAAACATGGAAATACCTACACAGTCATTTGTATGAACATGGAAATATCTAAACCACTATATGTCTAAACATGGAAATATTTACACTGCCATCTGTATAAACATGGAAATATCTACAAAGCCATCTCTATAGACATGGAAATATCTACACTGCTATCTGTATAAACATGCAAATATCGACACCACGATTTGTATAAACATGGAAATATCTACAACGCTATCTGTGTAAACATGGAAATATCTACACTACCATCTGTGTAAACTTGGAAATATCTACACCGTTATCTGTATAAACATGGAAATATCTCCACCGCTACCTGTATAAACATGGAAATGTATACACCGCTGTCTGTATAAATATGGAAATATATACACTGCTATCTCTATAAACTTGGAAATGTCTACACCGCAATCTGTATAAACATAGAAATATCTATATGGCTATCTCTACAAACATGGAAATATCTACACCACCATTTGTATAAACATGGAAATACCTACACAGCCATCTGTATAAACATGGAAATATCTACAACACTATCCGTATAAACATGGAAATATATACACTGACATCTGTATATACATGCAAATATCTACACAGCAATATCTATAAACATGGAAGTATCTACCCCACCATCTGTAAAAACATGGAAATATCTACACCTCCATCTGTATAGACATGGAAATATCTACACCGCCATCTGTATAAACATGGAATTATCTACACCGCTATCTCTATAAACATGGAAACACCTATACCGCTATCGGTATAAACATGGAAATATCTACACCGCTATCTGTATAAACATGGAAATATCTCCACAGCTATCTGTATAAACGTGGAAATATCTCCACCGCTATCTGCATACTCATGGAAATATGTACACCGCTATCTGTATAAACATGGAAATAACTACCGCACTATCTGTATAAACATGGAAATATCTACACCGCTATCTTTATAAACCTGGAAATATCTGCATCGCTATCTGTATAAACATGGAAATGTCTACACCGCTATCTCTATAAACATGGAAATATCTACACCGCTATCTGTATAAATATGGAAATATCTGCACCGCAATCTTTATAAACATGGAAATATCTATACCGCAATCTGTATAAACATGGAAATATCTACAAAACTATCTCTGTTAACATGGAAATGTCTACACCGCTATCTGTGGAAACATGGAAATATGTACACTTCTATCTGTGTAAAGATGGAAATATCTACACCGCTATCTGTGAAAATATGGAAATATATACACCACTATCTCTATAAACATGGAAATATCTACACCGTTATCTGTATAAATATGGAAATATCTACACCACGATCTCTATAAACATGGAAATAGCCACATCGCTATCTGCATAAACATGGAAATTACACCGCTACCAGTATAAAAATGGAAGTATCTACACCGCCATCTGAATAAACAAGGAAATATTTTACACTGCTATCTGTATAAACATGGAAATATCTACACCATTATCTGCACAAACATGGAAACACCAACCCTGCCATCTGTATAAACATGGAAATATCTACACCGCCATATGTAAAAACATGGAAATAACTACACTGTCATCTGTATAAACATGGAAATACCTACACATCCATCTGTATAAAAATGGAAATATCTACACTGCCATCTATATACACAAGGAAATATGTACACTGCCATCTGTATGAACACGGAAATATCTACACCGCTATCTCTATAAATATTGAAATACCTACACCGCCATCTGTATAAACATGGAAATATCTACACCGCTATCTGTATAAAGATGGAAACATCTACACCGCTATCTATATAAACATAGAAATATTTGCACTACTATCTCTATAAACATGGAAATATCTACACCGCCATCTGTAAAAACATGAAGATATCTACACAGTCATCTGTATAAACTTGGAAATATCTACACCGCCTTGTGTATAAACATGGATATATACCCAACGCTATCTGTAAACATGGAAATATCTCCAATGCTATCTCTATAAACATGGAAATACCTACACCGCTATCTCTATAAACATGGAAATATCTCCACCGCTATCTGTATAAACATGGAAATATCTACACCGCTATGTGTATAAACATGGGAATATCTACATCGCTAACTGAATAAACATGGAAATATCCCCAGCGCTATCTCTATAAACATGGAAATACCTACACCGCTATCTTTGTAAACATGGAAATATCTACCCCGCTACCTGTATAAACATGGAAATATCTACAACACTATCGGTGTAAACATGGGAATATCTTCACAGTTATCTGTGTAAACATGGAAATATGTACACCGCTATCTGTGCAAAGATGGAAATATCTTCACCGCAATATGCGCAAATATGGAAATATCTACACGGCTATCTCTGTAAACATGGAAATATCTACACTGCTATCTGTATAAACATGGAAATATCTACACTGCTCTCTGTATAAACATGGAAATACCTACACCGCTATATGCATAAACATGGAATTATCTACATCGCTATCTCTATAAACATAGAAATAACTTAAACGCCATCTCTGTAAACATGGAAATATCTACACCGCCATCAGCATATACATGGAAATATCTACACTGCCATCTGTATAAACATGGAAATATCTACAACAATATCTGTGTAAACATGGAAATATCTATACAGCTCTCAGTGTAAACATGCAAATATGTATACCGCTTTCTGTGAAATATGAAAACATGTACACCGCAATCTGTGCAAATATCAAAATATCTACACCGCTATCTCTCTAAACATGGAAATACCTACCCCGTTATGTGTGTAAACATGGAAATATCTTCACCGCTATCTGTATAAACATGGAAATATCTACACCACGATCTGTAAAAACATGGAAATGTCTACACCGCTATCTGTATGTACATGGAAATATATACACCGCAATCTGTATAAACTTGGAAATATCTACTCTGCTATCTCTATAAATATTGTAATACCTACAACGCTATCTCTATAAACATGGAAATGTCTACACCGCTATCTTCATAAACATGGAAATATCTACATGGCTATCTCTATAAACATGGAAATATCTACACTGCTATCTGTATAGACATGGAAATAGCCACACCACTATCTGTATAAACATGGAAATACCAACACCGATATCTGTATAAATATGGAAATATCTACACCGCTATCTGTATAAATATGGAAATATCTACACTGCTGTCTGTATAATTAAGGAAATATCTACTCCACCATCTGTATAAACATGGAAATATCTACAACGCCATCTGTATAAACATGGAAATATCTACACCGCTATTGTGTAAATATGGAAATAACTACATGGCCATCTGTATAAACACGGAAATATCTACACTGCCATCTGTAGAAAGATGGAAATATGTACACCGCTATCTCTATAAATATGGAAATATCAACACCGCCATCTCTATAAACATAAAATTATCTACACTGCCATCTCCATAAAGATGGAAGTATCTACTCCGCCATGTGTATAAACACGGAAATATCTACACCACCATCTGTGTAAACATGGAAATAACTACACCGCTCTCTGTATAAACATGGAAATACCTACACCGCTATCTTTATAAACATGGAAATATCTACACTGATATCTCTATAAACATGGAAGTATCTACACCACCATCTGTATAAACATGCAAATATCTACACAGTCATCTGTATAAACATGGAAATATCTGCACCACCATCACTATAAACTTGGAAACATCTACACTGCCAACGGTATACACATGGAAATATCTACACAGCCATCTGTTTAAACATTGGAATATCTACACTGCTATCTCCATAAACATGGAAATAACTACACCTCTATCTCTATAAACATGGAAATATCTTCACTGCAGTCTCTATAAACATGGAAATATCTACACCGCAATCTCTATAAACATGAAAATATCTACACCGCCATCTCCAGAAACATGGAATTATGTACACCGCCATCTGTGTAAACATGGAAATATCAACACCACTATCTGTATAAACATGGAAATATCCACACTGCCATCTGTATAAAGATGGAAGTATCTACACCGCAAGCTGTATAAACATGGAGATATCTACACCGCTATATGTATAAACATGGAAACAACAACAGCACTATCTGTATGAACATGGAAATATCTACACCGCTATCTGTATAAACATGTAAATGTCTACACTTTTATCTCTATAAACATGGAAATATCTACACCGCCATCTGTGTAAACATGCAAATATCTAAACACTCATCAGTGTAAACATGGAAATATCTACACCACCATCTCTATTCACATGGAAATATCTACACTTCCATCTGCATACACATGGAAATATCTACACAGCCATCTGTATAAACATGGAAATATCTACACCGTTATCTCTGTAAACACGGAAATATCTGCACCACTATCTGCATAAACATGGAAATATCTACACCGCCATCTGTATAAAGATGGAAATAACTACACCGCGAGCTGTATAAACTTGGAAATATCTACACCGCTATCTGTATAAACATGGAAATATCAACACCGCTATCTGTATAAACATGGAAATATCTACAATGCTGTCTGTGTAAACATGGAAATACCTACACAGGTATCCGTGTAAACTTGGAAATATCTACACAGCTATCTGTGTAAAGATGGAAATATCCACACCGAAATCTGTGCAAGGAAGGAAATATCTACACCGCTACATGTGTAAACATGGAAATATCTACACCGCTATCTGCATAAACATATAAATATCTACACCGCTGTCTGTATAACGTGGAAATATCTACATCGATATCAGTATAAATGTGGAAATATCTCCACCGCTATCTGTATAAAGATGCACATATCTACACTGTTATCTGTATGAACATGGAAATATCTACAACGCTATCTGCATAAACATGGAAATATCTACACTGTTATCTCTATAAACATGGAAATATCTACACCGCCATCTGTATAAACATACAAACATCTACACAGTCATCTGTATAAACATGGAAATATCTACACCATCATATCTATAAACATGGAAATATCTAAATTGCCATCTGTATACACATGGAAATATCTACAAAGCCATCTGTAGAAACGTGGAAGTATCTACACCGCTATCTCTATAAACATGGAAATACCTACACCGCCATCCCTATAAACATGGAAATATACCCACTGCTATCTGTATAAACATGGAAATATCTCCAATGCTATCTCTGTAAACATTGAAATATGTACACCGCTATCTGTATAAACATGGAAATATCTCCACCGCTATCTGTATAAACATGGAAATATCTACACCGCTATCTGTATAAACATTGGAATATCTACATCGCTATGTGAATATATATGGAAATATCCCCAGCGGTATCTCCATAAACATGGAAATATCTACACCGCCATCTGTATAAACATGGAAATAAATACACAGTCATCTGTATAAACATGGAAAAATCTACACCACTATCTGTATACACATGGAAACATCTACAACGCCATCGGTATAAACATGGAAATATCTACACAGCCATCTGTATAAACATGGAAATATCTATTCAGCCATCTCTATAAACATGGAAATATCTACACAGCTATCTGTATAAACATGGAAACATCTACACCTGCATCTGGAAAAACGTGGAAATATCTACACAGTCATCTGTATAAACATGGAAATATCTACATCTCCATGTGAATAAACATGGAAATATCTACACTGCCATCTGTATACCCATGGAAATATCTACACAACCATCTGTATAAACATGGAAATGTCTACACCGCTATCTCCATAAACATGGAAATACGTACACCGCAATCTGTGTAAACATGGAAATATCTACACCGCTAGCTGTATAAACATGGAAATATCTACATGGATATCTCTAAAAACATGGAAATATCCACACTGCTATCTGTATAAACATGGAAATACCTACACTGCTATGTGTATAAACATGGAATAATCTACACCGCTATCTCTATAAACATAGAAATATGTAAAACGCCATCTCTATAACATGGACATATCTGCACCGCCATCAGCATAAACATGCAAATAACTACACCGCCATCAGTATAAACATGAAAATATCTTCATCATCAACTCTATAAACATGGAAACATCTACACTGCCATCTGTAGAAAGATGGAAATATCTACACAGAGATCTGCGTAAACATGGAAATATGTACACCTCTACCTGTATAAACTTGGAAATATCTACACCACTATCTCTATAAACATGGAAATATCTACACTGCCGTGTGTATAAACATGGAAATATCTACAAAGCTGTCTCCATAAACATGGAAATATTTACACTGCTATCTGTATAAACATGGAAATATCTGCACTACCATCTGTATAAACATGGAAATATCTACACTGCCATCTGTATACACATGGAAATACCTACACAGCTATCTGTATAAGCATGGAAATATCTACACCGTTGTCTCTATAAACATGGAATTAGCTACACCACAATCTGCATAAACATGGAAATATCTACACCTTTCTCTGTATAAACATGGAAATATCTACACCGCTATCTGTATAAACATGGAAATATCTACACCGCTATCTTGATAAACATGGAAATATCTTCACCGCTATATGTACAAACATGGAAATATCTACAACAATATTTGTGTAAACATGGAAATATCTACACACCTATCTGTGTAGACATGGAAATATGTACAACGCTATCTGTGTAAAGATGAAAATATGTAAACCCCAATCTGTGCAAATATCAAAATATCTACACCGCTATCTCTGTAAACATGGAAATATCTACCCCATTATCTGTATAAATATGGAAATATCTACACCGCTATCAGTATAAACATGGAAATATCTACACCACGATCTGTATAAACATGGAAATGTCTACACTGCTATCTGTATAAACATGGAAATATCTACACCTCTATCAGCATAAACATGGAAATATCTACACTGCTATCTCTATAAATATTGAAATACCTACAACGCTATCTCTATAAACATGGAAATGTCTACACCGCTATCTTTATAAACATGGAAATATCTACATGGCTAACTCCATAAACATCGTAATATCTACACCACCACCTGTATAACCATGGAAATACCTACACAGTCATCTGTATAAACATGGAAACTTCTACACCGCTATCTGTATAAACATGGAAATATCTACACTGCCATCTGTATAAACAAGGAAATATCTACACCGCTATCTGTACAAACTTGGGAAAATCTACACAGTTATCTCTATAAACATGGAAATATCTACACTGCTGTCTGTATAAACATAGAAATAACGACACCGTATTTGTATAAACATGGAAATATCAACACCGCCATGTGTAAAAACATGAAAATATCTACACAGTCATCTGTATAAACCTGGAAATATCTACACTGCCATCTGTATACACATGGAAATATCTACACAGCCATCTGTATAAACATGGAAATGTCTACACCGCTATCTCTATAAACATGGAAATACCTGCACCGCAATCTGTATAAACATGGAAATATCTACACCGCTATCTGTATAAACATGGAAATACCTACACTGCCGTCTGTATAAAGATTGAAATAACTACACCGCGAGCTGTATAAACATGGAAATACCAACACCGATATCTGTATAAACATGGAAATATCTACACCGCTATCTGTATAAACATGGAAATATCTACACTGCTATGTGTAAAATCAAGGAAATCACTACTCCACCATCTGTATAAACATGGAAATATCTACAACGCCATCTGAATAAACATGGAAATATCTACACCGCTATCTGTATAAATATGGAAATATCTACACCGCTATCTCTATAAACATGGAAATATCTACACCACCGTCTGTATAAACATGCAAATATCTACACATTCATCTGTATAAACATGGAAATATCTACACAACCATCACTATAAACATGGAAGTATCTACACTACCATTGGTATACACATGGAAATATGTACACAGCCATCTATATAAACATGGAAATATCTACACCGCTACTTCCATAAACATGGAAATACCTACACCGCTATCTCTATAAACATGGAAATATCTACACCCCAATCTCTATAAACATGGAAATATCTACACCGCAATCTCTATAAACCTGAAAATATCTACACCGCCATCTCCAGAAACATGGAACTATCTACACCGCCATCTGAATAAACATGGAAATATCTACACTGCCATCTGTAAAAACATGGAAATATCTATACCGCAGTCTCTATAAACATGGAAATATCTCCACCGCTATCTGTATAAACCTGAAAATATCTACACCGCTATCTGTATAATCATGGACATATCTATACCGCAATCTGTATAAACATGGAAATATCTATCACGCTATGTGTGTAAACATGGAAATATCTACACCACGGTCTGTATAAACATGTTAATATCTACACCACTATCTGTATAAACATGTAACTATCTACACCACGATCTGTATAAACATGGAAATATCTACACCGCTATCTGTATAAACATGGAAAAACCTTCACCGCTATCTGTGCAAACATGAAAATATCTACAACGCCGCCTATATAAACATGGAAATATCTACAATGCCATCTCTATAAAGATGGAAATATCTACACCGCGAGCTGTATAAACATGGAAATATCTACAACGCTAGTTGTATAAACATGGAAATACCAACACCGCTATCTGAATAAACATGGAAATACCTACACCGCCATCTCTATACACATAGAAATATCTACACCGCTATCTCTATAAACATAGAAATATCTACACCGCCATCTCTATAAACATGGAACTAACTACTCCGCTATCTGTATAAACATGGAAATATCTACACCGCTATCTGTATAAACATGGAAATATCTACACCGCTATCTGTATAAACATGGAAATATCTACACCTCTATCTGCATAAACATGGAAATATCTACAATGCTATCTGTGTAAACATGGAAATATCTACACAGCTATCTGTGTAAACTTGGAAATATCTACACAGGTATCTGTGTAAAGATGGAAATATCTACACGGCAATCTGTGCAAAGAGGGAAATATCTACACCGCTATCTCTGAAAACATGGAAATATCTACACCGCTGTCTGTATAAACGTGGAAATAGCTACACCGCTATCTGTAGAAATATGGAAATATCTACACTGCTATCTCTATAAACATGGAAATACCAACACCTCTTTCTCTATAAACATGGAAATATCTACATCGCAATCTCTATAAACAAGGAATTATCTACACCGCCATCTCTATAATCATGAAAATACCTACACCGCCATCTTCAGAAACATGGCTGTATCTACACCACCATCTGTTTAAACATGGAAATATCTACACCACTATCTGTATAAACATGGAAAAACCTTCAATGCCATCTGTATAAAGATGGAAATATCTGCTCTGTGAGTTGTATAATCATGGAAATATCTACACCGCTATCTCTATAAACATGGAAATACCTACAACGCCATCTCTATAAACATGGAAGTATCTACACCGCTATCTCTATAAACATGGAAATAAATTCACCGCTGTCTGTATAAACCTGGAAAGATCTACACAGCTATCTGTATAAATATGGAAATATCTACAACGCTGTCTCTCTAAACATGGAAAAATCTACACCGCTATCTGTATAAACATGGAAATATCTACATCCTTATCTCTATAAACATGTAAATATCTACACTGACATCTGTATAAACATGGAAATAACTTCACAGTCATCTTTATAAACATGGAAATATCTACACCACCATCTGTATAAACATGGAAAAATCTACACGGAAAGCTGTATAAACATGGAAATATCTAGACAGTCATCTCTATAAACATGGAAATACCTATACCGCTATCTGTATAAACATGGAAATACCCACACCGTTCTCTGTATAAACATGGAAATAGCCACACCGCTATCTGTATAAACATGGAAATGTCTGCACCGCTATCTTTATAAACATGGAAATATCTGCAACTCTAACTGTGTAAACATAGAAATATCTACACGGCTATTTGGTAAACATGGAAATATCTGCACCGCTATCTGTATAAAGATGGAAATATCTACACCACTATCTGTAAAACGTGGAAATATATACACCGCTCTCTGTATAAACCTGGAAATATCTACACCGATGTCTGTATAAACAAGGAAATATCTACACCACCATCTGTATAAACAAGGAAATATCTTCACCACCATCTGTATAAACATGGAAATATCTACACCGCTATCTGTATAAATATAGAAATATCCACACCGCTATCTCTATAAAGATGGAAATACCTACACCGATTTCTCCATAAACATGGAAATATCTACACTGCAATCTCTATATACATGGAAATATCTACACCGCCATCTCTATAAACATGAAAATATCTACACCGTCATCTTCAGAAACATGGATGTATCTACACCGCCATCTATATAAACATGGAAATATCTACACCACTATCTGTGTAAACATGGAAATATCTTCACTGCCATCAGTATAAACATGGAAATAACTACACTGCCATCTGTATAAAGATGGAAATATCTACACCGCAATCTGTATAAATATGGAAATACCTACAACGCTACCTCTATAGACATGTAAATATCTAGACCGCTATCTGTATAAATATGGAAATATCTACACTGCCATCTTTATAAAGATGGAAATATCTACATCGCGAGCTGTATAAACATGGAAATATCTACACCACTATCTGTATAAACATGGAAATACCAACACCGTTATCTGTATAAACATGGAAATATCTACAACGTTATCTCTATAAACATGAAAATACTTACACCACCATCTCTATAAGCATGGAAATATTTACACCGCTATCTCTATAATCATAGAAATAACTACACCGCCATCCCTATAAACATGGAAATATCTACACCGCCATCTGCATAAACATGGAAATATCTACACAGACATCTGTATAAACTTGGAAATATCTTCACTGCCATCTGTATAAACTTGGAAATATCTACACTGACATCTGTAGAAAGATGGAAATGTCTACAAAGCGATCTGTATAAACATGGGAATTTCTACACCGCTACCTGTATAAACATGGAAATATCTACACCACTGTCTGTATCAACATGGAAATAACTACACCGCAATCTGTATAAACATGGAAATATCTACAATGCTATCTCTGTAAACATGGAAATACCTACACAGCTATCTGTGTAAACTTGGAAATATCTACACCGCTATCTTTGTAAATTTGTCAATAATTACACCGCAATCTCTGCAAAGATGGAAATATCTACACCTCTATCTCTGTAAACATGGAAATATCTACACTGCTATCTATATAAACATGGAAATATCTACACTGCCATCTGTATAAACATGGAAATATCGACAGCACCATCTGTATAAACATGGAAATATCTACACTGCCATCAGTACACACATGGAAATATCCACACAGCCATCTTTATAAACATGGAAATATCTACACCGCTATCTCTATAAACATGGAAATATCTACACCGCTATCTGTATAAACATGGAAATATCTACATCGCTATCTGTATAAACAGGGAAATATCTCCACCGCTATCTGTATAAACATGGAAATATCTACACCGCTATCTGTATAAACATGGAAATATCTATACCGCTATCAGAATAAACATGGAAATATAAACAATGCTATCATTGTAAACATGGAAATATCTACACAGCTATCTGTGTAAACATGGAAATATCTACCCAGCTATCTGTGTAAAAATGGAAATATCTACACAGCAATCTGTGCAAAGATGGAAATATCTACACCGCTATCTCCGTAAACATGGAAATAGCTACACCGCTATCTGTAAAAACATGGTAATATCTATACCGCAGTCTCTATAAACATGGATATATCTCCACCGCTATCTGTATAAACATGAAAATATCTAAACCGCTATCTGTATAATCATGGACATATCTACACCGCAATCTGTATAAACATGGAAATATCTATCAAGCTATGTGTGTAAACATGGAAATATCTACACCACGGTCTGTATAAACATGTTAATATCTACACCACTATCTGTATAAACATGTAACTATCTACACCACGATCTGTATAAACATGGAAATATCTACACCGCTATCTGTATAAACATGGAAAAATCTTCACCGCTATGTGTGCAAACATGAAAATATCTATACCGCCGTCTATATAAACATGGAAATATCTACACTGCCATCTCTATAAAGATGGAAGTATCTACACCGCGAGCTGTATAAACATGGAAATATCTACAATGGTAGTTGTATAAACATGGAAATACCAACACCGCTATCTGTATAAACATGGAAATACCTACACCGCCATCTGTATTAACATTGAAATATCTACACAACTATCTCTATAAACATGGAAATACCTACACCGCCATCTCTATACACATAGAAATATCTACACCGCTATCTCTATAAACATAGAAATATCTACAACGCCATCTCTACAAACATGGAAATATCAACACCGCCATCTGCAAGAACATGGAAATATATACACCGCTATCTGTATAAACATGGAAATATCTACACTGTCATCTGTATAAACATGGAAATATCTAAACTGCCATCTGTGGAAAGATGGAAATAACTACACCACTATCTGTATAAATATGAAAATATCTACACTGCTATCTGTGTAAAGATGGAAATATCTACACCGCAATCTGTGCAAAGATGGAAATATCTACACCGCTATCTCTGTAAACATGGAAATATCTACACCACTATCTGTATAAACATGGAAATATCTACATCGCTATCTGTATAAACTTGGATATATCTACACCGTTATCTGTATAAACATGGAAATATCCACACCGCTATCTGTATAAATATGGAAATATCTACACCGTCATTTGTGTAAACATACAAATATCTACAGAGTCATCTGTATACACATGGAAATACCTACACAGCCATCTGTATAAACATGGACGTATCTACACAACTATCTGTATAAACAAGGAAATACCTACAGCGCTATCTCTATAAACATGGAAATATCAACATCACAATCTCTACAAACATGGAAATATCTACACCGCCATCTATATAAACATGAATATATCTACACCGCCATATCCATAAACATGGAACTATCTACACCGCCGTCTGTATAAACATGGAAATATCTACACCACTATCTGTATAAATATGGAAATATCTACACCGCTATCTCTCTAAACATGGAAATGTCTTCACCGTAATCTGTTTAAACATGGAAATATCTACATCGTTATCTCTATAAACATGAAAATATCTACAATGACATCTGTATAAACATGGAAATAACTTCACCGTCATATGTATAAACATGGAAATATCTACACCACCATCTGTATAAACATGGAAATATCTACACCGATATCTGTAAAAACATGGAAATATCTACACCGCGATCTGTATAAACATGGAAATATCTACAACGCGATCTGTATAAACATGGAAATAACCACACCGCTATCTGTATAAACATGGATATAGCCACACCGCTATCTATATAAACATGGAAATATCTGCAACTCTATCTTTATAAACATGGAAATATCTGCAACTCTATCTGTGTAAACATAGAAATATCTACACGGCTATTTGTGTAAACATGGAAATATCTGCACCGCTATCTGTATAAAGATGGAAATATCTACACCAGTATCTGTAAAACGTGGAAATACCTACACCGCTCTCTGTATAAACCTGGAAATATCTACACCGATATCTGTATAAACAAGGAAATATCTACACCTCCATCTGTATAAACATGGAAATTCCTCCAGCGCTGTCTGTGTAAACATGGAAACATCTACACCACTATCTCTGTAAACACCTAAATATCTACACCGCTATGTGTATAAAAATGGAAATATCTACAACACTATCTGTATAAACATGGAAATATCTACACCGCCATCTGTATAAACATGGAAATATCTACACCGGGATATTTATAAACATGGAAATATCTAAACTGCTATCTCTGTAAATATGTTAATATCTACACCGCTATCTCCGAAAACATGGAAATATCTACACCGCTGTCTGTATAAACATGGAAATTCCTCACCGTTATTTCTATAAACATGGAAATATCTACACAGCCATCTGTATAAACATACAAATATCTACACAGTCATGTGTATAAACATGGAAATATCTACACCACCATCTCTATAAACATGGAAATATCTACACTGCCATGTGTATAAACATGGAAATATCTACACATCCATCTGTATAAACATGGAAATATCTACACCGCTATCTCTACAAATATGGAAATACCTGCACCGCAATCTCTATAAACCTGGAAATATATACCTGCCAATCTCTATAAACACGGAAATATCTACACTGCCATCTCTATAAACATGAAAATATTTACACCGCCATCTCAATAAATATGGAAATACCTACACCACTATCTCTATAAACATGGAAATATCTACATGGCAATCTCTATAAACATTGAAATGTCTACACCGCCATCTCTATAAGCATGAAAATATTTACACCGCCATCTCCACAAACATGGAACTATCTACACCGCTATCTGTATAAACATGGATATATCTACACTGCCGTCTGAATAAAGATGGAAATATCCATACCGGGAGCTGCATAAAGATAGAAATATCTACACCACTATCTGTATAAACATGGAAATACCAACACCGCTATCTGTATAAACATGGAAATACCTACACCACTATCTCTACAAACATGGAAATATCTACACCACTATATCTACAAACATGGAAATACCTACACCGCCATGTCTGTAGACATGGAAATATCTACACCGCTATCTACATAAACATGGAAATATCTTCACCGCTATCTGTATAAACATGGAATTATCTATACAGCTATCTGTATAAACATGGAAATATCTACACCGCTATCTCTATAAATATGGAAATATCTACACCGCTACCTCTATAAACATGGAAATATCTACAACACTATCTGTGTAAACATGGAAATATCTACACAGCTATTTGTGTAAACTTGGAAATATCTACACCGCTATCTCTGTAAAGATGGAAATAACAGCACCGCAATCTGTGCAAAAATGGAAATATCTACAACACTGTCTCTGTAAACATTTAAATATCTACACCGCTATCTGTATAAACATGGAAATATCTACACGGCTATCTGTATAAACATGGAAATATCTAAACCGCCATCTGTATAAACATGGAAATATCTACACCGGGATCTTTATAAACATGGAAATATCTACACCGCTATCTGTGTAAATATGGAAATATATACACCGCTATCTCCGAAAATATGGAACTATCTTCACCGCTATCTGTATAAACATGGAAATTCCTCACCGTTTTCTCTATAAACATGGAAATATCTACACCGCCATCTGTATGAATATGGAAATATCTACACCTCTATCTATATAAACATGAAAATATGTACACCGACATCTGTATAAACATAGAAATACCGACACCGTCATCTGTATAAACATGGAAATATCTACACCACCATCTGTATAAACATGGAAATATCTATACTGCCATCTGTATAAACATGGAAATACCTAAACCGCTATCTGTATAAATATGGAAACATCTACAAAGCTATCCCTATAAACATGGAAATATCAACAACGCTATCCACATAAACATGGAAATATCTACACCGCTATCTATCACTATAAACATGGAAATACCTACACCACTATCTCTATAAACATGGAAATACCTACACCGCCATCTCTATAAACATGGAAACATCTATACCACCATGTCTATAAACTTGGAAACATCTACACCGCCATCTGCATAACCATGGAAATATCTACTCCGCCGTCTGCATAAACATGGAAAAATCTACACCGCCAGCTGTATAAACATGAAAATATCTGCAACGCTATCTGTGTAAACATGGAAATATCTGCACCGCTATATGTGTAAACATGGAAATATCTACATCGCTATCTGTATAAACATGGAAATATCTACACAGTTATCCCTATAAACATGGAAATATCTACACCGCTATCTCTATAAACATGGAAATATCTACAACGCTATCTGTATAAACATGGAAATATCTACACCGCTATCTCTATGAAGATGGAAATATCTACACCGCCATCTGTATAAACATGCAAATATCTACACAGTCATCTGTATAAACATGGAAATATCTACACCACCATCTCTATAAACATGGAAATATCAAGACTGCCATCTCTATACACATGGAAATATCTACACAGCCATCTGTATAAACATGGAAATATCTACACCGTTATCTCTATAAACATGGAAATATCTACACCGCTATCTGTATAAACATGGAAATATCTACACCGCTATCTGTATAAACATGGAAATATCTCCAGCGCTATCCCTATAAATATGGAAATATCTACACCGCTATCTGTTTAAACATGGAAATATCTACACCGCTATCTGTATAAACATGGAAATACCTACACCGCTATCTGTATAAACATGGAAATATCTACAATGCTATCTGTGTAAACCTGCAAATATCTACAACGGCATCTGTGTAAACATGGAAATATCTACACAGCTATCTTTGTAAACTCGGAAATATCTACACCACTATCTGTGTAAAGATGGAAATGCCTACACCACAATCTGTGCAAAGATGGAAATATCTACACCGCTATCTCTGTAAACATGGAAATATCTACACCGCTATCTGTATAAACATGGAAATACCTACACTGCCATCTGTATAAACATGGAAATATCTTCAGCGCCATCTGTATAAACATGGAAATATCTACACTGCCGTCTGTACACACATGGAAATATCTACACAGTCTTCTGAATAAACATGGAAATATCTACACCACCATCTGTATAAACATGGAAATACCTAAAGAGTCATCTCTATAAACATGAAAATATATACACCGCTATCTGTATAAACATGGTAATACCTACACTGCCATCTGTATAAACATGGAAATATCTATACCGCAGTCTCTATAATCATGGAAATATCTCCACCGCTATCTGTATAAACATGAAAATATATACACCGCTTTCTGTATAATCATGGACATATCTACACCGCAATCTGTATAAATATGGAAATATCTACCATGGTATGTGTTTAAACATGGAAATAACTACACAGCTATCTGTGTAAACTTGGAAATATCTTCACAGCTATCTGCATAAAAATGGAAATATCTACACGGCAATCTGTGCAAAGATGGAAATAACTACACCGCAATCTGTATAAACATGGAAATATCTACAATGCTATCTCAGTAAACATGGAAATATCTACACAGCTCTCTGTGTAAACTTGGAAATATCTACACCGCTATCTGTGTAAATTTGGCAATACCTACACCGCAATCTGTGCAAAGATGAAATTACCTACACCGCTATCTCTGTAAACATGGAAATATCTACATCGATATCTGTATAAATATGGAAATATCTACACTGCCATCTGTATAAACATGGAAATACCTACACCGCTTTCTCTATAAACATGAAAATATCTACACGGCCATCTTCAGAAACATGGGATGTATCTACACCGCCATCTGTATAAACATGGAAATATCTACACCACTATCTCTATAAACATGGAAATATCTTCACTGCCATCTATATAAACTTGGAAATATCTACACCGCCATCTGTATAAAGATGGAAATATCTACACCGCAATCTGTATAAATATGGAAATAACTACACCGATATCTCTATACACATGGAAATAACTACACCGCTATCTGTATAAACATGGAAATATCTTCACTGCCATCTGTATAAAGATGGAAATATCTACACCGCGAGCTGTATAAACATGGAAATATCTACACCGCCATCTGTATAAACATGGAAATACCAACACCGCAATCTGTATAAACATGGAAATATCTACACCGCTATCTCTATAAACATGAAAATACTTACACCACCATCTCTATAAACATGGAAATATTTACACCGCTATCTCTATAAACTTAGAAATAACTAGACCGCAATCTCTATAAACATGGAAATATCTACACCGCTATCTCTATAAACATGAAAATACTTACACCACTATCTCTATAAACATGGAGATATTTACACCGCTATCTCTATAAACATAGAAATAATTACACCGCCATCTCTATAAACATGGAAATATCTACACTGCAATCTGAATAAACATGGAAATATCTACACAGACATCTGTATAAACATGGAAATATCTACACTGCCATCTGTATAAACTTGGAAATATCTACACTGACATCTGTAGAAAAATGGAAATGTCTACAAAGCGATCTGTATAAACATGGGAATTTCTACACCGCTACCTGTATAAACATGGAAATATCTACACCGCTATCTGTATCAACATGGAAATAACTACACCGCAATCTGTATAAACACGGAAATATCTACAATGCTATCTCTGTAAACATGGAAATATCTACAGAGCTATCTGTGTAAACTTGGAAATATCTACACTGCTATCTCTGTAAATTTGGCAATAACTACACCTCAATCTGTGCAAAGATGGAAATAGCTACACCGCTATCTCTGTAAACATGGAAATACCTACACCGATATCTGTATAAACATGGAAATATCTACAATGCCATCTGTATAAACAAGGAAATATCTACAGCGCCATCTGTATAAACATGGAAATATCTACACCGCCATCTGTACACACATGGAAATATCTACATAGCCATCTTTATAAACATGGAAATATCTACACTGCTATCTCTATAAACATGGAAATATCTACACCGCTATCTGTACAAACAACAAATATCTACATCGCTATCTGTGTAAACAGGGATATATCTCCACCGCTATCTGTATAAACATGGAAATATCTACACCGCTATCTGTATAAACATGGAAATATCTACACCGCTATCTGTATAAATATGCAAATATCTACAACGCTATCTGTGTAAACATGGAAATATCTACACAGCTATCTGTGTAAACTTGGAAATATCTACACAGCTATCTGTGTAAAAATGGAAATATCTACACAGCAATCTGTGCAAAGATGGAAATTTCTACACCGCTATCTCTGTAAACATGGAAATATCTACACCGCTACCTGTATAAACATGGAAATATCTGCACCGATGTCTGTATAAACAAGGAAATATCTACACCGCCATCTGTAGAAACATGGAAATATCTACACCGCAATCTGTATAAACATGGAAATAACTACACCGCTATCAGTATACATATGGAAATATCTACACCGCTATCTCTATAAACATGGAAATACCAACACCGCTTTCTCTATAAACATGGAATGTCTACACTGCAATCTCTATATTCATGGAAATATCTACACCGCCATCTCTATAAACATGAAAATATCTACACTGCCATCTTCAAAAACATGGATGTATCTACACCGCCATCTGTATAAACTTGGAAATATGTACACCACTATCTGTATAAACATGGAAATATCTTCACTTCTATCTGTATAAACATGGAAATATCTACACCGCCATCTGTATAAAGATGGAAATATCTACACCGGCATCTCTATTAACATAGAAACATCTACACTCCCATCTGTAGAAAGATGGAAATATCTGCACCGAGATCTTCATAAACATCGAAATATCTACACCTCTACCTCTATAAACATGGAAATATCTACACCACTATCTGTATAAACATGAAAATATCTCCACTGCCATCTCTATAAACATGGAAATATCTACACTGCCATCTCTAAACACATGGAAATACCTACACCACTATCTGTATAAGCATGGAAATATCTGCACCGCTATCTTTATAAACATGGAAATATCTACACCGTAATCTGTATAAACATGGAAATATCTACCACAATATCTGTGTAAACATGGAAATATCTACACAGGTCTCTGTGTAAACATGGAAATATGCATACCGCTTTCTGTGAAAGATGAAAACATGTACACCGCAATCTGTGCAAATATCAAAATATCTACACCGCTATCTCTGTAAACATGGAAATATCTACCCCGGTATGTGTATAAACATGGAAATATCTACACCGTTATCTGTATAAACATGGAAATATCTACACCACGATCTGTAAAAACATGGAAATGTCTACACCGCTATCTGTATATACATGGAAATATCTACATCGCTATCTGCATAAACTTGGAAATATCTACTCTGCTATCTCTATAAATATTGGAATACCTACAAAGCTATATCAATAAACATGGAAATGCCTACACCGCTATCTTTATAAACATGGAAATATCTACATGGCTATCTCTATAAACATGGAAATATCTACACCGCCATCTGTGTAAACATGGAAATACCTACCCAGTCATCTGTATAAACATGGAAACATCTTAACCACTATCTGTATAAACATGGAAATATCTACACTGCCATCTGTATAAACATATAAATATCTACACCTCTATCTGTATAAACATGGAAATATCTACACAGCTATCTCTATAAACATGGAAATAGCTACACTGCTATCTGTATAAACATAGAAAAAGCGAGACCGCTATCTGTATAAACATGGAAATATCTACACCGCCATCTATAAAAACATGAAGATATCTACACAGTCATCTGTATAAACTTGGAAATATCTACACCTCCATCTTTATAAACATGGAAATATCTACACTGCCATCTGTATACACATGGAAATATCTACACAGCCATCTGTACAAACATGGAAATATGTACACCGCTATCTGTAATCATGGAAATATCTACACCACTATCTTTATAAACTTGGAAATATCAACACCGCCTTGTGTATAAACATGGAAATATACCCACCGCTATCTGTATAAACATGGAAATATCTCCAACGCTATCTTATAAACATTGAAATTTCTACACCGCTATCTGTATAAACATGGAAATGTCTCCACCGCTATCTGTATAAACATGGGAATATCTACACCGCTCTCTGTATAAACATGGGAATATCTACATCGCTATCTGGATAAACATGGAAATATCCCCAGCGCTATCTCTATAAACATGGAAATATCTACACCGCTATCTTTGTAAACATGGAAATATCTACACCGCTACCTGTATAAACATGGAAATATCTACAACACTATCTGTGTAAACATGGGAAAATCTTCACATTTATCTGTGTAAACATGGAAATATGTATACCGCTATCTTTGTAAAGATGGAAATATCTTCACCGCAATATGCGCAAATATGGAAATATCTACACCGCTATCTCTGTAAACATGGAAATATCTATATCGCTATCTGTATAAACATGGAAATATCTACACTGCTCCCTGTATAAACATGGAAATTCCTACACCGCTATATGCATACACATGGAATTATCTACATCGCTATCTCTATAAACATAGAAATATCTTAAACGCCATCTCTATAAACATGGAAATATCTACACCGCCATAAGCATAAACATGGAAATAACTACACCGCCATCTGTATAAACATGGAAATATCTACACCGCCACCTCTATAAACATAGAAACATCTACACTCTCATCTGTAGAAAGATGGAAATATCTGCACCGAGATCTTCATAAACATGGAAATATGTACACCTCTACCTGTATAAACATGGAAATATCTACACCACTATCTGTATAAACATGGAAATACCTACACTGCCATCTGTATAAACATGGAAATATCTACAGTGCCATCTCTAAACACATGGAAATACCTACACCGCTATCTGTATAAGCATGGAATTATCTACACCACTATCTTTAGAAACATGGAAATATCTACACCGCTATCTGTATAAACATGGAAATATCTACAACAATATCTGTGTAAATATGGAAATATCTACACAGCTCTCTGTGTTAACATGGAAATATGTATACCGCTTTCTGTGAAAGATGAAATCATGTACACCGCAATCTGTGCAAATATCAAAATATCTACACCTCTATCTCTGTAAACATGGAAATACCTACCCCGTTATGTGTATAAACATGGAAATATCTACACCGCTATCAGTATAAACATGAAAATATCTACAACACGATCTGTAAAAACATGGAAATGTCTACACCGCTATCTGTATATACATGGAAATATCTACACCGCTATCTGTATAAACATGGAAATATCTACACCGCTATCTCTATAAATATTGAAATACCTACAACGCTATCTCTATAAACATGGAAATACCTGCACCGCAATCTGTATAAACATGGAAATACCTTCACCGCTACCTGTATAAACATGGAAATATCTAAACTGCCGCCTGTATAAAGATTGAAATATCTACACTGCGAGCTGTGTAAACATGGAAATACCAACACCGATATCTGTATAAACATGGAAATATCTACACCGCTATCTGTATAAACATGGAAATATCTACACTGCTATCTGTATAATCAAGGAAATAACTACTCCACCATCTGTATCAACATGGAAATATCTGCAACGCCATCTGTATAAACATGGAAATACCTACACCGCTATCTGTATAAATATGGAAATATCTACACCGCTATCTGTATAAACATGGAAATACCTACACCGCTATCTTTATAAACATGGAAATATTTACACTGTTATCTCTATAAACATGGAAGTATCTACACCACCATCTGTAAAAACATGTAAATATCTACACAGTCATCTGTATAAACATGGAAATATCTACACCACCATCACTATAAACATGGAAATATCTACATTGCCATCAGTATACACATGGAAATATCTACACAGCCATCTGTATAAACATGGAAATATCTGCACCGCCATCTCCAGAACCATGGAACTATCTACACCGCCACATGTAGAAACATGGAAATATCAACACCACTATCTGTATAAACATGGAAATATCTACACTGCCATCTGTATAAAGATGGAAGTATCTACACAGCGAGCTGTATAAACATGGAAATCTCTACACCGCTATCTGTGTAAACATGGAAATAACAACACCGCTATCTGTATGAACATGGAAATATCTACACCGCTATCTGTATAAACATGGAAATAACTACTCTGTTATCTCTACAAACATGGATATATCTACACAGCCATCTGTATAAACATGCAAATATCTACACAGTCCTCTGTGTAAACATGGAAATATCTACACCACCATCTCTATACACATGGAAATATCTACACTTCATCTGCATACACATGGAAATATCTACACAGCCATCTGTATAAACATGGAAATATCTACATCGCTATCTCTATAAACATGGAAATACCTATACCGCTATCTCTATAAACATGGAAGTATCTGCACCACAGTCTCTATAAACACGGAAATATCTACACCGCCATGTCTATAAACATGAAAATATCTACACCGCCATGTCCAGAAACATGGAATTATCTACACCGCCATCTGCATAAACATGGAAATATTGACACCACTATCTGCATAAACATGGAAATGTCTACACTGCCATGTGTATAAAGATGGAAATATCTACAACGTGAGCTGTATAAACATGGAAATATCTACACCGCTATCTGTATAAACATGGAAATACCAACACCGTTATCTGTTTAAACATTGAAATATCTACACCGCTATCTGTATAAAGATGGAAATATCTACAACGCTATCTCTGTAAACATGGAAATATCTACACAGCTATCTGTGTAAACTTCGAAATATCTACACAACTATCTGTGCAAAGATGGAAATATTTACACCGCTATCTCTGTAAACATGGAAATATCTACACCGCTATCTGTATAAACATGGAAATATCTACACCGCCATCTGTGTAAATACGGAAATATCTTCACCACTATCTCTATAAACATGGAAATACCAACACCGCCATCTTTATACACATGGAAATATCTACACCGCTCTCTCTATAAACATAGAACTATCTACACGGCCATCTCTGTAAACATGGAAATATCTACACCGCCATCTGCATGAACATGGAAATATCTACACCGCTATCTGTATAAACATGGAAATATCTACAACGCTATCTGTATAAACATGGAAATATCTACACAGCTATCTGTGTAAACCTGGAAATATCTACATAGCAATCTGTGTAAAGAGGGAAATATCTACACCACAATCTGTGGAAAGATGCAAATATCTACACCGCTATCTCTGTAAACATGGAAATATCTGCACCACTATCTGCATAAGCATGGAAATATCTACACCGCCATCTCTATAAAGATGGAAATATCTACACCGCAAGCTGTATAAACTTGGAAATATCTACACCGCTATCTGTATAAACATGGAAATATCAACACCGCTATCTGTATAAACATGGAAATATCTACAATGCTATCTGTGTAAACATGGAAATACCTACACAGTTATCCGTGTAAACTTGGAAATATCTAAACAGCTATCTGTGTAAAGATGGAAATATCCACACCGCAATCTGTGCAAAGATGGAAATATCTACACCGCTATCTGTGTAAACATGGAAATATCTGCACCGCTATCTGCATAAACATATAAATATCTTCAGAGCTATCTGTATAACGTGGAAATATCTACAACGCAATCTCTATAATGGTGGAAGTATCTACACCGCTATCTGCATAAACGTGGAAATATCTACAATGCTATCTGCATAATCGTGGAAATATCTACATCGATATCCGTATAAACGTGGAAATATCTCCACCACTATCTGTATAAACATGGACATATGTACACTGATATCTGTATGAACATGCAAATATCTAGAACGCTATCTGTATAAACATGGAAATATCTACACTGTTATCTCTATAAACATGGAAATATCTACACCGCCATCTGTATAAACATGCAACCATCTACACAGTGATATGTATAAACATGGAAATATCTACACCACCATATGTATAAACATGGAAATATCTAAATTGCCATCTGTATACACATGGAAATATCTAAAAAGCCATCTGTAGAAACGTGGAAGTATCTACACCGCAATCTCTATAAACCTGGAAATATCTGCACCACCATCTGTATAACCATGGAAATATGTACACGGCCATCTCTATAAACATGGAAATACCTACACCGCCATCCCTATAAACATGGAAATATCTACACCGCAATCTCTATAAACCTGGAAATATCTGCACCACCATCTGTATAACCATGGAAATATGTACACGGCCATCTCTATAAACATGGAAATACCTACACCGCCATCTGCATGAACATGGAAATATCTACACCGCTATCTGTATAAACATGGAAATATCTACAACGCTATCTGTATAAACATGGAATTATCTACCCAACTATCTGTGTTAACTTGGAAATATCTACATACCTATATGTGTAAAGATGGAAATATCTACACCACAATCTGTGGAAAGATGCAAATATCTACACCGCTATCTCTGTAAAAATGGAAATATCTGCACCCCCATCTGCATAAACATGGAAATGTCTACACCGCCATCTGTATAAAGATAGAAATATCTACACCGCGAGCTGTATAAACTTGGAAATATCTACACCGCTCTCTGTAAAAACATGGAAATACCAACACCGCTATCTGTATAAACATGGAAATATCTACACCGTTCTCTGTATAAACATGGAAATATCTACACCGCTATCTGCATAAACATGTAAATATCTACACCGCTATCTGTAAAACGTGGAAATATCTACACCACTATCTATATAAACATGGAAAACTCTACACTGCCGTCTGTAAATACATGGAAATATCTACACAGCTATCTCCATAAACATGGAAATATCTGCACTGCTATCTCTATAAACATGGAAATATCTGCACTTCCATCAGTATAAACATGGAAATATCTACACTGCCATCGGTATACACATGGAAATATCTACACCGCAATCTGTATAAACATGGAAATATTTACACCGCTATCTCTATAAACATGGAAATATCCACACCAAAATCTGTATAAACATGGAAATACTTACACCACAATCTGTATAAACATGGAAATATCTACACCACCATCTGTATAAACATGGAAATGTGTACCCGCTATCTGTATAAATATGGAAATATCTACACCGCTATCTCTATAAACCTGGAAATGTCTACAACGCTGTCTGTATAAACATGAAAATATCTACACCACCGTCTGAATAAACATACAAATATCTAAATGGCTATCTGTATAAATATGGAAATATCTACATCGATATCTCTGTAAACATGGAAATATCTACACCGCTACCTGTATAAACATGGACATATCTACACCGCTATCTCTATAAATATGGAAATATCTACTCCGCTACCTGCATAAACTTGGAAATATCTACACCACCATCCCTAGAAACATGGAAATATCTCCACCGCTATCTGTATAAACATGGAAATATCTCCTCCACACTCTGTATAAACATGGAAATACCTACAACACTATCTGTGTAAACAAGGAAATATCTACAAAGCTGTCTGTGTAAACATGGAAATATGTACACCGCAATCTGTGTGAGGATGGAAATATCTACACCGCAATCTGTGCAAATATGGAAATTTCTACATCTCTATCTCTGTAAACATGGAAATATCTACACCACAATCTGTATAAACAGGGAAATATCTACACAACTATCTGTATAAACATGGAAATATCTTCTCCGCTATCTGTATAAATATGGAAATATCTACACCGCTATCTCTATAAACATGGAAATGTGTACACCGCCTTCTGTATAAACATGAAAATATCTACACTGCCATCTGAATAAACACGGAAATAACTACACCGTTATCTCTATAAACATGGAAATATCTACACTGCCATCTGTATAAACATGGAAATAGCTACACAGTCATCTGTATAAACATGGAAACATCGACACCACTAACTGTATAAACGTGGAAATATCTACACTGCCATTTGTATAAACATGGAAATATCTACACAGCCATCTCTTTAAACATGGAAATATCTACAACGCTACCTCTATAAACATGGAAATAGCCACACCGCTATCTGCATAAACATGGAAATATCTACACTGCCATCTGTATACACATGGAAATATCTAAACAGTCATCTCTATAAAGATGGAAATACCTACACAGTTATCTGTATAAACATGGAAATATCTACACCGCTATCTGTATTACGGTGGAAATATCTACACTGCAATCTGTGGAACTATGGAAATATCTACACATCTATCTCTGTAAATATGGAAATAACTACTCCGCTATCTATATAAACATGGAAATATCTACACCGAAATCTGTACAAACATGGAAATATCTACACTGCTATCTGTATACACATGGAAGTACCTACACCGCTATCTGTATACACATGGAAATATCTACACCGCTATCTGTACAAACATGGAAATATCTACACTGCCATCTGAATAAACATGGAAATAGCCACACCGCTATCTGTATAAATATGGAAATATATACACCGCCATCTGAATAAACATGGAAATATCTACATGGCTATCTGTATAAATATGGAAATCTCTACACCGCTACCTCTATAAACATGGAAATATCTACACAGCTATCTGTATAAACATGGATATCTCTACACCGCTATCTCTATAAACATGGAAATATCTACACCGCCATCTGTGTAAACATGGAAATATGTACACAGTAATCTGTATAAACATGGAAATAACTACACCGCTATCTGTATAAACATGGAAATACCTACACCGCTATCCGTATAAACATGGAAATATCTACACCGCTATCTGTATAAATATGGAAATATCCACACCACTATCCCTGTAAACATGGAAAAGTCTACACCGCTATCTGTATAAACATGGAAATTTCTACATGGCTATCTCTATAAACATGGAAATATCAACACCGCTATCTGCATAAACACGGAAATATCTACAGCGCTATCTGCATAAACATGGAAATATCTACATCGTTATCTGTACAAACATGGAAATATCTCCATCGCTATCTCTATGAACATGGATATATATCCACCGCTATCTCTATAAACTTGGAAATATCTTCATTGCTATCTTTATACCCATGGAAATATCTACTCCACTATCTGTATAAACACGGATATATCTACACTGCCATCTGTATAAACATGGTAATAGCCACACCGCTATCTGTATAAACATGGAAATATCTACACCAACATCTGAATAAACACACAAATATCTAAACCGCTATCTGTATAAATATGGAAATATTTACACCGCTATCTCTATAAACATGGAAATATCTACACCGCTACCTGTATAAACATGGACATCTCTACACCGCTATCTCTATAAACATGGAAATATCTACACCGCTACCTTAATAAACTTGGAAATATCTACACAACCATCTCTAAAACATGGAAATATCTCCACGGCTATCTGTATAAACATGGAAATATCTGCACCGCAATCTGTATAACGGTGGAAATATCTACACTGCAATCTGTGGAAATATGGAAATATCTACACATCTATCTCTGTAAATATGGAAATATCTACTCCGCTATCTATATAAACATGGAAATATCTACACTGCTGTCTTTATAAACATGGAAATATCTACACCACAATCTGTATAAACAGGGAAATATGTACACAACTATCTGTATAAACATGGAAATATCTACTCCGCTATCTGTATAAATATGGAAATATCTACACCGCTATCTCTATAAACATGGAAATGTGTACACCGCCTTCTGTATAAACATGAAAATATCTACACTGCCATCTGAATAAACACCGAAATAACTACAACGCTATCTCTATAAACATGGAAATATCTACACTGCCATCTGTATAAACATGGAAATAGCTACACAGTCATCTGTATAAACATGGAAACATCGACACCACTAACTGTATAAACGTGGAAATATCTACACTGCCATCTGTATAAACATGGAAATATCTACACAGCCATCTCTATAAACATGGAAATAACTACACCGCTATCTGTATAAACATGGAAATACCTACACCGCTATTCGTATAAACATGGAAATATCTACACCGCTATCTGTATAAATATGGAAATATCCACACCGCTATCCCTATAAACATGGAAATACCTACACCGCTATCTGTATAAACATGGAAATATCTAGACCGCTATCTGTATAAATATTCAAATATCTACATTGCTATCTGTATAAATATGGAAATATCTCCAACGCTATCTCTATAAACATGGAAATATCTACACCGCTATCTGTATAAACATGGAAATATCTACACCGCCATCTATATAAACGTGCAAATATCTACACAGTCATCTGTGTAAACATGGAAATATCTACACCACTATCTCTATACACATGGAAATATCTTCACTTCCGTCTGCATACACATGGAAGTATCTACACAGCTATCTGTATAAACATGGAAATATCTACACAGTTATCTCCATAAACATGGAAATACCAACACCGCTATCTCTATAAACATGGAAATATCTGCACTGCTATCTCTATATACATGGAAATACCAACCCCGCTATCTCTATAAACATGGAAAGATCTGCACCACAATCTGTATAAACATGGAAATATCTACACCGACATGTCTATAAACATGAAAATATCTACACCGCCATCTCCAGAAACATCGAAATATCTACACAGCCATCTGTATAAACATGAAAATATTGACAGCACTATCTGTATAAACATGGAAATATCTACACTGCCATGTGTATAAAGATGGAAATATCTACAACGCGAGCTGTATAAACATGGAAATATCTACACTGCTATCTGTATAAACATGGAAATACCAACACCGTTATCTGTATAAACATTAAAATATCTACACCGCTACCTGTATAAAGATGGAAATATCTACAACGCTATCTGTGTTAACATGGAAATATCTTCACAGATATCTGTGTAAATTTGGAAATATCTACACAGCTATCTGTGCAAAGATGGAAATATCTACACCGCTATCTCTGTAAACATGGAAATATCTACACCGCTATCTGTATAAACATGGAAATACCTACACCGTCATCTCTATACACATGGAAACATTTACACCGCTATTTCTATAAACATAGAAATATATACACGGACATCTCTATAAACATGGAAATATCTACACTGCCATCTGCATGAACATGGAAATATCTACACCGCTATCTGTATAAACATGGAAATATCTACAACGCTATCTGTATAAACATGGAAATATCTACACAACTATCTGTGTTAACTTGGAAATATCTACATACCTATCTGTGGAAAGATGCAAATATCTACACCGCTATCTCTGTAAATATGGAAAATCTGCACCACTATCTGCATAAACATGGAAATATCTACACCGCCATCTGTATAAACATGGAAAAACTTACAAAGTTATCTGTTTAAACATGGAAATATCTACACCGCCATCTTTATTAACATGGAAATATCTACAAAGCCATGTGTATGTACATGGGAATATCTACACCGCAATCTATATAAACATGGAAATACCTACCCCGCTATCTGTATAAACATGGAAATATCTACACCGCCATCTACATATCCATGGAAGTATCTGCGCCGCCATCTGTATAAACATGGAAATATCTACACGGTCATCTGTGTAGAGATGGAAATATCAACACCGCCATCTGTACAAACATGGAAATATCTGCACCGCTATCTGTATAAACATGGAAATACCTAAAACGCTATCTCTATAAACAAGGAAATATCTACATCGCCATCTATATAAACATGGATATATCTACACCACGATGTGTATAAACATGGAAATATCAACACCGCCATCTGTAGAAAGATGGAAATATCTACACCGCGATCTGCATAAGCATGGAAATTTCTACACTGCTATCTGTATAAACATGGAAATATCTACACCGCAATCTGTATAAACATGGAAATATCTACACTGCTATCTGTATAAATATGAAATATCTAAACCGCTATCTCTATAAAATTGGAAGTATCTACACTGCTATCTGTATAAACATGGAAATATCCTCCCTGCTATCTCAATGAACATGGATATATCTACACCGCTATCTCTATAAACATGGAAATATCTACACCGCCATCTGTATAAACAAGGAAATATCTACACCACCATCTGTATAAACATGGAAATACCTACACCGCTATCTGTATAAACATGGAAATATCTACACCACGATCTGTATAAACATGGAAATATCTACACCGCGATCTGTATAAACAAGGAAATATTTAGACCGCTATCTGTATAAACATGGAAATATCTACACAGATATCTCTATAAACATGGAAATATCTACACCGCAATCTGTATAAACATGGCAATACTTATAAAATTCTCTGTATAAACATGAAAATATCTATACTGCCATCTGTATAAAGATGGAAATATCTACACAGACATGTGTATATACATGGAAATATCTACACCGCTATCTATACAAACATGGAAATAACTACACGGCTATCTGTATAAACATGGAAATATCTACACCGCCATCTACATATCCATAGAAATATCTGTGCCGGCATCTCTATAAACATGGAAATATCTACACGGTCATCTGTGTATAGATGGAAATATCAACACCGCCATCTATACAAACATGGAAATACCTGCACCGCTATCTGTATAAACATGGAAATATCTACACCGCGGTCTGTATAAACATGGAAATATCTGCACCGCTATCTGTATAAACATGGAAATATCTACACCGCTATCTCTATAAACATGGAAATATCTACACAGCCATCTGTATAAACATGGAAATATCTACACAGCCCTCTGTATAAATATGGAAATATCTGCATAGGCATCTGTATAAATATGGAAATATCTGCACCGCTATCTGTATAAACTTGGAAATACATACACCGCTGTCTCTATAAACATGGAAATATGTACACCGCTATGTGTATAAACATGGAAATATCTCCACTGCTGTCTGTATAAACATGGAAATATCTACACCGCGATCTGTATTAACATGGAAATATCTACACCGCTATCTGTATAAACATGGAAATATCTACACAGCTATCTCTATAAACATGGAAATACCTACACCGCCATCTGTATAAACATGGAAATACCTACAAAGTCATCTGTATAAACAAGGAAATATCTACACCGTCATCTGTTTAAACATGGAAATATATACACAGACATTTGTTTATACATGTAATATCTACACCGCAATCTGTATAAACATGCTAATAACTACACTGCTATCTGTATAAATGTGGAAATATGTGCACCGCTCTGCCTATAAACATGGTAATATCAACACCGTGATCTCTATAATCATTTAAATATCTACACCATGATCTGTATAAACATGGAAATATCTACACCGCGATCTGTGTAAACATGGAAATATCTACACCGCCATCTGTATAAACATGGAAATATCTACAATGCCATCTGAAGAAAGATGGAAATATCTACACCGCAATCTGTGTAAACATGGAAATATCGACACCGATATCTGTAAAAACATGGAAATATCTACACCCCTATCTGTATAAACATGGAAATATCCACACCGCTATCTCTATGAACATGGAATAATCAACACCGCTATCTCTATGAACATGGAAATATCTACACCGCCATCTCTATAAACATGGAAATATCTACACCACGATCAGTATAAACATGGAAATATCTACATCGCTATCTGTAAACATGGAAATATCTCCACTGCTATCTCTATAAACATCGAAATATCTACACCGCCATCTGTTTAAACATGGAAATACTTACAAAGTTATCTGTATAAACATGGAAATATCTACACCGCCATCTGTACAAACATGGAAATATCTACACAGCCATGTGTATATACATGGAAATATCTACACCACTATCTATATAAACATGGAAGGAACTACACCGCTATCTGTATAAACATGGAAATATCTCCGCTGCTATCTCTATAAGCATCGAAATATCTACAACGCCATCTGTATAAACATGGAAATACTTACAAAGTTATCTGTATAACCATGGAAATATCTACACCGAAATCTGTATAAACATGGAAATATCTACACAGCCATGTGTACATCCATGGAAATATCTACACCACTATCTATATAAACATGGAAAGAACTACACCGCTATCTGTATAAACATGGAAATATCTCCACTGCTATCTCTATAAGCATCGAAATATCTACACCGCCATCTGTATAAACATGGAAATACGTACAAAGTTATCTGTATAACCATGGAAATATCTACACCGCCATCTGTATAAACATGGAAATATCTACACAGCCATGTGTACATACATGGAAATATCTACACCGCTCTCTATATAAACATGGAAATAAGCACAGCACTATCTGTATATACATGGAAATATCTACACCACCATCTACATACACATTGAAATATCTGCGCCGCCATCTGTATAAACATGGAAATATATACACGGTCATCTGTGTATAGATGGAAATACCAACACCGCCATCTGTACAAACATGGAAATATCTGCACCGCTATCTGTATAAACATGGAAATATCTACACCACGGTCTGTATAAACATGGAAACATCTACACCGCTATCTCTATAAACATGGAAATATCTACACCGTCATCTGTATAAACATGGAAATATTTACACCGCTATCTCTATAAACATGGAAACTTCTACACCGTTATCTGTATAATTATGGAAATATCTACACCGCTATCTCTATAAACATGGAAATATCTACACCGCATACTCTATAAACATGGTAATACCTATACAGTCATCTGTGTAAACATGGAAATAACTACACCACCATCTGTATAAACATGGAAATATCTACAATGCCATCTGTATACACATGGAAATAACTACATGGCAATCTGTGTATAGATGGAAACTTGAACACCGCCATCTGTGCAAACATGGAAATATCTACACTGCTATCTCTACAAACATGGAAATATCTACACTGTGGTCTGTATAAAAATGGAAATATCTACCCCGGTATCTGTATAAACATGGAAATATCTACACCACGACCTGTATAAACATGGAAATATATACACCGCTATCTGTATAAACATGGAAATATCTGCACCGCTATCTCTATAAACATGGAAATACCTACAAAGCCATCTGTATAAACATGGAAATATCTACACAGTCATGTGTAGGAACATGGAAATATCTACACTGCCATCTGTATAAACATAGAAATATCTACACAGCCCTCTGTATAAATATGGAAATGTCTTCATAGGCATCTGTGTAAACATGAAAATTTCTGCACCACTGTCTGTATAAACATGGAAATACCTACACCGCTGTCTCTATAAACATGGAAATATGTATACCGCTATGTGTATAAACATGGAAATATCTCCACTGCTGTCTGTATAAAAATGGAAATATCTCCACCGTTATCTGTTTAAACAAGGAAATATCTACAGCGCCATCTCCATAAACATTGCAATATCTACACTGCCATCTGTAAAAACATGGAAATATCTACACAGTCATCTGAATAAACATGGAAATTTCTACACCACCATCTGTATAAACATGGAAATACCTACAATACCATCTGTATACACATGGAAATATCTACACAGACATCTGTATAAATATGGAAATATCTACACGGCCATCTGTATAAACATAGAAATATCTACCCAGCCCTCTGAAGAAATATGGAAATATCTGCATAGGCATCTGTATAAACATGGAAATATCTGCACCGCTATCTCTATAAACATGGAAATATCTATAAAGGCATCTGTATAAACGTGGAAATACCTACACAGTCATGTGTAGGAACTTTTAAATATCAACACTGCCATCTGTATAAATATAGAAATATCTACACAGCCCTCTGTATAAATATGGAAATATCTGCATAGGCATCTGTATAAACATGGAAATATCTGCACCGCTATCTGTATAAACATGGAAATACCTACACCGCTCTCTCTATCAACATGGAAATATGTACACCGCTATGTGTATAAACATGGAAATATCTCCACTGCTCTCTGTATAAACATGGAAATATCTCCACCGTTATCTCTATAAACATGGAAATATCTACAGCGCCATCTCTATAAACATTGAAATATCTACACTGACATCTGTAAAAGCATGGAAATATCTCCACAGTCATCTGAATAAACATGGAAACATCTACTACACCATTGGTATAAACATGGAAATACCTACAATACCATCTGTATACACATGGAAATATCTACACAGACATCTGTATAAATATGGAAATATATACACCGCCATCTGTATAAACATGGAAATATCTACACTGCCATCTGTAGAAAGATGGAAATATCTACACCCCTACCTCTATAAATATGGAAATATCTACACCGCCATCTCTATAAACATGAAAATATCTACACTGCCATCTCCATAAAGATGGAAGTATCTACTCCGCCATGTGTATAAACATGGAAATATCTACACCACCATCTGTGTAATCATGGAAATAACTACAACGCTATCTGTATAAACATGGAAATATCTATGCCGCCATCTGTATAAACATGGAAATATCTACACGGCCATCTGTGTATAGATGGAAATATCAGCACCGCCATCTGTACAAACATGGAAATATCTACACCGCTATCTCTATAAACATGGAAATATCTGCACTGCTATGTGTAAAAACATGGAAATACCTATACAGACATCTGTATAAACATGGAAATATCTTCAATGCCATCTGTATACACATGGAAATATCTACACAGCCATCTGTATAAATATGTAAATATCTACACTGCTATCTCTATAAACATGGAAATATCTACACCGCCATCTCTATAAACATGAAAATATCTACACTGCCATCTCCATAAACATGGAAGTAACTACTCCGCCATCCTTATAAACATGGAAACAACTACACCACCATCTGTGTGAATAGGGAAATATATACAATGCCATCTGTATAAAGATATAAATATCTGCACCGCGAGCTGTATAAACATGGAAATATCTACATCGCTATCTGTATAAACGTGGAAATACCAACACCGCTATCGGCATAAACATGGAAATATCTACAACGCCATCTATATAAACATGGAAATATCTACACCGCTATGTGTATAAACATGGAAATACCTACACCGCTATCTCTATAAACATGGAAATATCTACACCGCTATCTGTATAAACATGGAAATACCTACACCGCTATATGTATAAACATGGAAATATCTACACCGCGATCTGTATAAACATGGAAATATCTACACCGCGATCTGTATAAACATGGAAATATCTTCAACACCATCTGTAAACATGGAAATATCTACACCGCTATCTGTATAAACATGGTAATATCTACACCACCATCTATATAAACATGGAAATATCTACACCGCCATCTGTATAAACAAGGAAATATCTACAATGCATTCTGAAGAAAGATGGAAATATCTACACGGCAATCTGTGTAAACATGGAAATATCGACACCGATATCTGTAAAAACATGGAAATATCTACACCCCTATCGGTATAAACATGGAAATATCCACACCGCTATCTCTATAAACATGGAATAATCAACACCGCTATCTCTATGAACAAGGAAATATCTACACCGAAATCTCTATAAACATGGAAATATCTACACCACGATCAGTATAAACATGGAAATATCTACACCGCTATCGGTATAAACATGGAAATATCTCCACTGCTATCTCTATAAACATCGAAATATCTACACCGCCATCTGTATAAACATGGAATTACTTACAAAGTTATCTGTATGAACATGGAAATATCTACACCGCCATCTGTATAAACATGGAAATATCTACACAGCCATGTGTATATACATGGAAATATATACACCGCTATCTATATAAACATGGAAATAACTACACCGCTATCTGTATAAACATGGAAATACCTACACCGCCATCTACATATCCATGGAAATATCTGCGCCACCATCAGTTTAAACATGGAAATATCTACACGGTCATCTGTGTATACATGGAAATATCAACACCGCCATCTGTACAAACATGGAAATATCTGCATCGTTATCTGAATAAACATGGAAATATCTACCCCGCTATCTCTATAAACATGGAAATATCTACACCGCCATCTGTATAAACATGGAAATACCTATACAGTCATCTGTGTAAACATGGACATATCTACACCACCATTTGTATAAACATGGAAATATCTACAATGCCATCTGTATACACATGGAAATACCTACACGGCAATCTGTGTGTAGATGGAAACATCAACACCGCCATATGTACAAACATGGAAATATCTACACCGCTATCTCTATAAACATGGAAATATCTACACTGCGGTCGGTATAAACATGGAAATATCTACACCGGTATCTGTATAAAGATGGAAATATCTACACCACGATCTGTATAAACATGGAAATATATACACCGCTATCTGTATAAACATGGAAATATCTGCACCGCTATCTCTATAAACATGGAAATATCTATAAAGGCATCTGTATAAACGTGGAAATACCTACACAGTCATGTGTAGGAACATTTAAATATCAACACTGCCATCTGTATAAATATAGAAATATCTACACAGCCCTCTGTATAAATATGGAAATATATTCATAGGCATCTGTATAAACATGGAAATATCTGCACCGCTATCTGTATAAACATGGAAATAACTACACCGCTCTCTCTATCAACATGGAAATATGTACACCGCTATGTGTATAAACATGGAAATATCTCCACTACTCTCTGTATAAACATGGAAATATCTCCACCGTTATCTCTATAAACATGTAAATATCTACAGCGCCATCTCTATAAACATTGAAATATCTACACTGACATCTGTAAAAGCATGGAAATATCTCCACAGTCATCTGAATAAACATGGAAACATCTACTACACCATCTGTATAAACATGGAAATACCTACAATAACATCTGTATACACATGGAAATATCTATACAGACATCTGTATAAATATGGAAATATATACACCGCCATCTGTATAAACATGGAAATATCTACACTGCCATCTGTAGAAAGATGGAAATATCTACACCGCTACCTCTATAAATATGGAAATATCTACACCGCCATCTCTATAAACATGAAAATATCTACACTGACATCTCCATAAAGATGGAAGTATCTACTCCGCCATGTGTATAAACATGGAAATATCTACACCACCATCTGTGTAAACATGGAAATAACTACACCGCTATCTGTATAAACATGGAAATATCTACGCCGCCATCTGTATAAACATGGAAATATCTACACGGCCATCTGTGTATAGATGGAAATATCAGCACCGCCATCTGTACAAACATGGAAATATCTACACCGCTATCTCTATAAACATGGAAATATCTGCACTGCTATGTGTAAAAACATGGAAATACCTATACAGACATCTGTATAAACATGGAAATATCTTCAATGCCATCTGTATACACATGGATATATCTACACAGCCATCTGTATAAACACGTAAATATCTACAGTGCTATCTCTATAAACATGGAAATATCTACACCGCCATCTCTATAAACATGGAAATATCTACACTGCCATCTCCATAAACATGGAACTAACTACTCTGCCATCCGTATAAACATGGAAACATCTACACCACCATCTGTGTGAATAGGGAAATATATACAATGCCATCTGTATAAAGATATAAATATCTGCACCGCGAGCTGTATAAACATGGAAATATCTACATCGCTATCTGTATAAACGTGGAAATACCAACACCGCTATCGGTATAAACATGGAAATATCTACAACGCCATCTATATAAACATGGAAATATCTACACCGCTATGTGTATAAACATGGAAAAACCTACACCGCTATCCCTATAAACATGGAAATATCTACACCGCTATCTGTATAAACATGGAAATACCTACACCGCTATCTGTATAAACATGGAAATATCTACACCGCGATCTGTATAAACATGGAAATATCTACACCGCGATCTGTATAAACATGGAAATATCTTCAGCACGATCTGTAATCATGGAAATATCTACACGGCTATCTGTATAAACATGGTAATATCTACACCACCATCTATATAAACATGGAAATATCTACACCGCCATCTGTATAAACATGGAAATATCAACAATGCCATCTGAAGAAAGATGGAAATATCTACATGGCAATCTGTGTAAACATGGAAATATCGACACCGATATCTGTAAAAACATGGAAATATCTACACCCCTATCTGTATAAACATGGAAATATCCACACCGCTATCTCTATAAACATGGAATAATCAACACCGCTATCTCTATGAACATGGAAATATCTACACCGCCATCTCTATAAACATGGAAATATCTACACCACGATCAGTATAAACATGGAAATATCTACACCGCTATCGGTATAAACATGGAAATATCTCCACTGCTATCTGTATAAACATCGAAATATCTACACCGCCATCTGTATAAACATGGAATTACTTACAAAGTTATCTGTATAAACATGGAAATATCTACACCGCCATCTGTATAAACATGGAAATATCTCCACGGCCATGTGTATATACATGGAAATATATACACCGCTATCTATATAAACATGGAAATAACTACACTGCTATCTGTATAAACATGGAAATATCTACAGCGCCATCTACATATCCATGGAAATATCTGCGCCACCATCAGTTTAAACATGGAAATATCTACACGGTAATCTGTGTATACATGGAAATATCAACACCGCCATCTGTACAAACATGGGAATATCTGCATCGCTATCTCTATAAACATGGAAATATCTACCCCGCTATCTCTATAAACATGGAAATATCTACACCGCCATCTGTATAAACATGGAAATACCCATACAATCATCTGTGTAAACATGGACATATCTACACCACCATTTGTATTAACATGGAAATATCTACAATGCCATCAGTATACACATGGAAATACCTACACGGCAATATGTGAGTAGATGGAAACATCAACACCGCCATATGTACAAACACGGAAATATCTACACCGCTATCTCTATAAACATGGAAATATCTACACTGCGGTCGGTATAAACATGGAAATATCTACACCGGTATCTGTATAAAGATGGAAATATCTACACCATGATCTGTATAAACATGGAAATATATACACCGCTATCTCTATAAACATGGAAATATCTGCACCGCTATCTCTATAAACATGGAAATATCTATAAAGGCATCTGTATAAACGTGGAAATACCTACACAGTCATGTGTAGGAACATTTAAATATCAACACTGCCATCTGTATAAATATAGAAATATCTACACAGCCCTCTGTATAAATATGGAAATATCTGGATAGGCATCTGTATAAACATGGAAATATCTGCACCGCTATCTGTATAAACATGGAAATACCTACACCGCTCTCTCTATCAACATGGAAATATGTACACCGCTATGTGTATAAACATGGAAATATCTCCACTGCTCTCTGTATAAACATGGAAATATCTACACCGTTATCTCTATAAACATGGAAATATCTACAGCGCCATCTCTATAAACATTGAAATATCTACACCGCTATGTGTATAAACATGGAAATACCTACACCGATATCTCTATAAACATGGAAATATCTACACCTCTATCTGTATAAACATGGAAATACCTACACCGCTATCTGTATAAACATGGAAATATCTACACCGCGATCTGTATAAACATGGAAATATCTACACCGCGATCTGTATAAACATGGAAATATCTTCAGCACGATCTGTAAACATGGAAATATCTACACCGCTATCTGTATAAACATGGTAATATCTACACCACCATCTATATAAACATGGAAATATCTACACCGCCATCTGTATAAACATGGAAATATCTACAATGCCATCTGAAGAAAGATGGAAATATCTACACGGCAATCTGTGTAAACATGGAAATATCGACACCGATATCTGTAAAAACATGGAAATATCTACACCCCTATCTGTATAAACATGGAAATATCCACACCGCTATCTCTATAAACATGGAATAATCAACACCGCTATCTCTATGAACATGGAAATATCTACACCGCCATCTCTATAAACATGGAAATATCTACACCACGATCAGTATAAACGTGGAAATATCTACACCGCTATCTCTATAAACATGGAAATATCTCCACTGCTATCTCTATAAACATCGAAATATCTACACCGCCATCTGTATAAACATGGAATTACTTACAAAGTTATCTGTATAAACATGGAAATATCTACACCGCCATCTGTATAAACATGGAAATATCTACACAGCCATGTGTATATACATGGAAATATATACACCGCTATCTATATAAACATGGAAATGACTACACCGCGACCTGTATAAACATGGAAATATCTACAACGCTATCTGTATAAACATGGAAATATCTACACAGCTATCTTTATAAACATGGAAATATCTACACCGCCATCTGTATAAACATGGAAATACCTCCAAAGTCATCTGTAAAAACATAGAAATATCTACACAGCCATCTGTATATACATGGAAATATCTACACCGCTATCTGTATAAACATGGAAATATCTACACCGCTATTTGTATAAACAAGGAAATATCTGCACCGCCATCTGTACAAACATGGAAATATCTGCACCGCTATCTGTATAAACATGGAAATATCTATACCGTGGTCTGTATAAACATGGAAATATCTACACCGCTATCTGTATAAACATGGAAATATCTACACCGCTATCTCTATAAACATGGAAATATCTACACTGTGATCTGTATAAACATGGAAATATTTTCACCGCTATCTGTATAAAAATGGAAATTTCTACACCGTTATCTGTATAAATATGGAAATATCTACACAACTATCTCTATAAACATGGAAATATCTACACCGCCATCTGTATAAACATGAAAATACCTATACAGTCATCTGTATAAACATGGAAATATCTACACCACCATCTGTATAAACATGGAAATTTCTACAATGCCACCTGTATACACATGGAAATACCTACACGGCAATCTGTGTATAGATGGAAACATCAACACCGCCCTCTGTACAAACTTGGAAATATCTACACTGCTATCTCTATAAACATGGAAATATCTACACCGCCATCTGCATAAACATGGAAATACCTACAAAGGCATCTGTATAAACATGGAAATATCTACACAGTCATCTGTATAAACATGGAAATATCTACACAGCCATCTGTATATACATGGAAATATCTACACAGCCATCTGTATATACATGGAAATATCTACACCGCTATCTGTATAAACATGGAAATAACTACACCGCTATTTGTATAAACAAGGAAATATCTACACCGCTGTCTGTATAAACATGGAAATATCTACACCGCCATCTCTATAAACATGGAAATATCTACACCGCAATCCGTGTTTAAAATGGAAATATCTACACCGCGATCAGTATAAACATGGAAATATCTACACAGCCATGTGTACATACGTGGAAATATCTACACCGCTATCTATATAAACATGGAAATAACTACACCGCTATCTGTATAAACATGGAAATACCTACACCACCATCTACATATCCATGGAAATATCTGCGCCGCCATCTGTATAAACATGGAAATATCTACACGGTCATCTGTGTATAGATGGAAATATCAACACCGTCATCTGTACAAACATGGAAATATCTGTACCGCTATCTATATAAACATGGAAATATCTACACCGCTATCTGTATAAACATGGAAATACCTACACCGTGATCTCTATAAATATGCAAATATCTACACCGCTATCTCTATAAACTTTGAAATATCTACAACGCCATCTGTACAAACATGGAAATATCTACACTGTTATCTCTATAAACATGGAAATATCTACACTGTGGTCTGTATAAACATGGAAATATCTACACCGGTATCTGTATAAACATCGAAATATCTACACCACGATCTGTATAAACATGGAAATATATACACCGCTATCAGTATAAACATGGAAATATCTGCACCACTATCTTTATAAACATGGAAATATCTACAAAGCCATCTGTATAAACATGGAAATATCTACACAGTCATGTGTAGGAACATGGAAATATCTACACTGCCATCTGTATAAACATAGAAATATCTACACAGCCCTCTCTATAAATATGGAAATATCTGCATAGGCATCAGTATAAACATGGAAATATCTGCACCGCTATCTGTATAAACATGGAAATAGCTATACCGCTGTCTCTATAAACATGGAAATATGTACACCGCTATGTGTATAAACATGGAAATATCTCCACTGCTCTCTGTATAAACATGGAAATATCTCCACAGTTATCTGTATAAACATGGAAATATATACAGCGCAATCTCTATAAACATTGAAATATCTACACTGCCATCTCTAAAAACATGGAAATATCTACACAGTCATCTGAAAAAAGATGGAAATATCTACACCACCATCTGTATAAACATGGAAATACCTACAATACCATCTGTATACACATGGAAATATCTACACAGAAATCTATGTAAATATGGAAATATCTACACCGCCAGCTGTATAAACATGGAAATATCTACACTGCCATCTGTAGAAAGATGGAAATATCTACACCGATATCTCTATAAATATGGAAATATCTACACCACCATCTCTATAAACATTAAAATATCTACACTGCCATCTTCATAAAGATGGAAGTATCTACTCCGCCATGTGTATAAACACGGAAATATCTACACCACCATCTGTGTAAACATGGAAATATCTACACCGCTATCTGTATAAACATGGAAATATCTACACGGTCATCTGTGTATAGATGGAAATATCAACACCGCCATCTGTACAAACATGGAAATATCTACATCGCTATCCCTATAATCATGGAAATATCTGCACTGCCATTTGTAAAAACATGGAAATACCTATACAGTCATCTGTATAAACATGGAAATATCTACAATGCCATCTGTATACACATGGAAATATCTACACAGCCATCTGTATTAACATGTAAATATCTACACTGCTATCTCTATAAACATGGAAATATCTACACCGCCATCTCTATAAACATGAAAATATCTACACTGCCATCTCCATAAACATAGAACTAACTACTCCGCCATCTGTATAAACATGGAAACATCTACACCGCCATCTGTGTGAATAAGGAAATATCTACAATGCATTCTGTATAAAGATATAAATATCTGCACCGCGAGCTGTATAACCATGGAAATATCTACATCGCTATCTGTATAAACGTGGAAATACCAACACCGCTATCGGTATAAACATGGAAATATGTAAAACGCCATCTATGTAAACATGGAAATATCTATACTGCTATGTCTATAAACATGGAAATACCTACACCGCTATCTCTATAAACATGGAAATATCTGCACCGCTATCTGTATAAACATGGAAATATCTACACCACGATCTGTATAAACATGAAAATATCTCCACCGCGATCTGTATAAACATGGAAATATCTACAACGCGATCTGTATAAACATGGAAATATCTCCACCGCGATCTGTATAAACATGGAAATATCTACACCGCTATCTGTATAAACATGGAAATACCAACAACGTTATCTGTATAAACATGGAAATATCTACACCGCTATCTCTATAAACATGAAAATACTTACACCACCATCTCTATAAACATGGAGATATTTACACCACTATCTTTATAAACATAGAAATAACTACACCGCCATCTCTATAAACATGGAAATATCTACACTGCCATCTGAATAAACATGGAAATATCTACACAGACATCTGTATAAACATGGAAATATCTACACCGCGATCTCTATGAATATGGAAATATCTATACCGCGACCTGTATAAACATGGAAATATCTACACCGCGACCTGTATAAACATGGAAATATCTACAACGCTATCTGTATAAACATGGAAATATCTACACAGCTATCTTTATAAACATGGAAATATCTACACCGCCATCTGTATAAACATGGAAATACCTCCAAAGTCATCTGTATAAACATAGAAATATCTACACAGCCATCTGTATATACATGGAAATATCTACACCGCTATCTGTATAAACATGGAAATATCTACACCGCTATTTGTATAAACAAGGAAATATCTACACCGCCATCTGTACAAACATGGAAATATCTGCACCGCTATCTGTATAAACATGGAAATATCTATACCGTGATCTGTATAAACATGGAAATATCTACACCGCTATCTGTATAAACATGGAAATATCTACACCGCTATCTCTATAAACATGGAAATATCTACACTGTGATCTGTATAAACATGGAAATATTTACACCGCTATCTGTATAAAAATGGAAATTTCTACACCGTTATCTGTATAAATATGGAAATATCTACAATGCTATCTCTATAAACATGGAAATATCTACACCGCCATCAGTATAAACATGAAAATACCTATGCAGTCATCTGTATAAACATGGAAATATCTACACCACCATCTGTATAAACATGGAAATTTCTACAACGCCATCTGTATACACATGGAAATACCTACACGGCAATCTGTGTATAGATGGAAACATCAACACCACCCTCTGTACAAACTTGGAAATATCTACACTGCTATCTCTATAAACATGGAAATATCTACACTGCGGTCTGTATAAACATGGAAATATCTACACCGGTATCTGTAAAAACATGGAAATATCTACACCGCTATCTGTATAAACATGGAAATATCTACACCGCGATCTGTATAAACATGGAAATATCTACACCGCGATCTGTAAAAACGTGGAAATATCTACACAGTCATCTGAATAAACATGGAAATATCTACACCACCATCTGTAAAACATGTATATAGCTACAATAACATCTGTAAACACATGGAAATATCTACACAGACATCTGTATAAATATGGAAATATCTGCACGGCCATCTGTATAAACATGGAAATATCTACACTGCCATCTGAATATACATGGAAATATCTACACCGCTATCTGTATAAACATGGAAATAACTACACCGCTGTTTGTGTAAACAAGGAAATATCTACACCGTGAACTGTATAAACATGGAAATATCTACACCGCCATCTCTATAAACATGGAAATATCTACACCGCCATCTCTATAAACATGGAAATATCAACACCCCTATCTGTATAAACATGGAAATATCCACACAGCTATCTTTATAAACATGGAAATATCTACACCGCCATCTCTATAACATGGAAATATCTACACCACGATCAGTATAAACATGGAAATATCTACAACGCTATCTGTAGAAACATGGAAATATCTCCACTGTTATCTCTATAAACATCGAAATATCTACACCGCCATCTGTATAAACATGGAAATACTTACAAAGTTATCTGTATAAACATGGAAATATCTACACAGCCATTTGTATACACATGGAAATTTCTACACCGCTATCTATATAAACATAGAAATAACTACACCGCTATCTGTATAAACATGGAAATATCTACACCGCCATCTACATATCAATGGAAATATCTGCACCACCATCTGTATAAACATGGAAATATCTACACGGTCATCTGTGTATAGTTGGAAATATCAACACCGCCATCTGAACAAAGAAGGAAATATCTGCACCGCTATCTGTATAAACATGGAAATATCTACACCGCGGTCTGTATTAACGTGGAAATATCTACACCGCTATCTCTATAAACATGGAAATATCTACACCGTGATCTGTGTAAACATGGAAATATTTACACCGCTATCTGTATAAACATGGAAACTTCTACACCGTTATCTGTATAAATATGGAAATATCTACACCGCTATCTCTATAAACTTGGAAATGTATACACCGCCATCTGTATAAACATGGAAATACCTATACAGTCATCTGTGTAAACATGGAAATATCTGCACCACCATCTGTATAAACATGGAAATATCTACAATGCCATCTGTATACACATAGAAATACCTACACGGCAATCTGTGCACAGATGGAAACATCAACACCGACATCTGTACAAACATGGAAATATCTACACTGCTGTCTCTATAAACATGGAAATATCTACACTGCGGTCTGTATAAACATTAAAATATCTACACCGGTATCTGTATAAACATGGAAAAATCTACACCACGATCTGAATAAACATGGAAATATATACACCGCTATCTGTATAAACATGGAAATATCTGCACCGCTATCTCTATAAACATGGAAATATCTACAAAGATATCTGTATAACCCTGGACATACCTACAAAGTCATGTGTAGGAAGATGGAAATATCTACACTGCCATCTGTATAAACACAGAAATATCTACACAGCCCTCTGTATAAATATGGAAATATCTGCATAGGCATCTGTATAAACATTTAAATATCTGCACCGCTATCTGTATAAACATGGAAACACCTACACCGCTGTATCTATAAACATGGAAATATGTACACCGCTGTGTGTATAAACATGGAAATATCTCCACTGCTGTCTGTATAAACATGGAAATATCTCCACCGTTATCTGTATAAACGCGGAAATATCTAAAGTGACATCTCTATAAACATAGAAATATCTACACTGCCATCTGTGAAAACATGGAAATATCTACACAGTCATCTGAATAAACTTGGAAATATCTACACCGCAATCTGTATAAACATGGAAATATCTACACCGCTATCTGTATAAATATGAAATATCTAAACCGCTATCTCTATAAAAATGGAAATATCTACACTGCTATCTGTATAAACATGGAAATATCCTCACTGCTATCTCTATGAACATGGATATATCTACACCGCTATCTCTATAAACATGGAAATATCTACAAAGCCATCTCTATAAACATGGAAATATCTACACCGCCGTCTGTATAAACAGGGAAATATCTACAGCGCTATCTGTATAAACATGGAAATATCTACACCGCTATCTGTATAAACATGGAAATATCTACACTGTGCTCTGTATAAACATGGAAATATCTACACCGCTATCTGTATAAACATGGAAATATCTACACAGCTATCTCTATAAACATGGAAATATCTACACCGCCATCTGTATAAACCTGGAAATACCTACGAAGTCATCTGTATAAACATAGAAATATCTACACAGCCATCTGTATAAACATGGAAATATCTACACAGCCGTCTGTATATACATGGAAATATCTACACCGCCATCTGTATAAACATGGAAATAACTACACCGCTATTTCTATAAACAAGGAAAAATCTACACCGCCATCTGTTTAAATATGGAAATATATATACAGACATCTGTTTATACATGGAAATATCTACACCACTATCTGTATAAACATGATAATAACTACACCGCTATCTGTATAAATGTGGAAATATTTGCACCGCTAGCCCTATAAACATGGTAATATCAACACCGCGATCTGTATAAACATGGAAATATCTACACCATGATCGGTATAAACATGGAAATACCTACACCGTGATATATATAAACACGGAAATATCTACACCGCCATCTCTATAAACATAGAAATATCTACAACCCTATCTGTATAAACATGCAAATATCCGCAGCTCTATCTCCATAAACATGGAAAAATCAGCACCGCTATCTCTATAAACATGGAAATATCTACACCCCTATCTGTATAAACATGGATATATCCACACCGCTATCTCTATAAACATGGAAAAATCAACACCGCTATCTCTATGAACATGGAAATATCTACACCGCCATCTCTATAAACACCGAAATATCTACACCGCGATCAGTATAAACATGGAAATATCAACACCGCTATGTGTATAAACATGGAAATATCTCCACTGCTATCTCTATAAACATCGAAATATCTCCACCGCGATCAGTATAAACATGGAAATATCAACACCGCTATGTGTATAAACATGGAAATATCTCCACTGCTATCTCTATAAACATCGAAATATCTACACCGCCATCTGTATAAACATGGAAATACTTACAAAGTTATCTGTATAAACATGGAAATATCTACACCGCTATCTGTATAAACATGGAAATATCTGCACCGCTATCTCTATAAACGTGGAAATATCTACAAAGACTTCTGTATAAACATGGAAATACCTACACAGTCATGTGTAGGAACATGGAAATATCTACACTGCCATCTGTATAAACATGGAAATATCTACACAGCCCTCTGTATAAATATAGAAATAACTCCATAGGCATATGTATATACATGGAAATATCTGCACCGCTGTCTCTATTAACATGCAAATATGTACACGGCTATGTGTATAAACATGGAAATATCTCCAATGCTCTCTGTGTAAACATGGAAATATCTCCACCTTTATCTGTATAAACATGGAAATATCTACAGCGCCATCTCTATAAACATTGAAATATCTACACTGCCATCTGTAAAAACATGGAAATATCTACACAGTCATCTGAATAAACATGGAAATATCTACACCACCATCTGTATAAACATGGAAATAGCTACAAAACAATCTGTATACAGATGGAAATATCTACACAGACATCTGTATAAATATGGAAATATCTACACCGCCATCTGTATAGACATGGAAATATCTACACTACCATGTGTAGAAAGATGGAAATATGAACACCGCTATCTCTATAAATATAGAAATATCTACACCACCATCTCTATAAACATGAAAATATCTACACTGCCATCTCCATAAAGATGGAAGTATCTACTCCGCCATGTGTATAAACACGGAAATATCTACACCACCATCTGTGTAAACATGGAAATAACTACACCGCTATCTGTATAAACATGGAAATATCTACACGGCCATCTGTGTATAGATGGAAATATCAACACCGCGATCTGTACAAACATGGAAATATCTACACCGCTGTCTCTATAAACATGGAAATATCTGCACTGCCATCTGTGAAAACATGGAAATAGCTATACAGTCATCTGTATAAACATGGAAATAACTACAATGCCATCTGTAAAAACATGGAAATACCTATACAGTCATCTGTATAAACATGGAAATATCTACAATGCCATCTGTATACACATGGAAATATCTACACAGCCATCTGTATAAACATGTAAATATCTACACTGCTATCTCTATAAACATGGAAATATCTACACCGCCATCTCTATAAACCTGAAAATATCTACACTGCCTTCTCCATAAACATAGAACTAACTAGTCTGCCATCTGTATAAACATGGATACATCTACACTGCCATCTGTCTGAATAAAGAAATATCTACAATGCCATCTGTATAAAGGTATAAATATCTGCACCGCGAGCTGTATAAACATGGAAATATCTACATCGCTATGTGTATAAATGGGGAAATATCAACACCGCTATCGGTATAAACATGGAAATATCTACAACGCCATCTATATAAACATGGAAATATCTACACCGCTATGTCTATAAACATGGAAATACCTACACCGCTATCTCTATAAACATGGAAATATCTACACCGCCATCTGTATAAACATGGAAATATGTACACCGCGATCTGTATAAACATGGAAATATCTACACCGCGATCTGTATAAACATGGAAATATCTACACCGCGATCTGTATAAACATGGAAATAGATTCACCGCGATCTGCATGAACATGGAAATATCTACACCACCATCTGTATAAACATGGAAATATCTACACCGCTATCTGTACAAATATGGAAATAACTACACGGCTATTTCTATAACCATGGAAATGTCTACACCGCCATCTGTATCAACATGGAAATACCTACACAGTCATCTGCAAAAACATGGATATATCTACACCACTATCTGTAAACATGGAAATACGTACGCTGCCATCTGTATAAACCTGGAAATATCTACACAGTCATCTCTATAAACATGGAAATATCTACAACGGTGTCTGTATATACATGGAAATATCTACACCGCCATCTGTAAAACATGGAAATATCTACACTGCCATCTGTATACATATGGAAATACCTACACAGCCATCTCTATAAACATGGAAATATCTACACCGCTATCTCTATAAACATGGAAATACCTGCACCGCCATCTGTATAAACATCGAAATATCTACACTGCTATCTCTATAAACATGGAAATATCTACACCGCTATCTCTGCAAATACTGAAATATCTACACCTCTATCTCTGTAAACAAGGCGATATCTAAACCGCTATCTGTACAAACATGGAAATACCTACACCGTTATCTGTATAAACATGGAAATACCTACACCGCTATCTGTATAAACATGGAAATACCTACACTGCCATCTGTAAAAACATGGATATACCTACACAGTCATCTGTATAAACATGGAAATACCTACACCGCTATCTGTATAAACATGGAAATATCTACACCGCCATCTGTAAAAACATGGATATACCTACACAGTCATCTGTATAAACATGGAAATATCTACACTGCTATCTGTATAAACATGGAAATATCTACATCGCCATCTGTAGAAACATGGAAATATCTACACTTCCATCTTTACAAAGATGTAAACATCTACACCGCAAACTGTATAAACAAGGAAGTATCTACAGCGCTATCTGTGTAAACATGGAAATATCTGCACCGCTATCTCTATAAACAGGGAATTACCTGCACCGCTATCTCTATAAACATGGAAATATCAGTACCGCTATCTCTACAAACATGGAAATTTATACTCTGCCATCTCCATAAACATGGAAATACCTACACAGCCATCTACATAAACAAGGAAATATCTACACGGCCATCTATATTAACATGGAAATATCTACACCGCTATCTCTATAAACTTGGAAATATCTACACCGCCATCTGTATAAACATGGAAATATCTCCACCGCCATTTGTAAAAAGATGGAAATATCTACACACCCACCTGTATAAACTTGGAAATACCTACACCGCTTTCTGTGTAAATATGGAAATATCTACACTTCTGTCTCTATAAACATGGAAATATCTACACCACCATCTGTATAAACATCTAAATATCTATATCGCCGTCTGTATAAACATGGAAATATCTACACCGCCATCTGTATAAACATGTAAATATCAACACTGCCATCTGTATAATCATGGAAATATCCACACGGCCATTCGTATAAACATGGAAATATCTAAACCGCCATCTGTAAGAACCTGAAATATCTACTCAGTCATCTCTATAAATATGGAAATATCTACACTGCCATCTGTACACACATGGAAATATCTACACGGACATCAGTATAAACATGGAGATATCTACACCTATATCTCTATAAACATGGAAATTACTACAACGCTATCTGTGTAAACATGGAAATATCTACACCGATATATTTATAAACATGGAAATACCTACACCACTATATCGTTAAATATGGAAATATCTTCACTGCTATTTCTATAAACATGGAAATGTGTACAAGGCTATCTGTATAAATTTGGAAATATCTAAACCGATATCTCTATAAATTTAGTAATAACTACAACGCTATCTGTGTAAACATGGAAATACATAAACCGCTGTCTCTATAAACATCGAAATATCTACAACGTTATCTATGGAAACATGGAAATATCTACACCAATATCTGTATAAACTTGGAAATACCTACTCCGCTATCTGTGTGAACATGGAAATAACTACACAACCATCTGTATAAACATGGAAATTTCTATACCGCTATCACTGTAAACATGTAAATACCTACACCGCTATCTCTATAAACATGGAAATATCTACAATGCCATCTCTTTAATCTTGAAAATATATACACTGCCATCTCCATAATCAGGCTACTATCTACACCGCTATCTTTATATACATGGAAATATCTACACGGACATCAGTATAAACATGGAAATATCTACACCACAATCTCTATAAACATGGAAATTACTACACTGCTATCTGTATAAACATGGAAATATCTACACCGATATCTGTATAAACATGGAAATACCTACACCACTATATCGTTAAATATGGAAATATCTACACTGCTATCTTTATAAACATGGAAATATCTACAACGTTATCCGTGGAAATATGGAAATATCTACACCGCTATCTGTATAAACATGGAAACACCTACTCCGCTATCTGTATGAACATGGAAATATCAACACAACCATCTGTATAAACATGGAAATTTCTATACCGCTATCTCTGTAAAAATGGAAATACCTACACCGCTATCTCTATAAACATGGAAATATCTACACTGCCGTCTCTATAAACAAGGAAATATCTACACCGTTATCTCTAAGAACATGGAAATAAATACACCACTATCTCTATAAACATGGAAATATCTACACCGCTATCTGTATAAACATGTAAATATCTACACCGCCATCTCTATAAACATGAAAATATCTACACTGCCATCTCCATAATCATGGAACTATCTACACCGCCATCTGTATAAATATGGAAATATCTACAGCACCATCTGAATAAACATGGAAATATCTACAATGCCATCTGTGTAAAGCTGTAAATATCTACTCCGCGAGGTAAATAAACATGGAAATATCTACACCGCTATCTGTATAAACATGGAAACATCAACACCGCCATCTGCATAATCATGGAAAAATCCACACCACCATCGGTATAAACATGGAAATATCTACACCGCAATTTGTAAAAACATGGAAATATCTACACAGTCATCTGTATAAACTTGGAAATATCTACACCTCCGTGAGTATAAACATGGAAATATCTACATTGCCATCTGTATACACATGGAAATATCTACACAGCTATCAGTATAAACATGGAAACATCTACACCGCTATCTCTATAAACATGGAAATACCTACACCGCTTTCTGTATAAACATGGAAATGTCTACACCGATATCTGTATAAACATGGAAATACCGACACCACTATCTGTATAAACTTGGAAATATCTACACTGCTATCTGTATAAACATGGAAATATCTACACCGCCATCTGTATAAACATGGAAATATCTCCACCGCTATATGCATAAAAATGGAAATATCTACTCCGCTATCTGTATAAACATGAAAATATCAACACCGCTATCTGTATAAACACGCAAACATCCTCACCGCTATCTGTATAAACATGGAAATATCTACACCGCTATCTCTATAAACATGGAAATATCTACACCGCAATCTGCATAAACCTGGAAATATCTACAAAGTCATCTGTATAAACATGGAAATATCTACACCACCATCTCTATAAACATGGAAATATCTACACTGTCATCGGTATACAAATGGAAATACCTACATAGCCATCAGTACAAACATGGAAACATCTACAACGCTATCTCTATAAACATGGAAATACCTACACCGCTATCTCTATAAACATGGAAATATCTACAGCGCAATCACTATAAACATGGAAATATCTACACCGCCATCTCTATAAACATGGATATTTCTACACTGCCATCTGTACACCCATGGAAATATGTATACAGCTATCTGTATAAACATGGAAATATCTACACCGCTACCTGTATAAACATGGAAATATATACACCGCCATCTGAATACACATGGAAATACCTACACCGCTATCTCTATAAACATGGAAATATCTACACCGCCATCTCTGTAAACATGAAAATATCTAAACCGTCATTTCCATCAACATGGAAATATCTACATCGCCATCTGTATAAACATGGAAATATCTACACCGCTATTTGAATAAACATGGAAATATCTACAATGTCATCTGTATAAAGATGGAAATATCTACACCGCGAGCTGTATAAACATGGAAATATCTACACCGCTATCTGTATAAACATGGACATACCAACACCGGTATCTGTAAACAAGGAAATATCTACACCGCTATGTGTATAAACATGGAAATATCCACACCGCTATCTCTATAAACATGGAAATACTTACACCGCCATCTGCATAAAAATGGAAATATCTACACTGCCATCTGTATAAACATGGAAATATCTACACCGCCATCTGAGTAAACTTGGAGATATCTACTCCGCTATCTCTATATACATGGAAATATCTAAACCGCCATCTGTAAAAAAATGGAAATATCTTCACAGTCATCTGTATAAACATGGTCATATCTACACCACCATCTGTATAAACATGGAAATACCTATACTGCCATCTGTATAAACGTGGAAACATCTACACAGCCATCTACATAAACATGGAAATATCTACACCGCTATCTGTATAAACATGGAAATAGCCACACCACTATCTGTATAAACATGGAAACATATTCACTGCTATCTGTATAAACATGGAAATATCTACACTGCTATCTATATAAACATGGCAATGTTTACAGCGCTATCCATATAAACATGGAAATATCTACATGGCTATCTCTATATACATGGAAATATCTGTACCGCCATCTTTATAAACATGGAAATACCTACACAGTCATCTGTATAAATATGGAAATATCTACACCACTATCTGTATAAACATGGCAATATCTACACTGCATCTGCATAAGCATGGAAATACCTACACAGCCACCTCCATAAACATGGAAATATTTACACCGCTATCTGTATAAACATGGAAATAGCCACACCGCTACCTGTATAAACATGGAAATATCTACACCGCCATCTGAATAAACATGGAAATACCTACACCGCTATCTCTATAAACATGGAAATATCTACACCGCCATCTCTGTAAAAATGAAAATATCTACACCGTCATTTCCATAAACATGGAACTATCTACATCGCCATGTGTATAAACATGGAATTATCTACACCGCTATCTGAATAATCATGGAAATATCCACAATGTCATATGTATAAAGATGGAAACATCTACACCGCGAACTGTATAAACATGGAAATATCTACACCGCTATCTGTATAAACATGGAAATACCAACACCGCTATATGTAAACATGGAAATATCTACACCGCTATCTCTAAAAACATGGAAATAATTACACGGCCATCTCTATAAACATGGAAATATCTACACCACCATATACATAAACATGGAAATATCTGCACCGCCATCTGTATAAAATTGTAAATATCTTCACCGCCATCTGTAATAATAGGGAAATATCTACACAGCCATCCGTATAAACATGGAAATACCTCCACTGCTATGTGTATAAAAATTGAAATATCTACACCGCTACCTGTACAAACATGGAAATACCTTCATCGCTATCTGTATAAACATGGAAATATCTACACCGCTATCTGCATAAACATGGAAATATCTACACCGCTGTCTGTATAAACATGGAAATATTTGCATCGCTGTCTGTATAAACATGGAAATATCTCCATCGCTATCTCTATAAACATGGAAATGTTTACACTGCTTTCTGTAGAAACATGGAAATATCTACAACACTATCTGTGTAAACACGGAAATATCTACAAAGCTATCTGTGTAAACATGGAAATATTTACAGCGCTCCATGTGAAAAGATGGAAATATCTACACCACAATCTGTGCAAATATGGAAAAATCTACACCGCTATCTCTGTAAACATGGAAATATCTACACCGCTTTATGTATAAACGTGGAAATATCTACACCGCTATCTGTAGAAACATGGAAATATCTACACCGCTATCTGCATAAACACCTAAATATCTACACCGCTATCTGTATAAACATGGAAATAACTACACCGCTATCTGTATAAACATGGAAATATCTACACCCCTATCTCTATAAACATGGAAATGTTTACACCGCTATCTGTATAAACATGGAAATACCTACACAGTCATCTGTGTAAACTTGGAAATATCTACACCGCTGTCTGTGTAAAGATGGAAATATCTACACTGAAATCGGTGCAAAGATGGAAATATCTACACCGCTATCTCTGTAAACATGGAAATATCTACACCGCTATCTGTATAAACATGGAAATATCTACACCGCTATCTCTACAACCATGGAAATATCTACACCACCATCTGTATAAACATGGAAATATCTACAACGGGATCTGTATAAACATGGAAATATCTAAACAGTTATTTGTATAAATATGGAAAATCCTACAACACTATCTCTATAAACATGAAAATATCTACACCACCATCTCTAAAAACATGTAAATATATACACTGCCATCTGTATACCTATGGAAATATCTACACAGCCATCTCTATAAACATGGAAATATCTACACTGCTATCTCTATAAACATGGAAATACCTACATAGCTATCTCTATAAACATGGAAATATCTACACCACCATCTATATAAACAAGAAAATATCTACACCGCCATCTCCATAATCATGGAAATAACTACACCACCATCTGAATAAACGTGGAAATATCTACACAGCTTTCTGTATAAACATGGAAACATCTACACTGCCATCTGTATAAAGATGGAAATATCTATACCGCGAGCTGTAAAAACATGGAAATATCTAAAACGCTATCTGTATAAACATAGAAATACCAACTCCGATATCTGTATAAACGTGGCAATATCTACACTGCTGTCTGTATAAACAAAGTAATATCTACACCACTATCTCTATAAACATGGAAATACCTAAAGCGCCATCTCTATAAACATGGAAATATCTACACCGCTATCTTTATAAACATGGAAATAATTACACCGCTATCTGTATAAATATGGAAATATCTACACCGCTATCTTTATAAACATGGAAATGTCTACACTGCCATCTGTATAAACATGGAAATATCTAAACCGATATCTCTACAAACATGAAAATATCTACAGCAACATCTTTATAAACATGGAAATATCTACACCGACTTCTGCATAAACATGGAAATAACTACACTGCCATCTGTATAAACATGGAAATAAGTACACAGCCATCTCTATGAACAAGGAAATATCTACACCGCTAAGTGTATAAAAATGGAAATACCTACACCGCTATGTGTATAAACATGGAAACATTTACACCACTATCTCTATAAACATGGAAATATAAACACAGCTATCCGTATAAATATGAAAATATCTACACCGCTACCTGTATAAACATGGAAATATCTACACCGCTATCACTATAAACATGGAAATACCTACACCACTATCTCTATAACATGTAAAAATCTACACCGCCATCTGTATAAACATGGAAATACCTAAACCGCTATCTGTATAAAAACGGAAATATCTACAACCCTATCTGTGTAAACATGGAAATAACTACACTGCTATCTCTATAAAGATGGAAATATCTACACCACTGTCTGTATAATCCTGGAAATATCTACACCGCTATCTGTATAAACGTGGAAATATCTACACCGCTATTGGTATAAACGTGGAAATATCTACAGCGCTATCTGTATAAACATGGAAATATTTGCAACGCTATCTGTGTAAACGTGGAAGTATCTACACAGCTATCAGTGAAAACTTGGAAATATCTACACCGCTATCTGTGTAAAGATGGAAATATCTACACCGCAATCCGTGCAAAGATGGAAATATCTACACCGCTATCTGTACAAACATGGAAATATCTACACCGTTATCTGTATAAATATGGAAATGTCTACACCGATATCTCTATAAACATGGAAATGTCTACACCGCTATCTCTGTAAATGTGTAAACATTTACAACGCTATCTGTATAAATATGGAACTATTTACACCGCCGTCTCTATAAACATGGAAATATCTACACCGCTATCTCTATAAACATGGAAATATCTACACCGCTATCTCTATAAACATGGAAATACCTACACCGCTATCTGTATAAACATGGAAATATCTACACTGCTGTCTCTATAAACATGGAAATATCTACACCTCTATCTGTATAAACATGGAAATATCTACACTGCGGTCTGTATAAACTTGGAAATATCTACACCGCTATCTGTATAAACATGGAAATATCTACACCGCGATCTGTATAAACATGGAAATACCTACACCGCTATCTCTATGAACATGGAATTATCTACACCGCTGTCTCTAGAAACACGGAAATATCTACACCACTATCTCTATAAACGTGGAAATATATACACAGCTATCTCTAAAAACATGGAAATATCTACACCGCTATCTCTATAAACGTGGGAACATCTACACCGCTAACTCTATAAGCCTGGAAATGTCTACACCGCTATAAGTATAAATGTGGAAATATCTACACCGCTATCTGTATAAACATGGAAATATCTACACCGCAATCTCTATAAACATGGAAATACTTACACCGCTATCTGTATAAACATGGAAATATTTACAAAGCTATTCCTATAAACATGTAATTATCTACACTGCTATCTCTATAATCATGGAAATATCTACACCACTATCTGTAAAACATGGAAATATCAACACCGCTGTCTGTATAAACATGGAAATATATACACGGCTATCTGTTTAAACATGGAAATATCTATACCACTGACTGTATAAACATGGAAATATCTACACCGCTATCTGTATGAACATGGAAATATCTACACCGCTGTCTCTATAAACATGGAAATATCTACAACGCTATCTGTAGAAACATGGAAATATCTACACCGCTGTCTCCAGAAACCTGGAAATACCTACACCGTTATCTGTATTAACGTGGAAATACCTACACCGCTATCTGTATAGACGTGGAAATATCTACATCGCTATCTCTACAAACGTGGAAATATCTACACCGCTATCTGTATAAACATGGAAATATCTACAGCGGTATGTTTTAAAACGTGGAAATATCTCCACCGCTATGTGTATAAACTTGGAAATTTCTACACCGCAATCTGTATAAAAGTGGAAATATCTTCACCGCTATCTGTATTAACGTGGAAATATATATAGCGCTATCTGTATAAACGGGGAAATATCTACACCGCTATCTGTATAAACATGGAAATATCTACATTGCTGTCTGTATAAACGTGGAAATATCTACACAGCTATCTGTATAAACATGGAAATATCTACACGGAAAGCTGTATAAACATGGAAATATCTAGACAGTCATCTCTATAAACATGGAAATATATATACCGCAATCTGTGTAAACATGGAAATACCCACATCGCTATCTGTATAAAGATGTATATACCCACACCGCTATCTGTATAAAGATGGAAATATCTGCACCGCTATCTTTATAAACATGGAAATATCTGCAACTCTATCTGTGTAAACACAGAAATATCTACACGGCTATTTGTGTAAACATGGAAATATCTGCACCGCTATCTGCATAAAGATGGAAATATCTACACCACTATCTGTAAAATGTGGAAATATCTACACCGCTCTCTGTATAAACCTGGAAATATCTACACCGATATCTGTATAAAGATGGAAATATCTACACCGCTATCTGTATAAACAAGGAAATATCTACACCGCCATCTGTATAAACGGGGAAATATCTACACCGCTATCTGTATAAACATGGAAATATCTACACCGCCATCTGTATAAACATGGAAATATCAACACCGCTATCTGTGTAAATATGAAATATCTAAACCGCTATCTCTATAAAAGTGGAAATATCTACACTGCTATCTGTATAAACATGGGAATATCCTCACTGCTATCTCTATGAACATGGATATATCCACACCGCTATCTCTATAAACATGGAAATATGTACACCGCCATCTCTATAAACGTGGAAATATCTACACCGCCATCTGTATAAACATGCAAATATCTACACCGCTATCTCTATAAACATGGAAATATCTACACCGCGATCTGTATAAACATGGAAATATCTACACCGCGATCTGTATAAACATGGAAATATCTAGATCGCTATCTGTATAAACATGGAAATATCTACACAGCTATCTGTATAAACATGGAAATATCTACACCGCCATCTGTATAAACATGGAAATACCTACAAAGTCATCTGTATAAACATGGAAATATCTACACAGCCATCTGTATAAACATGGAAATATCTACAGAGCCATCTGTACATACGTGGAAATATCTACATCGCTATCTGGATAAACATGTAAATATCTACACCGCTATTTGTATAAACAAGGAAATATTTACACCGCCATCTGTTTAAACATGGAAATATATACACAGACATCTGTTTACACATGGAAATATCTACACCGCTATCTCTATAAACATCGAAATATCTACACCGCTATCTGTATAAACGTGGAAATATTTACACCGTTATCTGTAAAAACGTGGAAATATCTAAACCGCTATCTCTATAAACATGGAAATATCTGCTACTCTATCTGTGTAAACATGGAAATATCTATACAGCTATCTTTTTAAACTTGGAAATATCTACATCGCTCTCTGTGTAAACATGGAAATATCTACACCGCAATCTGTGCAAAGATGGAAATACCTACACCGCTATCTCTGTAAACATGGAAATATCTACACCGCTATCCTTATAAACATGGAAACATCTCCACCGCTATCTGAATAAACATGGAAATATCTACACCGCTATCGGTATAAACATGAAAATATCTACAACGCAATCTGTGCAAAGATGGAAAAATCTACACCGATATCTGTGTAAACATGGAAATATCTACACCTCAATCTGTGCAAAGATGGAAAAACCTACACCGCTATCTCTGTAAGCATGGAAATATCTACACCGATATCTGTATAAACATGGAAATAACTACAACGCTATCTCTGTAAACATGGAAATATCTTCACCGCTATCTCTTTAAACATGGAAATATCTACACCACAATCTGCATAAACATGGAACTATCTACACCACCATCTTTATAAACATGGAAATATTTACACTGCCATCTGTATACACATGGAGATATCTACACAGACATCTGTACAAACATGGAAATATCTACACCGCTATCTGTATAATCATGGAAATATCTACACCAATATCTGTATAAACATTGAAATATCTACAACGCTATCTGTGTAAACATGGAAATATCTACACCTCTATCTCTATAACCATGGAAATATCTACACTGCCATCTGCGTAAAGATGGAAATATCTACACCGCGATCTGTATAAAGATGGAAATATCTACACCGCTATCTGTATAACCATGCAAATACCTACCCCGCTATCTCTATAAACTTGGCAATACCTACACTGCTATCTCTGTAAACATGGAAATATCTATACCGCAATCTCTATAAACATGGAAATATCTACACTGCCATCTCTATAAACATGAAAATATCTACACCGCCATCTCCAGAAACATGGAACTGTATACACCGCCATCTGTATTATCATGGAAATATCTACACCACTATCTGAATAAACATGGAAATATCTACAATGCCATCTGTATAAAGATGGAAATATCTACACCAGAAGCTGTGTCAACATGGAAATATCTACACCGCTATGTGTGTAAACATGGAAATATCTACACCACTATCTCTATAATAATGGAAATACCTTCACTGCCATCTATATAAACATGGAAATATCTCCACCAATATTTGTATAAACATGGAAATATCTACACCGCTATCTCTATCAACATGGAAATACCTGCACCGCTATCTGTATAAATATGGAAATATCTACACCGCTATCTCTGTAAACATGGAAATGTCTATACCGCTGTCTGTATAAACATGGAAATATCTACACCGCTATCTCTATAAATCTGAAAATATCTACCCCGACATCTGTATAAGCATGGAATTACCTACAATTCATCTGTATAAACATGGAAGTATCTACACCACCATCTGTATAAACATTGAAATATCTACACTGCCATCTGTATAAACATGGAAATATCTGCACAGCCATCTCTATAAACATGGAAATATCTACACCACCATCTATATAAACATGGAAATACCTACAACGCTATCAGTATAAACATGGATATATCTACACCGCTATACCCATAAACATGGAAATATGAACACCGCTATCGGCATAAACATAGAAATATCTACAAGGCTATCTGTATAAACATGGAAATATCTACACCGCTATCACTATAAACGTGGAAATACCTACCCCGCTATATCTGTAAACATGGAAATATCTACACCACTATCTGTATAAACATGGAAATATCTACACCGCCATTCTATATACTTGAAAATATCTACACCGCCATCTGCATAAACATAGAAATATCTACACCGCCAACTGCATAAACATGGAAATATCTACACCGCCATCTGTATAAACATGGAAATATCTACACCTCTATCTGTAAACATGGAAATATCTGCAACGCTATCTGTGTAAAGATGGAAATATCTACACCGCTATCTGTAAAATGTGGAAATATCTACACCACTATCTGTAAAAATGTGGAAATATCTACACCGATATCTGTATGAACGTGGAAATATCTACAAAGCTATCTGCATAAACATGGAAATATCTACATCGATATCTATATTTACGTGGAAATATCTCCACCGCTATCTGTATAAACATGGAATTAACTACACCGCTATCTGTATAAACATGTAAATATGTACACCGCTATCTGTATAAACATGGAAATATCTACACTGCTCTCTGTATAAATATGGAATTATCCACACCGCTATCTCTAAAAACATGGAAATAGCTACTCCGCTCTCTTTATAAACATGGAAATATCAACACTGTTATCTCTATAAACATGGAAATATTTACACCGCCATCTATATAAACATGAAAATATCTACACAGTCATCTGTATAAACATGAAAATATCTACAACACCATCTCTATAAACATAGAAATATCTACAACGCTATCTCTGTAAACATGGAAATATCTACACCGCCATCTCTATAAACTTGGAAATATCTACAGTGCCATCTGTATACCCATGGAAATACCTACAGAGCCATCTGTATAAACATGGAATTATCTACATCAATATGTGTATAAACATGGAAATATCTCCACCGCTAACAGCATAAACATGGAAATGTGTACACCGCTATCTGTTTAAACATGGAAATATCTACACCACTATCTGTAGCAACATGGCAATATCTACAACGCTATCTGTGTAAACATGGAAATATCTACACAGCTATCTGTGTAAACTTGGAAATATCTACATATCTATCTGTGTAAGGATGAAAATATCTACACCGCAATCCGTGCAAAGATGGAAATATCTATACCGCTATCTCTGAAAACATGGAAATAACTACACCGCTATCTTTATAAACATGGAAATATCTACACCGCTATCTGAATAAACATGGAAATATCCACACCTCTATCTGTATAAACAAGGAAATAACTACACCGCCTTCTTTATAAACATGGAAATATCTACACCGCTATCTGTATAAACAAGTAAATATCTACACCACCATCTGTATAAACATCGAAATATCTACACCGCCATCTGCATACCCATGGAAATACCTACGCAGCCATCTTTCTAAACATGGAAATATCTACACCGCTATCTGTATAAACAAGGAAATATCTACACCACCATCTGTATAAACATGGAAATATCTACACCGCCATCTGTATAAACATGGAAATATATACACCGCTACCTGTGTAAACATGGAAATACCTACACCACTATCTCTATAAACATGCAAATGTCTACCCAGCTATCTGTATAAACATGGAAATATCTACATGGCTATATCTATAAACATGGAAATATCTACAACGCCATCGGTATAAACGTGGAAATACATACACAGCCATCTGTATAAACATGGAAATATCTACACCGCAATCTGTATAAACATGGAAATACCTACACCGCTATCTGTATAAACATTGACATATCTACACCGCTATCTCCATAAACATGGAAATACCTACATCGCAACCTGTATAAACATGGAAATATCTACACCGCTATCTGTAGAAACATGGAAATATCTACACTGCTATCTGTATAAACATGGAAATATCTGCACCGTCATCTGCATAAACCTGGAAATGTCTACACCGCCATCTGTATAAACATGGAAATATCTAAACCGCCATCTGTATAAACATGGAAATATCTACACCGCTATCTGTATAATCATGGAAATATCTACACCGCTATCTGTATAAACATGGAAATAACTACACCGCTATCTGTATAAATATGGAAATATCTACACCGCTATCTCAATATACTTTGAAATGTCTACACCGGTATCTGTATAAACATGGAAATATCTACACCGCCATCTGTATAAACATGGAAATATCTACACCGCTATCTGTATAAACATGGAAATATCTACAGCGCTATCTGTATAAATATGGAAATATCTACACCGCTATCTCTATATACATGGAATTGTCTACACCGCTATCTGTATAAACATGGAAACTTGTACACAGCTATCTGTGTAAACATGGTAATACGTACACCGCTATCTGTGTAAATGTGGAAATATCTACAATGCAAACTGTGCAAATATGGAAATATCTACACCGCTATCCCTGTAAACATGTAAATACCTACACCGCTATATGTATAAACATGGAAATATCTACATCGCTATCTGTATAAACATGGAAATAGGTACACCGCTATCTCTATGTACATGGAATTGTCTACAGAGCTATCTGTATAAACATGGAAATATCAACACAGCCATCTGTAAACATGGAAATATGTACACCGTTAACTGTGTAAACATGGAAATATCTACAACACCATCTCTATAAACATAGAAATATCTACAACGCTATCTCTGTAAACATGGAAATATCTACACCGCCATCTCTATAAACTTGGAAATATCTACAGTGCCATCTGTATACCCATGGAAATACCTACAGAGCCATCTGTATAAACATGGAATTATCTACATCAATATGTGTGTAAACATGGAAATATCTCCACCGCTATCAGCATAAACATGGAAATGTCTACACCGCTATCTGTTTAAACATGGAAATATCTACACCACTATCTGTAGAAACATGGCAATATCTACAACGCTATCTGTGTAAACATGGAAATATCTACACAGCTATCTGTGTAAACCTGGAAATATCTACATATCTATCTGTGTAAGGATGAAAATATCTACACCGCAATCCGTGCAAAGATGGAAATATCTATACCGCTATCTCTGAAAACATGGAAAAACTACACCGCTGTCTTTATAAACATGGAAATATCTACAGCGATATCTGAATAAACATGGAAATATCCACACCTCTATCTGTATAAACAAGGAAATATCTACACCGCCTTCTTTATAAAAATGGAAATATCTACACCGCTATCTGTATAAACAAGTAAATATCTACACCACCATCTGTATAAACATCGAAATATCTACACCGCCATCTGCATACCCATGGAAATAACTACGCAGCCATCTTTATAAACATGGAAATATCTACACCGCTATCTGTATAAACAAGGAAATATCTACACCACCATCTGTATAAACATGGAAATATCTACACCGCCATCTGTATAAACATGGAAATATATACACCGCTACCTGTGTAAACATGGAAATACCTACACCACTATCTCTATAAACATGCAAATGTCTACCCAGCTATCTGTATAAACATGGAAATATCTACATGGCTATGTCTATAAACATGGAAATATCTACAATGCCATCGGTATAAACGTGGAAATACATACACAGCCATCTGTATAAACATGGAAATATCTACACCGCAATCTGTATAAACATGGAAATATCTACACCGCTATCTGTATAAACATTGACATATCTACACCGCTATCTCCATAAACATGGAAATACCTACATCGCAACCTGTATAAACATGGAAATATCTACACCGCTATCTGTAGAAACATGGAAATATCTACACTGCTATCTGTATAAACATGGAAATATCTGCACCGTCATCTGCATAAACCTGGAAATGTCTACACCGCCATCTGTATAAACATGGAAATATCTAAACCGCCATCTGTATAAACATGGAAATATCTACACCGCTATCTGTATAAACATGGAAATATCTACAGCGCTATCTGTATAAATATGGAAATATCTACACCGCTATCTCTATATACATGGAATTGTCTACACCGCTATCTGTATAAACATGGAAATATGTACACAGCTATCTGTGTAAACATGGTAATACGTACACCGCTATCTGTGTAAATGTGGAAATATTTACAATGAAAACTGTGCAAATATGGAAATATCTACACCGCTATCCCTGTAAACATGTAAATATCTACACCGCTATATGTATAAACATGGAAATATCTACATTGCTTTCTGTACAAACATGGAAATAGGTACACCGATATCTCTATATACATGGAATTGTCTACAGAGCTATCTGTATAAACATGGAAATATCAACACAGCCATCTGTAAACATGGAAATATGTACACTGTTAACTGTGTAAACATGGAAATATCTACACCGCTATCTCTATAAACATGCAAATGTCTACACAGCTATCTGTATAAACATGGAGATAGCTACATGGCTATGGCTATAAACATGGAAATATCTACACCGCCATCTTTATAATCGTGGAAATACCTACACAGCCATTTGTATAAACATGAAAATCTCTACACCGCTATCTGTATAAACATGGAGCTATCTACACCGCTATCTGCATGGTCATGGAAATACCTACACTGCCATCTGTATAAAGATGGAAATATCTACACCGCGAGCAGTATAAATATGGATATATCTACACCGCTTTCTCTATAATCATAGAAATATCTACACCGCCATCTCTATAAACATGGAAAGATCTACACCGCCATCTGTATAAACATGGAAATATCTACACCGCCATCTCTATAAATACGGAAATATCTACACCGCTATCTGTATAAATATGGAAATATCTACACCGCTATCTCTATAAACATGGAAGTGTCTACACCGCTATCTGTATAAACATGGAAATATATACATGGCTATTGTCCATAAACATGGAAATATCTACACCGCCATCTGTATAAACAGGGAAATATCTACAGAGCCATCTCTATAAACATGGAAATATCTACATCGATATCTGTAAAAACATGGAAATAGCCACATCGCTATCTGTATAAACATGGAAATATCTACACCGCTATCTGTATAAACATGGAAATATCTACACCGCTATCTTTATAAACATGGAAATATCTACTCCGCAATCTGTATAAACATGGAAATATCTACAACACAATCTGTGTCAACATGGATATATCTACAAAGCTGTCTGTGTAAACATGCAAACATGTACACCGCTATCTTTGTGAAGATGGAAATATCTTCAACGAAATCTGTGCAAATATGGAAATATCTTCACCTCTTTCTCTGTAAACATGGAAATATCTACTCTGCTATCTGTATAAACATGGAAATATCTACACTACTCTCTGCATAGACATGGAAATATCTACACCACGATCTGTATAAACATGGATATATCTACACCGCTATCTGTTTAAAAATGGAAATATCTACACCGGTATCTGTATAAATTTGGAAATCTCTACACCGCTATCTTTATGAACATGGAAATATCTACACCGCCATCTGTATATACATGGAAATACCTACACAATCATCTGTATAAACGTGCAAATAACTATACCGCTATCTGTATAAACATGGAAATATCTACTCAGCCATCTGTATAAACATGGAAATATCTAGACAGCCATCCCTATAAACATGGAAATATCTACACCTTTATCTCTATAAACATGGAAATATCCACTCCGCTATCTGTATAAACATAGAAATATCTACAACGCCATCTGTAAAAACATGGAAATATCTACACACTCATCTATATAAACATGGAAATATCTGCACCGCTATCTCTATAAACATGGAAATAAGTATACCGCTATCTGTATAAACATGGAAATATCTACAACGCTATCTGCATGAACATGGAAATACCTACACTGCCATCTGTATAAGGATGGAAATATCCACTCTGCGAGCAGTATAAATATGGAAATATCTACACCGCTATCTCTATAAACAAAGAAATATCTACACCGCCATCTCTATAAACATGGAAATATCTACACCGCCATCTGCATAAACATGGAAATATCTACAATGCCATCTCTATAAATATGGAAATATCTACACCGCTACCTGTATAAATATGGAAATATCTACACCGCTATCTCTATAAACATGGAAATGTCTACACCTCTATCTGTATAAACATGGAAATATCTACATGGCTATCTCTATTAACATGCAAATATCTACACCGCCATCTGTATAAACATGGAAATAACTACACAGTCATCTGTATAAACATGGAAATATCTACACCACTATCTCTATAAACATGGAAATATCTACATCGCAATCTGTGCAAATATGGAAATATCTACACCTCTATCTCTGTAAACATGGTAATAACTACACCGCTATTTGTAGAAACATGGAAATATCTACACCTCTATCGCTGTAAACATGGAAATATCTACACCGCTATCTGTATAAACATGGAAATATCTACACCATTATCTGTATAAATATGAAAATATCTACACCATGATCTGTATAAACATGGATATACCTACACCGCTATCTGTATAAACATGGAAATATCTACACCGCTATCTTTATAAATATGGAAATATCTACACGGCTATCTTTACAAACATGGAAATATCTACACCAAAATCTGTATAAACGTGGAAATATCTACAACACTATCTGTGTCAACATGGAAATATCTACACAGCTGTCTTTGTAAACATATAAATATGTACACCGCTATCTGTGTGAACATGGAAATATCTACACCGAAATCTGTGCAAATATGGAAATATCTACACCTCTATCTCTCTAAACATGGAAATATCTACACCGTTATCTGTATAAACATGGAAATATCTACGCCGCTATCTGTATAAACATGGAAATATCTACATCACGATTTGTATAAACATGGAAATATCAACACCGCCATCTGTATAAACATGGAAATATCTACGCATCCATCCCTAAAAACATGGAAATATCTACACCGCTATCTCTATAGATACGGAAATAGCCACACTGCTATCTGTATAAACATAGAAATATCTACACCGCCATCTGTAAAAACATGGAAATATCTACACAGTCATCTGTATAAACATGGAAATATCTACACCGCTATCTCTATAAACATGGAAATACCTACACCGCTATCTGCATAAACATGGAAATATCTACCCCGCTATCTGCAAGAACATGGAAATATCTACACTGCCATCTGAATAAAGATGGAAATACCTACACCGCGAGCAGTATAAATATGGAAATATCTACACCGCTATCTCTATAAACATAGAAATATCTACACTGCCATCTCTATAAACCCGGAAATATCTACAAGGCCATCTGCATAAACATGGAAATATCTTCACCGCCATCTGTATAAACATGGAAATATCTACACTGCTATCTGTATAAATATGGAAATATCTACAACGCTATCTCTGTAAACATAGAAATGTCTACACCACTATCTGTATAAACATGGAAATATCTACACGGCTATCTCTATAAACATGGAATTATCTACACCACCATCTGTATAAACATGGAAATGACTACACAGTCATCTGTATAAACATGGAAATATCTACACCGCTCTCTTTATAAACATGGATATATCTACACCGCAATCTGTATAAACATGGAAATATCTACAACACTATCTGTGTAAACATGGAAATGTCTACACAGCTCTCTGTGTAAACATGCAAGTATGTACACCGCTATCTGTGTGAAGACGGAAATAGCTACACCGCAATCTGTGCAAATATGGAAATACCTGCACCTCTATCTCTGTAAACAAGGAAATATCTACACCGCTATGTGTATAAACATGGAAATACCTATACCGCTATCTGTATAAATATTGAAATATCTACACCGGTAACTTTATAAACATGGAAATATCTACACCGCCATCTGTATATACATGGAAATACCTACACAGTCATCTGTATAAACATGGAAATATCTATACCACTATCTGTATAAAGATGGAAATATCTACACTGCCATTTGTATAAACATGGAAATTTCTACACAGCCATCTCTATAAACATGGAAGTATCTACACCGCTATCTCTATAAACATGGAAATAGCCACACCGCTACCTGTATAAACATGGAAATATCTACACCGCCATCTGTAAAAACATGGAAATATCTTCACAGTCATCTGTATAAACATGGAAATATCTACACCGCTATCTCTATAAACATGGAAATACGTACACCGCTATGACTGTAAACATGGAAATATCTACACGGCTATCTGCATGAACATTGAAATAACTTCACTGCCATCTGTATAAAGATGGAAATATCTACACCGCGAGCAATATAAGTATGGAAGTACCTACACCGCTATGTCTATAGACGTAGAAATATCTACTCTGCCATCTCAATAAACATGGAAATACCTACACCGCCATCTGCATAAACATGGAAATATCTACACCGTCATCTGTATAAACATGGAAATATCTACACCACTATTTGTATAAACATGGAAATATCTACAACGAGATCTGTATAAACATGGATATATCTACAATACTATCTGTATCAACATGGAAATATCTACACCACTGTATATATAAATATGGAAATATCTACGTCGCTATCTTTATTAACATGGAAATATCTACACCGCCATCTGTATATACACGGAAATACCTACACAGTCATCTGTATAGAAATGGAAATATCTATACCACTATCTGTATAAACAGGGAAATATCTACACTGCCATCTGTATAAACATGGAAATATCTATGCAGCCATCTCTATAAACATGGAAATATCTACACCGCTATCTCAATAAACATGGAAATAGCCACACCGCTACCTGTATAAACATGGAAATACCTACACCGCTATCTGTAAAAACATGGAAATATCTACACCACTATCTGTATAAACATGGAAATATCTACACAGCCATCTGTATAAACATGGAAATATCTCCACAGCCATCTCTATAAACATGGAAATATCTACATCGCTATCTGTATAAACATGGAAATAGCCACACCGATATGTGTATAATCATGGAAATATCTACACCGCTATCTCTACAATCATGGAATAACTACACCACCATCTGTATGAACATGGAAATAACTACACAGTCATCTGTATAAACATGGATATATCTACACCACTATCAGTATAAACATGGAAATATCTACACTGCCATCTGTATAAACATGGAAATATCTACACCGCTATCTGTAAAGCATGGAAATATCTACACCGCTATCTGTATAATCATGGAAATAGCTACTCCTCTATCTTTATAAACGTGGAAATATCTACAAAACTATCTGTGTCAAAATGGAAATATATACACAGCTGTCTGTGTAAACATGCAAATATGTACACTGCTACCTGTGTGAAGATGGAAATATCTACACCACAATCTGTGCAAATATGGAAATACCTACACCTCTATCTCTGTAAACATGGAAATATCTACACCGCTATCTGTATAATCATGGAAATATCTACACCACTATCTGTATAAACATGGAAATATCTACACCACGATCTGTATAAACATGGAAATATCTACACCGCCATCGGAATATACATGGAAATAACTCCACAGTCGTCTGTATAAACATGGAAATATCTATACCACTATCTGTGTAAACATGGAAATATCTACACTGCCATATGTATAAACATGGATATATCTACCCAGTCATCTCTATAAACATGGATATATCTACCTCGCTATCTGTATAAACATGAAAATAGCCACACCGCTATCTGTATAAACATGGAAATATCTACACCGCTATCTGTAAAAACATGGAAATATCTACAGAGTCATCTGTATAAACATGGAAATATCTACACCGCTATCTGTATAAACATGGAAATACCTACACTGCAATCTGTAAAAACATTGAAATATTTACACCGCTATCTTAATGGTCAAGGAAATACCCACACTTCCATCTGCATAAAGATGGAAATGTCTACACTGTGAGCAGTATAAATATGGAAATATCTACACTGCTATCTCTATAAACATAGAAATATCTACACCCCATCTCTGTAAAAAAGGATATATCTACACCGCCATCTGCATACACCTGGAAATATCTACACCGCCATCTGTATAAACATGAAAATATCTACACCACTATCTGTATAAACATGGAAATATCTACACTGCCATCTGTATAAACATGGAAATATCTACGCAGCCATCTCTATAAACATGGAAACATATATACCGCTATCTCTGTAAACATGGAAATAGCCAAACCGCTATGTGTGTAAACATGGAAATATTTACACTGCCATCTGTAAAAAAATGGAAATATCTACACAGTCCTCTGTATAAACATGGAAATATCTACACCGCTATCTCTATAAACATGGAAATAACTACACAGCTATCTGTATAAACATGGAAATATCTACACCGCCACCTGTATAAACATGGAAATATCTCCGAGAAAATAAACTTGGAAATGTCTACACTACCATCTGTATACACTTGGAAGTGTTTACACAGCCATCAGCATAAACATGGTAATATCTACACAGCTATCTCTAAAAACATGGAAATTCCTGCACCGCTATCTGTATAAACATGGAAATATCTCCACCGTGATCTGTATAATCATGGAAATACCTACACCACTATCTGTATAAACATGGAAATATCTAGACCGTTATCTGTATAAACATGCAAATATCTACACCGTTATCTGTATAAACATGGAAATATCTACATCGCTATCTGTATAAACATGGAAACATCTCCACTGCTATCTGTATTAACATGGAAATATCTACACCGCTTTGGGTATAAACATGGAAATATCTGCACCACTATCTGTATAAACATGGAAATATCTTCACCGCTATCTCTATAAACATGGAAATATCTACACCGTTATCTGTATAAACATGGAAATATCTACACCGCTTTGTGTATAAACATGGAAGTATCTACACCACTATCTGTATAAGCATGGAAATATCTAGACCATTATCTGTATAAACATGCAAATGTCTACACCGTTATCTGCATAAACATGGAAATGTCTACATCGCTATCTGTATAAACATGGAAACATCTCCACTGCTATCTGTATAAACATGGAAATATCTAAACTGCCATCTGTATAAACATGGAAATAACTACCCCGCTATCCCTATAAACATGGAAATACCTCCACCGCTATCTCTATAAACATGGAAATATCTACACCGCTATCTCTATAAACATGAATATATCTACACCGCCATCTCAATAAACATGAAAATATCTACACTGTCATCTCCATGAACATGGAACTATCTACACCGCCGTCTGTATAAACATGGAAATATCTACACTGCCATCTGTGTACACATGGACATATCTACATAGCCATCTGTATAAACAAGGAAATATCTACACCGTTATCTCTGTTAACATGGAAATAAATACACCACTATCTCTATAAACATGGAAACATCTACACCGCTATGTGTATAAACATGTAAATACCTACAACGCCATCTGAATAAACATGGAAATATCTACAATGCAATCTTTATAAAGATGTAAGTATCTACTCCCCGAGGTAAATAGACATGGAAATATCAACACCGATATCTCTATAAACATGGAAATATCAACACCGCCATCTGCATAATCATGGAAAAATCCACACCACCTTCTGCATAAACATGGAAATATCTACACTACAATTTGGAAAAACATGGAAATATCTACACAGTCATCTGTATAAACTTGGAAATATCTACACCTCCGTGAGTATTAACATGGAAATATCTACACTGCCACCTGTATACACTTGGAAATATCTCCACAGCTATCAGTATAAACATGGAAACATCTACACCGCTATCTCTATAAACATGGAAATACCTACACCGCTTTCTGTATAAACATGGAAATCTCTACACAGATATCTGTATTAACATGGAAATACCGACACCACTATCTGTATAAACTTGGAAATATCAACACTGCTATCTGTATAAACATGGAAATATCTACAGCGCCATCTGTATAAACATGGAAATATCTCCACCACTATGTGGATGAACATGGAAATATCTACTCCGCTATCTGTATAAACATAAAAATATCAACACCGCTCTCTGTATAACCACGCTATCATCCTCACCGCTATCTGTATAAACATGGAAATATCTACACCGCTATCTCTATAAACATGGAAATATCTACACCGCCATCTCTATAAACGTGGAAATATCTACACAGTCATCTGTATAAACATGGAAATATCTACTCCACCATCTCTATAAACATGGAAATATCTACACTGCCTTCGGTATACAAAAGGAAATACCTACAAAGCCATCAGTATAAACATGGAAACATCTACACCGCTATCTCAATAAACATGGAAATACCTACACTGCTTTCTGCATAAACATGGAAACACCTACACCGCTATCTCAATAAACATGGAAATACCTACACTGCTTTCTGCATAAACATGGAAATGTCTACACCGATATCTGTATAAACATGGAAATACCGACACCACTATCTGTATAAACATGGAAATATCTACACTGCTATCTGTATAAACATGGAAATATCTACACCACCATCTGTATCAACATGGAAACATCTCCACCGCTATGTGCATAAACATGGAAATATCTACTCCGCTATCTGTATAAACATGAAAATATCAACACCGCTATCTGTATAAACACGCAAACATCCTCACCGCTATCTCTACAAACATGAAAATATCTACACCGCTATCTCTATAAACATGGAAATATCTTCACCGCCACCTGTATAAACCTGGAAATATCTACACAGTCATCTGTATAAACATGGAAATATCTACACCACCTTCTCTATAAACATGGAAATATCTACACGGCAATCTCTATAAACATGGAAATATCTACACCGCCATCTCTATAAACATGAAAATATCTACACCACCATCTCCATAAAGGTGGAACTATCTACACCACTATTTGTGTAAACATGGAAATAACGACACCGATATCTGTATTAACATGGAAATATCTACACTGCCATCTGTATAACGATGGAAATATCTACATCGTGAGCTGAATAAACATGGAAATATCTACAATGCTATCTGTATTAACATGGAAATACCAACACCGCTATCTGTATAAACATGGAAATATCTACTCCGCTATCTGTATAAACATGGAAATACCAACACAGCTACCTGTATAAACATGGAAATATCGACACCGCCATCTGTATAAACATGGAAATATCTACACCACTATACCCATAAACATGGAAGTACCTACAACGCCATCTCTATAAATATGGAATTTTCTACACTACTATGTCTACAAACATAGAAATATCTTCACCGCCACCTGTATAAACGTGGAAACATCTACACCGCTATCTGTATAAACTTGGAAATATCTACACCACGATCTGTATAAACAAGAAAATATCTACATCACTATATGTACAAACATGGACATATCTACACCGATATCTCTATAAACATGGAAATGTCTACACCGCTATCTGGATAAACTTGGAAATACCAAAACCGCTCTCTCCATAAACGTGGAGATATCTACAATCCTATCTGTGTAAACATGGAAATACATAAACCACTATCTCTATAAACATGGAAACATATACAACGCTATCTGTGTAAACATGGAAATATCTACAACACAATCTGTATAAACATGGAAATACCTACACCGCTATCTGTATAAACATGGAAATAACTACAAAACCATCTGTATACACTTGGAAATATCTACATCGCTATCACTATAAACATAAAAATATCTATACCGCTATCTCAATAAACATGGAAATACATACACCACTATCTCAATAAACATGGAAATATCTACACTGCCATCTCTATAAACATGAAAATATCTACACTGCCATCTCCATAATCATGGAAATATATACACCACCATCTGTATATACCTGGAAATATCTGCATCACCATCAGTATAAACAAGGAAATATCTACACCGTGAGCTGTAGAAACATGGAAATATCTACACCGCTCTGTGTATAAACATGGAAATAACAACACTGCTATCTGTGTAAACATGGAAATATCTTCACCGCGATCTGTATAAACATGGAAATACCAACACCACCATCTGTATAATCATGGAATCATCTAAACCGCCATCTGTAAAAATCTGGAAATATCTACACAGTCATCTGTATAAACATGGATATAAACATGGAAATATCTACACTGCCATCTGTACACACATGGAAATATCTACACGGACATTAGTATAAACATGGAAATATCTACACCGCTATCTCTATAAACATGGAAATTACTACACCGCTATGTGTATAAACATGGAAATGTCTACACCACTATCTGTATAAACATGGAAATACCTACACCACTATATCTTTAAATATAGAAATATCTACACTGCTATCTCTATAAACATGGAAATGTCTACACCGCTATCTGTATAAAGTTGGAAATATATAAACCGCTATCTCTATAAATTTAGAAATATCTACAACGCTATCTGTGTAAACATGGAAATACATAAACCGCTATCTCTATAAACATGGAAATATCTACAACGCTATCTGTGTAAACATGGAAATATCTACACCACTATCTGTATAAACATGGAAATACCTACTCCGCTATCTGTATAAACATGGAAATAACTACACCGCTAACTCTATAAACATGGATACATGTACACCGCCATCTGTAAAAACATGGAAATATCTACACAGTCATCGGTATAAACATGGAAATATGTACACCTCCGTGAGTATAAACATGGATATATCTACACTGCCATCTGTATACACATGGAAATATCTAAACAGGCATCAGTATAAACATGGAAATATCTACAGCGCTATCTCTGTAAACATGGAAATTCCTACACCGCTATGTGTATAAACATGGAAATATCTACACCGCTATCAGTATAAACATGGAAATATATTCCGCACTATCTGTGTAAATGTTTAAGTATCTACACACCTATCTGTGTAAACTTGGAAATATCTACACCGCTATCTGTGTAAAGATGGAAATACCTACACTGCAATCTGTGCAAATTTGGAAATATCTACACCGCTATCTCTGTAAACATGGAAATATGTACACCACTATCTGTATAAACATGGAAATATCTACACCGCTGTCTCTATAACATGGAAATATCTTCACCGCTCTCTGTATACACATGGAAATATCTACAACAGTATGTCTATAAACATGGAAATATCTACACCGCCGTCGGTTTACACATGGAAATATCTACACAGCCATCTGTATAAACATGGAAATATCTACACCACTATCTCTGTAAACATGGAAATATCTCCACCACTATCTGTAGAAACATTGAAATATCTACACCGCCGTCTGTATAAACATGGAAATATCTACACCGCTATCTTTTTAAATATGGAAATATCTACACCGCTATCTCTACACACATGGAAATATCTACACCGCTATCTCTATAAACCTGGAAATAACTGCACTGCCATGTGTATAAACATGCGAATATCCTCACAGCCATCTGTATAAACATAGAAATAACTACACCACCATCTCTATAAACATGGAAATATCTACACCGCTATTTGTAAAAACATGGTAATGTCAACATCGCCATCTCCATAAAGATGGAAACTTCTCCACCGCTAACTGTATAAACATTGAAATATCTACACCACTATCTGTATAAACATGTAAATATCTACACCGCTATCTCTATAAACATTTAAATAACTAAACCGCCATCTGTATAAACCTGGAAATATCTACAACGGGAACTGTATACACATGGAAATATCTAAACCGCTATCTGTATAAACATGGAAATATCTACACCACTATCTCTATAAACATGGAAAATCTACACCACAATCTCCATAAACATGAAATATCTACACTGCGGTTTGTATACAAATGGAAATATCTACACAGCCATCTGTATAAACATGGAAATATCTACACTGATATCACTATAAACATGGAAATACCTACAGAGCTATCTCTAGATTCATGGAAATATCTACACCGCAATCTCTATAAACAAGGAAAAATCTACACCGCCATCTGTATGAACATGAAAATATCTACCCCGCAATCTACATAATCATGGAACTAACTACACCACCATCTGTATAAACTTGGAAATATCTACACCGCCATCTGTATAAACATGGAAATATCTACACTGCTATCTCTATAAACATGGAAATATCTACAATGCCATCTGTAAAACATGGAAATACCTCTACAGTCATCTGTATAAACATGGAAATATCTACACCACCATCCGTATAAACATGGAAATATCTGCAATGCCATCTGTATACACATGGAAATACCTACACGGAAATCTGTGTATAGATGGAAACATCAACACCGCCATCTGTACAAACATGGAAATATCTACACATCTATCTGTATAAACATGGAAATATCTAAACTGCTATCTGTATAAACATGGATATATCTACACCGCTATCTCTATAAACATGGAAATAACTACACCGTGAGCTGTATAAACAGGGAAATAACTACACCGCGATCTGTATACACATGGAAATATCTACACCGTGATCTGTATAAACATGGAAATATCTACGCCGCCATCTCTATAAACATGGAAATATCTACACCCCTATCTGTATAAACATGGAAATATCCACACTGCCATCTCTATAAACAGGGAAAAATCAACACCGCTATCTCTATGAACATGGAAATATCTACACCGCCATCTCCATAAACATGGAAATATCTACACCGCGATCAGTATAAACTTGGAAATATCTACACTGCTATCTCTGTAAACATGGAAATATCTCCACTGCTATCTCTATAAACATCGAAATATCTAAACCGCCATCTGTATAAACATGAAAATACTTACAAAGTTATCGGTATAAACTTGGAAATATCTACTCCGCCATCGGTATAAACCTGGAAATATCTACACAGCCATGGGTATATACATGGAAATATCTACACCGCTATCTATATAAACATGGAAATAACTACACCGCTATCTGTATAAACATGGAAATATCTACATGGTCATCTGTGTATAGATGGAAATACCAACACCGCCATCTGTACAAACATGGAAATATCTGCACCGCTATCTGTATAAATATGGAAATATCTACACCGCGGTCTGTATAAACATGGAAATAGCTAAACCGCTATCTGTATAAACATGGAAATATCTACACCGCTATCTCTATAAACATGGATATATCTACACCGTGATCTGTATAAACATGGAAATATTTACACTGCTATCTGTATAAACATGGAAATATCTACACAGCTATCTCTATAAACATGGAAATATCTACACCGCAATCTGTATAAACATGGAAATACCTACAAAGTCATCTGTATAAACATGGAAATATCTACACAGCCATCTGTATAAACATGGAAAAATCTACACAGCCGTCTGTATATACATGGAAATATCTACACCGCTATCTGTATAAACATGGAAATAATTACACCGCTATTTGTATAAACAAGGAAATATCTACACCACCATCTGTTTAAAAATGGAAATATCTACACAGACATCTGTTTATACATGGAAATATCTACACCACTATCTGTATAAACATGCTAATAACTACACCGCTATCTGTATAAATGTGGAAATATTTGCACCGCTATCCCTATAAACATGGTAATATCAACACCGCGATCTGAATAAACATGGAAATATCTACACCATGATCTGTATAAACATGGAAATATCTACACCGCCATCTGTATAAACATGGAAATATCTACACCGCTATCTGTATAAACATGGAAATATCTACACCTCCATCTGTATAAACATGGAAATATCTACACTGTCATCTGTATGAACATGGAATTAACTAAACTGCCATCTGTGGAAAGATGAAAATATCTTCACCAGGATCTGTATAAATATGAAAATATCTTCACCGCTATCTGTGTAAAGATGGAAATATCTACACCGCAATCTGTGCAAAGATGGAAATATCTACACCTCTATCTCTGTAAACATGGAAATATCTATGCCACTATCTGTATAAACATGGAAATATCTACATCGATATCTGTATAAACATGGATATATCTACACCATTATCTGTATAAACATGGAAATATCTTCACCACGATCTGTATAAACATGGAAATATCTACACCGCGATCTGTATAAACATGGCAATACCTTCACCACGATCTGTATAAACATGGAAATATCTACACCGCTATCTGTATAAACATGGTAATATCTACACCACCATCTATATAAACTTGAAAATATCTACAACGCCATCTGTATAAACATGGAAATATCTACAATGCCATCTGTAGAAAGATGGAAATATCTACTCCGCAATCTGTGTAAACATGGAAATATCTACACCAATATCTGTAAAAACATGGAAATATCTACACTGCTATCTGTATAAACATGGAAATATCTACACCGCGATATGCATAAACATGGAATTATCTACACCGCGATCCATATAAACATGGAAATATCTACACCGCTATCTGTATAAACATGGAAATATCTACACAGCTATCTCCATAAACATGGAAATATCTACACCGCCATCTGTATAAACATGGAAATACCTACAAAGTCATCTGTATAAAAATGGAAATATCTACACAGCCATCTGTATAAACATGGAAATATCTACACAGCCATCTGTATATACATGGAAATATCTACACCACTCTCTGTATAAACATGGAAATAACTACACCGCTATTTGTATAAACAAGGAAATATCTACACCGTGATCTGTATAAACATGGAAATATCTTCACCGCTATTTGTATAAACAAGGAAATATCTACACCGCCATCTGTTTAAACATGGAAATATATACACACACATCTGTTTATACATGGAAATATCTACACCGCTATCTGTATAAACATGCTAATAAATACACCGCTATCTGTATAAATGTGGAAATATTTGCACTGCTATCCCTATAAACATGGTAATATCAACACCGCAATCTGTATAAAGATGTAAATATCTACACCGTGATCTGTATAAACATGGAAATATCTACACCGCGATCTGTATAAACATGGAAATATCTACACCGTGATCTGTATATACATGGAAATATCTACACCGCCATCTCTATAAACATGGAAATATCTCCAACGCTATCTGTATAAACATGGAAATATCTCCACCGGTATCAGTATAAACATGGAAATATATCCACCGCTATCTGAATGAACATGGAAATATCTACATCGCTATCAGTACAAGCATGGAAATATCTCCACCGCTATCTCTATAAACATGGAAATATCTCCAGCTCTATCTCTATAAACATGGAAATATCTACACCACTATCTTTATAAACATGGAAATATCTACACAGCTATCTATAAAACATGAAAATATCTACACCACTATCTGTAAACATGGAAATATCTACACTGCCATCAGTATAAACATGGAAACCGCCACACCGCTATGTGTATAAACATGGAAATATCTACACCGCCATCGGAATAAACATGGAAGTATCTACACCGCTATCTGTAAATATGGAAATATCTACACCGCTATTTCTAAAAACATGGAAATAACTACACCGCTATCTGTATAAACATGGAGATATCTACACCGCTATCTCTATTAACTTGGAAATATCTACACCGCTATCTGCATAAACTTGGAAATATCTACACCGCAATCTGTATAAACATGGAAATACCTCCACCGATATCTGTATAAAATGGAAATATCTCCACCGCTATCTGAATAAACATGGAAATATCTACATCGCTATCTGTATAAACATGGAAATAGCTACACCGCTATCTGTATACACATGGAAATATCTACATGGCCTTCTGTAAAAACATGGAAATATCTACACAGTCATCCATATAAACATGGAAATATCTACAACTCCATCTGTATAAACATGGAAATATCTAAACTGCCATCGGTATACACATGGAAATATCTACACAGCCATCTGTATAAACATGGAAATATCTACACCGATATCTCTATAAACATGGAAATAACCCCACCGCTATCTTTATAAACATGGAAATATCTACACCGCTATCTATAAACATGGAAATATCTACACCGCTATCTGTATAAACTTGGAAATATCTACACCGCCATCTCTATATACATGGAAATATCTCCAACGCTATCGTTATAAACCTAGAAATATCTTCTCCGCTATCTGTATAAACATGGATATATCTCCCCCGCTATCTGAATAAACGTGGAAATATCTCCACCGCAATCTGTATAAACATGGAAATACCTCCACCACAATCTGTATAAACATGGAAATATCTCCACCGCTATCTGAATAAACATGGAAATATCTACATCGCCATCTGTAGAAACATGGAAATAGCCACACCTCTATCTGTATAAACATGGAAATATCTACACGGCCAATAGTAAAAACATGGAAATATCTATACAGTCATCTGTATCAACATAGAAATATCTACACCTCCATCTGTATAAACATGGAAATATCTACACTGCCATTTGTATACACATGGAAATATCTACTCCGCTATCTGTATAAACATGGAAATATGTACAACGCTATCTGTATAAACATGGAAATATCTGCGCCACTATCTGTAAAAACATGTAAATATCTAGACTGCCATCTGTATAAACATGGAAACAGCCACACTGCTATGTGTATAAACCTGGAAATATCTACACCGCCGTCTGAATAAACATGGAATTATCTACATCGCTATCTGTATAAATATGGATATATCTTCACCGCTATCTGTAAAAACATGAAAATAACTACACCGCTATCTTTATAGACATAGAAATATCTACACAGCCATCTCTTTTAACATGGAAATATCTACACCGCCATCTGAATAAACATGGAAGTATCTACCCCGCTATCTGTATAAATATGGAAATATCTACACCGCTATTTCTAAAAACATGGAAATAACTACACCGCTATCTGTATAAACATGGACATATCTACACCGCTATCTCTATAAACATGGAAATATCTACCGCTATCTGCATAAACTTGGAAATATCTACAATGCAATCTGTATAAACATGGAAATACCTCCACCACTATCTGTATAAACATGGAATTATCTCCACCGCTATCTCTATACACATGGAAATGTCTACACCGCTATCTGTATAAACATGGAAATATCTACATGGCTATCTCTATAAACATGGAAATATCTACACCGCCATCTGTATAAATATGGAAATACCTACACAGCTATCTCTATAAACATAGAAATCCTTACACCGCTATCTGTTTAAACATGGAAATATCTAGATGGCTATCTCTATAAACATGGAAATATCTAGACCACCAACACTATAAACATGGAAATACCTACACAGTCATCTGTACAAACATGGAAATACCTACACCACTATCTGTATAAACATGGAAATACCTACACTGCCATCTGCATAAACATGGAAATATCTACACTTCCATCTGTATAAACATGGAGATATCTACACTGCCATCTGTATACCCCTGGAAATTTCTACACAGCCATCTGTATAAACATGGAAATATCTACACCGCTATATGTATAAACATGGAAATATCTACATCGCTATCTGTATAAACATGGAAATATCGACACTGCCATCTATATAAACATGGAAGTAGCCACACCGATATCTGTGTAAACATGGAAATATATACACCACCATGTGAATAAACATGGAAATATCTACAAGGCTATCTGCATAAACATGGAAATGTATACACCGCTATCTGTATAAACATGGAAATATCTACAACGCTATCTGTATAAACATGGAAATATCTGCACCACTATCTGTGTAAACATGGAAATATCTACATCGCTATCTGTATTAACATGGAAATATCTACACTGCCATCTGTGTAAACATGGAAATAGCCACACCGCTATCTGTATAAACATGGAAATACCTATACCGGCATCTGAATAAACATGGAAATATCTACACGGCTATCTGTATAAATATAAAATACCTTCACCGCTATCTCTATAAACATGGAAATGTCTACACCGCTATCTGTATAAACATGGAAATATCTACATGGATATCTCTATAAACATGGAAAAATCTACACAGCCATCTGTATAAATTTGGAAATACCTACACTGCTATCTCTATAAACATTGAAATGTATACACCACTATCTGTTTAAACTTGGAAATATCTACTTGGCTATCTCTATAAACATGGAAATAACTACACCGCCATCTCTACAAACATGGAAATACCTACACAGTCATCTGTATAAACATGGAAATACGTACACCACTATCTGCATAAAGACGGAAATTCTTACTCTGCCATCTGTATAAACATGGAACAGCCACACCGCTATCTGTATAAACATGGAAACATCTACAACGCCATCTGAATAAACATGGAAATATCTACACTGATATCTCTATAAATATGGAGATATCTACACCGCTATTTGCATAAACTTGGAAATATCTACGCCGCTATCTGTATAAACATGGAAATATCTCCACCGCTATCTGTATAAACATGGAAATATCTCCACCGTTGTCTGTATAAACATGAAAATATCTACACTGCCATCTGTATAAACATGGTAATATCTACGTCGCTATCTCTATAAACATGGAAATAGGCACACCGCTATCTGTATAAACATGGAAATATCTACACCGCCATCTGTAAAAATATGGAAATATCTACACAGTCATCTGTAGAAACTTGGAAATATCTAAACCTCCGTCTGTGTCAACATGGAAATATCTGCACTGCCATCTGTATACACAGGGAAATATCTACACTGCTATCTGAATAAACATGGAAATACCTACACAGCTATCTGTATAAACATGGAAATATCTATACCCCAATCTGTATAAACATGGAAATATCTACACCGCTATCTGTATAAACATGGAAATATCTGCGCCACTATCTGTATAAACATGGAAATATCTACATCGCTATCTGTATTAACATGGAAATATCTACACTGCCATCTTTGTAAACATGGAAATAGCCACACCGCTATCTGTATACACATGGAAATATCTATACCGGCATCTGAATAAACATGGAAATATCTACACGGCTATCTGTATAAATATGGGAATAACTACACCGCTATCTCTATAAACATGGAAATGTCTACACCGCTATCTGTATAAAGATGGAAATATCTACATGACTATCTCCATAAATTTGGAAAAATCTAAACCGCCATCTGTATAAATTTGGAAACACCTACACTGCTATCTCTATAAACATTGAATTGCCTACACCGCTATCTGTTTAAACATGGAAATATCTACTTGGCTATCTCTATAAACTTAGAAATATCTACGGCGCCATCTCTATAAACATGGAAATACCTACACAGTCATCTGTATAAACATGGAAATACCTACACCACTATCTGCAGAAACACGGAAATACTTACTCTGCCATCTGTATAAACATGTAAACATCTACACCGCAATCTTAATAAAGATGGAAATATCTACACCGATATATCTATAAATATGGAAATATCTACACCGCTATCTGCATAAACTTGGAAATATCTATGCTGCTATCTGTATAAACATGGAAATATCTCCACCGCTATCTGTATAAACATGGAAATATCTCAACCGCTGTCTGTATAAGCATGAAAATATCTACACTGCTATCTGTATAAACATGGTAATATCTACGTCGCTATCTCTATAAACATGGAAATAGGCACACCACTATCTGTATAAACATGGAAATATCTACACCGCCATCTGTAAAAACATGGAAATATCTAAACCTCCATCTGTGTCAACATGGAAATATCTGCACTGCCATCTCTATACACATGGAAATATCAACAAAGCCATCTGTATAAACATGGAAATATCTACACCGCTATCTGTATAAACATGGAAATATCTACAATGCTATCTGTATAAACATGGAAATATCTGTGCCACTATGTGTATAAACATGGAAATATCTACAACGCTATCTTAATAAACATGGAAATATCTACACCGCTATCTGTATAAACATGGAAATAGCTACACCGCCATCTGTATAAACATGGAAATATCTACACAGCCATCTCTATAAACATGGAAATATCCCCAAAGCTATGTGTATAAACATGGAAATATCTCCACCGCTATCTGTATAAACATGGAAATATCTCCCGCACTATCTGTATAAACATGGAAATATCTACATAGCTATCTCTATAAACATGAAAATATCTACACCACCATCTCTATAAACATGGAAATATCTACACAGTCATCTATATAAACATGGAAATGCCTACACCACTATCTGTTTAAACATGGAAATATCTTCACTGCCATCTGCATAAACATGGAAATATCTACACAGCCATCTCTATAAACATGGAAATATCTACACCGCTATCTGTATCAACATGGAAATATCTACATCGTTATCTGTGTAAACATGGAAATATCTCGACCGCTATCTCTATAAACTTCGAAATGTCTCCACCGCTATCTCCATAAACATGGAAATATCTACACTGCTATGTTTACAAACATGGAAATATCTACACCACTATCTGAATAAACATAGAAATATCTACACTTCCATCTGTATAATCATGGAAACAGCCACACCGCTATCAGCAAAAACATGGAAATATCTACACCGCCATCTGAATAAACAAGGAAATATCTACACCGCTATCTCAAAATATATGGAAATATCTACACAGCTATCTACATAAAGTTGGAAATATCTACACCGCCATCTTTATAAACATGGAAATTTCTCCACCGCAATCTGTATAAACATGGAAATATCTCCACCGCTATCTGTATAAACATGGAAATATCGACACCGCTATCTGTATAAACATGGAAATATTTACATCGCTATCTCTATAAACATGGCAATATCCTCACCGTTTTCTGTATAAACATGGAAATATCTACACCGCCATGTGTAAAAACACGGAAATAGCTACACAGTCATCTGTAGAAAAATGGAAGTACCTACACCTCCATCTGTATAAACATGGGAATATCTACACTGCCATCTGTATAAACGTGGAAATATCTACATAGTTATGTGTATAAACATGGCAATATGTCGCCCGCTATCTCTATAAACATGGAAATATCTCCACCACTATCTCTATAAACATGGAAATATCTACATCGTTATCTTTATAAACATGGAACTATCTACAACGATATCTATAAAACATGGAAATATCTCCAGCGCTATCGTTATAAACCCAGAAATATCTCCACCGCTATCTGTGTAAACATGGAAATATCTCCACCACTATCTTTATAAACATGGAAACATCTACACCGCTATCTGTATAAACATGGAAATATCTACATCGCTATCTGAATAAACATGGAAATATCTACACGGCTATCTGTATAAATATAGAAATACCTACACCGCAATCTCTACAAACATGGAAATGTCTACACCGCTATCTGTATAAACATGGAAATATCTACATGGCTATCTCTATAAACATGGAAATATCTACACCGCCATCTGTGTAAATATGGAAATACCTACACTGCTATTTCTATAAACATAGAAATGTCTACACCGCTCTCTGTTTAAACACGGAAATATCTACATAGCTATCTCTATAAACATGGAAATATCTACACCACCATCTCTATAAACATGGAAATAGCTACAGAGTCATATATATAAACATGGAAATACCTACACCACTTTCTGTTTAAACATGGAAATATCTACACTGCCATCTGCATAAACATGGAAATACCTACACAGCCATCTCTATAAACATGGAAATATCTACACCGCTATCTGTATAAATATGGAAATATCTACTTTGTTATCTGTGTAAACATGGAAATATCTTGATCGCTATCTCTATAAACTTGGAAATATCTCCACCGCTATCTCTATAAACATGGAAATATCTACACTGCCATCTGTATAAACATGGAAACAACCACACCGCTATATGTAAAAACATGGAAATATCTACACCGCCTTCTGAATAAATATGGAAATACCTACACTGCTATCTCTAAAAATATGGAAATATCTACACCTCTATCTGCATAAACTTGGAAATATCTACACCGCCATCTTTATAAACATGGAAATATTTCCACCGCTATCTGTATAAGCAAGGAAATATCTCCACCGCTATCTGTATAAAAATGGAAATATCTACACCGCTATCTGTATAAACATGGAAATATCTACAACGCTATCTCTATAAACATGGAAATATCCACACCGCTATCTGTATAAACAAAGAAATACCTATACAGTCATCTGTATAAACATGGAAATATCTACGCCTCCATCAGTATAAACATGGAAATATCTACACTGCCATCTGTATACACATGGAAATATCTACACAGCCATCTGTATAAACATTGAAATATCTACACCGATATCTCTATAAACATGGAAATACCTACACCGCTATCTGTATAAACATGGAAATATCTACATCGCTATCTGTATAAACTTGGAAATATCTCCACCGCCATCTCTTTAAACATGGAAGTATCTCCACCGCTATCGTTAAAAACCTAGAAATCTCTGCAGCGCTATCTCTATAAACATGGAAATTCCTCCCCGGCTATCTATATAAACATGGAAATATCTCCACCGCTATCTGAATAAACATGGAAATATCTACATCGCTATCTGTATAAACATGGAAATAGCCACACCGCGATCTGTATGAACATGGAAATATCTACTGCGCCATCTGTATAAACATGGAAATATCTGCACAGTCATCTGTATAAACATGGAAATACCTACACCTATATCTTTATAAACATGGAAATATCTACACTGCCATCTGTATACACATGGAAATATCTACACAGCCATCTGTATAAACATGGAAATATCTACACCGATATCTCTATAAACATGGAAATACCTAAACCGCTATCTGTATAAACATGGAAATATCTACACCGCTATCTGTATAAACATGGAAATATCTACACCGCTATCTGTATTAACTTGGAAATATCTCCACCGCCCTGTCTATAAACATGGAAATATCTCCAACGCTATCGTTATAAACCTAGAAATATCTCCAACGCTATCTGTAAAAACATGGAAATATCTCTCCCGCTATGTGTATAAACATGGAAATATCTACACCGCAATCTGTATAAACATGGAAATACCTCCACCGCAATCTGTATAAACATGGAAATATCTCCACGGCTATCTGAATAAACATGGAAATATCTACATCGCTATCTGTAGAAACATGGAAATAGCCACACCTCTATCTGTATAAACATGGAAATATCTACACGGCCAATAGTAAAAACATGGAAATATCTATACAGTCATCTGTATAAACATGGAAATATCTACACCTCCATCTGTATAAACATGGAAATATCTACACTGCCATCTGTATACACATGGAAATATCTACACCGCTATCTGTATAAACATGGAAATATCTACAACGCTATCTGTATAAACATGGAAATATCTGTGCCACTATCTGTATAAACATGTAAATATCTAGACTGCCATCTGTATAAACATGGAAACAGCCACACTGCTATGTGTATAAACCTGGAAATATCTACACCGCCATCTGAATAAACATGGAATTATCTACATCGCTATCTGTATAAATATGGATATATCTTCACCGCTATCTGTAAAAACATGAAAATAACTACACCACTATCTTTATAGACATAGAAATATCTACACAGCCATCTCTATTAACATGGAAATATCTACACCGCCATCTGAATAAACATGGAATTATCTACATCGCTATCTGTATAAATATGGATATATCTTCACCGGTATCTGTAAAAACATGAAAATAACTACACCGCTATCTTTATAGACATAGAAATATCTACACAGCCATCTCTATTAACATGGAAATATCTACACCGCCATCTGAATAAACATGGAAGTATCTACACCGCTATCTGTATAAATATGGAAATATCTACACCGCTATTTCTAAAAACATGGAAATAACTACACCGCTATCTGTATAAACATGGACATATCTACACCGCTATCTCTTTAGCATGGAAATATCTACCGCTATGTGCATAAACTTGGAAATATCTACAACGCAATCTGTATAAACATGGAAATACCTCCACCACTATCTGTATAAACAAGGAAATATCTCCACCGCTATCTCTATACACATGGAAATGTCTACACCGCTATCTGTATAAACATGGAAATATCTACATGGCTATCTCTATAAACATGGAAATATCTACGCCGCCATCTGTATAAATATGGAAATACCTACACAGCTATCTCTATAAACATAGAAATGTCTACACCGCTATCTGTTTAAACATGGAAATATCTAGATGGCTATCTCTATAAACATGGAAATATCTAGACCACCATCACTATAAACATGGAAATACCTACACAGTCATCTGTACAAACATGGAAATACCTACACCACTATCTGTATATACATGGAAATATCTACACTGCCATCTGCATAAACATGGAAATACCTATACAGCCATCTCTGTAAACATGGAAATATCTACACCGCTATCTGTGTAAACATGGAAATATCTACATCGTTATCTGTGTAAACATTGAAATATGTCGACCGCTATCTCTATAAACATGGAAATACCTCCACCGCTATCTCTATAAACATGGAAATACCTACACTGCTATCTTTATAAACATGGAAATATCTACACCACTATCTATATAAACATAAAAATATCTACACTGCCATCTGTATAAACATGGAAACAACCACACCGCTATCTCTAAAAATGTGGAAATATCTACACCTCAATCTGTATAAACATGGAAATATCTACACTGCCATCTGTATACACATGGAAATATCAACACAGGCATCTCTATAAACATGGAAATATCTACACCGCTATATGTATAAACATTGAAACACCTACACCGCTATCTGTATAAACATGGAAATATCTGCACCGCTATCTGTATAAACATGTAAATATCTACACCGCTATCTGTATAATCTTGGAAATATCTACACCGCCATCTGTATAAACATAGAAATAGCTACAGTGTCATCTGTATAAACATGGAAATATCTACACTGCGATCTGTAAACATGGAAATGTCTACACAGTCATCTATATAAACATGGAAATATCTACATCGCTAACTGTATAAACATGGAAATAGCCACACCGTGTTCTGTATAAACATGGAAATATCTACACCGCCATCTGTAAAAACATGGAAATATCTACACAGTCATCTGTGTAAACATGGAAGTATCTACACCTCCATCTGTATAAACATGGAGATATCTACACTGCCATCTGTATACCCCTGGAAATTTCTACACAGCCACCTGTATAAACATGGAAATATCTACACCGCTATATGTATAAACATGGAAATATCTACATCGCTATCTGTATAAACATGGAAATATCGACACTGCCATCTACATAAACATGGAAGTAGCCACACCGATATCTGTGTAAACATGGAAATATATACACCACCATGTGAATAAACATGGAAATATCTACAAGGCTATCTGCATAAACATGGAAATGTCTACACCGCTATCTGTATAAACATGGAAACTTCTACACCGCGATCTGTATGAAAATGGAAATATCTGCACCTCCATCACTATAAACATGAAAATATCTACACTGCCATCTCCATAAACATGGGACTATCTACAAAGCCATCTGTATAAACATGGAAATATCTACACTGCCATCTTTATAAAGATGTAAATATCTACAACGCGAGCTGTATAAACATGGAAAGATTAATACCGCTATCAGTATAAACATGGAAATACCAACACCGCTATCTGTATATACTTGGAAATATCTACACCGCTATATGTGTAAACATGGAAATATCTACAAAGCTATCTCTATAAACATGGAAATACCTAAACCGCTATCTCTATAGACATGGAAATATCTACACCGCTGTCTCTATAAACATGGAAATATATACTCAGCCATCTCTACAAACATGGAAATGTCTACAACGCCATCTAAATAAACAAGGAAATAGCTACACTGCCATCTATATAAACATGGAAATATCTACACCGCCATCTGTATAAACATGGAAATATCTACATTGCCATCTGTAGAAAGATGGAGTTATCTACACTGCGATCTGTATAAACGTGGAAATATCTACACCATGATCTGTATAAACATGGAAATATCTACACCCATATCTGTAAACATGGAAATATCTACACCGCTATCTGTGCAAAGATGGAAATATCTACACCGCAATCTCTGTAAACATGGAAATACCTACACCGCTATCTGTATACACATGGAAATATCTACACCGCTATCTCTATAAACATGGAAATATCAACACTGCTATCTCTATAAACATGGAAATATCTACACCGTTATCTGTATAAACATGGAAATATATACACCAATATCTGTATAAACATGGAAATATCCACACTGCCATCTGTATAAATATGGAAATATCTACACCGCTATCTCCATTAACATTGAAATATCTACACCGCCATCTGTATAAACATGGAAACAACTACGCAGCTATCTGTATAAACGTGGAAATATATACACCGCCATCTGAACAATCATGGAAATATCTACAGCGCCATCTACATAAACAAGGAAATATCTACACTGCCATCTATGTATACATGGAAATAACTACACCGCTATTTGAATAAACATGGAAATATCGACAATGCCGTCTGTAAAAAATGGAAATATCTACACAGTCATCTGTATAAACATGGAAATATCTACACCGCCATCTGTATAAACTTGGAAATATCTACACCGCCATCTGTATAAACATGGAAATAGCTACACAGTCATCTGTATAAACATGGAAATATCAACATCACCTTCTCTATAAACATGGAAATATCTACACCGCCATCTCTATAAACAAGAAAATATCTACACCTCCATCTCCATAAACATGGAACTATCTACAGAGCCATTTGTGTAAACATGGAAATATGTACACCTCTATCTGTATAAACATGAAAATATCTACACTATCATCTTTATAAACATGGAAATATCTTCATCGTGACTTGTATAAACAAGGAAATATCTACACCGCTATCTCTATAAACATGGAAATATCTACACTGACATCTGTATGAACATGCAAATATCCTCACAGTCATCTGTATAAACATGGAAATATCTACACCACCATCTCTATAAACATGGAAAAATCTACACTGCCATCTGTATACACATGGAACTATCTTCAAAGCCGTCTGTATAAACATGGAAGTATCTACACTGCTATCTCTACAAACATGGAAATATCTACACTGCTATCTGTATAAACATGGAACGTATACATCGCTATCTGTATAAGCATGGACATATCTTCACCGCTTTCTCTATTAACTTCGAAACATCTACGCCACTATCTGTATAAACATGGAAATATCTACACCGCTGTCTGTATGAATATGAAAATATCTACAACGCTGTCTGTGTAAACATGGAAATAACTACACCGCTATCTATATAAACATGGAAATACCTACACCGCTTTCTGTATAAACATGGAAATATCTACAACGCTAATTGTGTAATCATGGAAACATCTACACACTTATCTGTGTAAACTTGGAAATATATACACCGGCGTCTGTATAAACATGGAAATATCTACAACACTATCTGTATAAATTTGGAAATATCTACACCGCTCTCTCTACAAACATATAAATACCTACACCGCTATCTGTATTAACAAGGAAATATCTACACCGCTATCTCTATAAACATGGAAATATCTGCACTGCCATCTGTATAAACATGCAAATATCCTCACAGACATCTGTATAAACATGGAAATATCTACACCAGCATCTGTATAAACATGAAAATATCTACACTTCCATCTGTATACACTTGGAAATATCTACACAGCCATCTGTAAAAAAATGGAAATATCTACACCGCTATCTCTATAAACATGGAAATATCTACACCACTATCTTTATAAACATGGAAATGTCTACATCGCTGTCTGCATAAAGATGGAAATATCTCCACCGCTGTCTGTATAAACATGCAAATATCGACACCGCTATCTGTATAAACATGGAAATATCGACACCGCTATCTGTATAAACATGGAAAATCTACAACAGTATCTCAGTAAACATGTAAATATCTACACAGCTATCTGTGTAAACTTGGAAATATCTACACCGCTATCTGTATAAACATGGAAATGTCTACAACATGATCTGTAAAAATATGGAAATATGTAAACCGCTATCTCTATAAATATGGAAATATCTACACCACTATCTCTACAAACATGGAAATATCTACACCACCATCTCTATAAACATGGAAATATATACACTGCCGTTTGTATACACATGGAAATATCTACACAGCCATCTGTATAAACATGGAAATATCTACACTGCTATCTCTATAAACAAGGAAATACCTACACAGCTATCTCTAAAAACATGGAAATATCTACTCCGCAATCTCAATAAACATGGAAATATCTACACCGCCATCTCTATGAACATGAAAATATCTACACCGCCATCTCCATAATCATGGAACTAACTACACCACCATCTGTATAAAAGTGGAAACATCTACACCGCTTTCTGTATAAACATGGAAACATCTACACTGCCATCTGTATAAAGATGGCAATATCTATACCGTGAGCGGAATAAACATGGAAATATCTAAACCACTATCAGTATAAACATAGAAATATCAACTCCGCTATGGGTATAAACGTGGCAATATCTACACCGCTGTCTGTATAAACATGGAAATATCTACACCGCTATCTGTATAAATATGGAAATATCTACACCGCTATCTCTATAAACATGGAAATGTCTACACCGCTATCGGTATAAACATGGAAATATCTAAACCGATATCTCTATAAACATGAAAATATCTACACCAACATCTCTATAAACATGGAAATATCTACACCGCCTTCTGCATAAACATGGAAATATCTACACTGCCATCTGTATAAACATGGAAATATCTACACAGCCATGTCTATGAACATGGAAATATCTACACCGCTAACTTTATAAAAATGGAAATACCTACACCGCTATCTGTATAAACATGGAAGCATCTACACCACTATCCCCATAAACATGGAAATATCAACACCGCTATCCATATAAACATGGAAATAACTACACAGCTACCTGTATAAACATGGAAATATCTGCAACGCTATCACTATAAACATGGAAATACCTACATAGCTATCTCTATAACATGGAAAAATCTACACCGCCGTCTGTATAAACATGGAAATATCTACACCGCTGTCTGTATAAACATGGAAATATCTACAACGCTATCTGAGTAAACATGGAAATATCTACACCGCTATCTGTGTAAACATGGAAATATATACACCGCTATCTCTATAAAGATGGAAATATCTACACCACTATCTGTATAATCGTGGAAATATCTACACCGCTATCTGTATAAACGTGGAAATATCTGCACCGCTATCTGAATAAACGTGGAAATATCTACACCGCTATCTGTATAAACATGGAAATATTTTCAACGCTATCTGTGCAAACGTGGAAATATCTACACAGCTATCTGTGTATACTTGGAAATATCTACACCGCTATCTGTGTAAATATGGAAATACCTACACCGCAATCTGTGCAAAGATGGAAATATCTACACCGCTATCTCGGTAAACATGGAAATATCTGCACCGCTATCTGTATAAACATGGAAATATCTACACCGCTATATCTATAAACATGGAAATATCTACACCGCTATCTCTATTATCATGGAAATATCTACACCGACATCTGTATGAACATGCAAATATCTACACAGTCAACTGTATAAACATGTAAATATCAACACCACCATCTCAATAAACATGGAAATATCTAGAAAGCCATACCTATACACTTGGAAATATCTACACAGCCATCTGTATAAACATGGAAATATCTACACCTCTATCTATGTAAACATGGAAATACCTACAACGCTATCTGTAGAAACATGGACATATCTACACTGCCATCTGTATACACAAGGAAATATCTACGAAGCCATCCCTATAAACATGGAAATATGTACACCGCTATCTCTATAAATATGGTAATAACTACACCGCTATTTGTATGAACTTGGAAATATCTACATCGCTATCTCTGTAAACAAGGAAATATCTACACCGCCATCTCTATAAACATGAAAATATCTACACTGCCATCTCTATAAACATGGAAGCATCTAAACAGCCATCTTTCTAAACATGGAAATATCTACACTGCCATCTGTATAAACATGGAAATATCTACACTGCCATCTGTATTAAGATGGAAATATCTACATCACCATCTGTATAAATATGGAAATATCTACACCGCTATCTCTATAAACATGGAAATAGCTAGAAGGTCATCTGAATAAACATGGAAACATCTACACCGCCATGTGTATAAACATGGAAACATCTACACACCCATCTGTATAAACATGGAAATATCTACACCGCTATCTGTGTAAAGATGGAAATATCTACACCACAATCTGTGCAAAGATGGAAATATCTACTCCGCTATCTCTGTAAACATGGAAGTACCTACACTGCTATCTGTATAAACATGGAAATATCTACACCACTATCTGTATAAATATGGAAATATCTACACTGCTATCTCTATAAACATGGAAATATCTACACCGCTATCTGTATATACTTGGAAATATATACACCGCTATCTCTATAAACATGGAAATATCTACAGTGCCATCTGTATAAACATGCAAATATCTACACAGTCATCTGTATAAACATGGAAATATCTACACTACCATCTCTATAAACATGGAAATATGTATAGAACTCACTGTATAAAGATGCAAATATCTACACCGCTATCTGTATAAACATGGAAATATCTACATCGCTATCTGCATAAATATGGAAATATTTACACCGCTATCTCTATAAACATGGAAATATCTACAAAGCTATTTCTATAAACAGGGAAATATCTACACCAACATCTGTATAAACATGGAAATATCTACACAGTGATCTTCTTAAACATGGAAATATCTACAGTGCCATCTGTATAAACATGGAAATACCTACACAGCCCTCTTTATAAACATGGAAACATCTGAACAGCAATCTGTATAAACATGTAAATATCTACACCGCTATCTGTATAAACAGGGAAATATCTACACCCCTATCACTATAAACATGGAAATATCTACACCGCTATGTGTATAAACATGAAAATATTTCCACTGCTATCTCTATCAACAGAGAAATAACTACACCGCTATCTGTATAAACATGGAAATACCGACACTGCCTTCTGTATTAACATGGAAATACCCACACCACCATCAGTTTAAAAGTGGAAATATCTACATGGCGAGCTCTATAAACATGGAAATATTTACACCGCTATCTGTATAAACATGGAAATACCAACACCGCTCTCTCTATAAACGTGGAAATATCTACACCGCTATCTGTATAAACATGGAAACTTCTACACCGCGATCTGTATGAAAATGGAAATATCTGCACCTCCATCACTATAAACATGAAAATATCTACACTGCCATCTCCATAAACATGGGACTATCTACAAAGCCATCTGTATAAACATGGAAATATCTACACTGCCATCTTTATAAAGATGTAAATATCTACAACGCGAGCTGTATAAACATGGAAAGATTAATACCGCTATCAGTATAAACATGGAAATACCAACACCGCTATCTGTATATACTTGGAAATATCTACACCGCTATATGTGTAAACATGGAAATATCTACAAAGCTATCTCTATAAACATGGAAATACCTAAACCGCTATCTCTATAGACATGGAAATATCTACACCGCTGTCTCTATAAACATGGAAATATATACTCAGCCATCTCTACAAACATGGAAATGTCTACAACGCCATCTAAATAAACAAGGAAATAGCTACACTGCCATCTATATAAACATGGAAATATCTACACCGCCATCTGTATAAACATGGAAATATCTACATTGCCATCTGTAGAAAGATGGAGTTATCTACACTGCGATCTGTATAAACGTGGAAATATCTACACCATGATCTGTATAAACATGGAAATATCTACACCCATATCTGTAAACATGGAAATATCTACACCGCTATCTGTGCAAAGATGGAAATATCTACACCGCAATCTCTGTAAACATGGAAATACCTACACCGCTATCTGTATACACATGGAAATATCTACACCGCTATCTCTATAAACATGGAAATATCAACACTGCTATCTCTATAAACATGGAAATATCTACACCGTTATCTGTATAAACATGGAAATATATACACCAATATCTGTATAAACATGGAAATATCCACACTGCCATCTGTATAAATATGGAAATATCTACACCGCTATCTCCATTAACATTGAAATATCTACACCGCCATCTGTATAAACATGGAAACAACTACGCAGCTATCTGTATAAACGTGGAAATATATACACCGCCATCTGAACAATCATGGAAATATCTACAGCGCCATCTACATAAACAAGGAAATATCTACACTGCCATCTATGTAAACATGGAAATAACTACACCGCTATTTGAATAAACATGGAAATATCGACAATGCCGTCTGTAAAAAATGGAAATATCTACACAGTCATCTGTATAAACATGGAAATATCTACACCGCCATCTGTATAAACTTGGAAATATCTACACCGCCATCTGTATAAACATGGAAATAGCTACACAGTCATCTGTATAAACATGGAAATATCAACATCACCTTCTCTATAAACATGGAAATATCTACACCGCCATCTCTATAAACAAGAAAATATCTACACCTCCATCTCCATAAACATGGAACTATCTACAGAGCCATTTGTGTAAACATGGAAATATGTACACCTCTATCTGTATAAACATGAAAATATCTACACTATCATCTTTATAAACATGGAAATATCTTCATCGTGACTTGTATAAACAAGGAAATATCTACACCGCTATCTCTATAAACATGGAAATATCTACACTGACATCTGTATGAACATGCAAATATCCTCACAGTCATCTGTATAAACATGGAAATATCTACACCACCATCTCTATAAACATGGAAAAATCTACACTGCCATCTGTATACACATGGAACTATCTTCAAAGCCGTCTGTATAAACATGGAAGTATCTACACTGCTATCTCTACAAACATGGAAATATCTACACCGCTATCTGTATAAACATGGAAACGTATACATCGCTATCTGTATAAGCATGGACATATCTTCACCGCTTTCTCTATTAACTTCGAAACATCTACGCCACTATCTGTATAAACATGGAAATATGTACACCGCTGTCTGTATGAATATGAAAATATCTACAACGCTGTCTGTGTAAACATGGAAATAACTACACCGCTATCTATATAAATATGGAAATATTTACACCGCTATCTCTATAAACATGGAAATATCTACACCACTCTCTCTGTAAACATGGAAATACCTACACCGCTTTCTGTATAAACATGGAAATATCTACAACGCTAATTGTGTAATCATGGAAACATCTACACACTTATCTGTGTAAACTTGGAAATATATACACCGGCGTCTGTATAAACATGGAAATATCTGCAACACTATCTGTATAAATTTGGAAATATCTACACCGCTCTCTCTACAAACATATAAATACCTACACCGCTATCTGTATTAACAAGGAAATATCTACACCGCTATCTCTATAAACATGGAAATATCTGCACTGCCATCTGTATAAACATGCAAATATCCTCACAGACATCTGTATAAACATGGAAATATCTACACCAGCATCTGTATAAACATGAAAATATCTACACTTCCATCTGTATACACTTGGAAGTATCTACACAGCCATCTGTAAAAAAATGGAAATATCTACACCGCTATCTCTATAAACATGGAAATATCTACACCACTATCTTTATAAACATGGAAATGTCTACATCGCTATCTGCATAAAGATGGAAATATCTCCACCGCTGTCTGTATAAACATGCAAATATCGACACCGCTATCTGTATAAACATGGAAATATCGACACCGCTATCTGTATAAACATGGAAAATCTACAACAGTATCTCAGTAAACATGTAAATATCTACACAGCTATCTGTGTAAACTTGGAAATATCTACACCGCTATCTGTATAAACATGGAAATGTCTACAACATGATCTGTAAAAATATGGAAATATGTAAACCGCTATCTCTATAAATATGGAAATATCTACACCACTATCTCTACAAACATGGAAATATCTACACCACCATCTCTATAAACATGGAAATATATACACTGCCGTTTGTATACACATGGAAATATCTACACAGCCATCTGTATAAACATGGAAATATCTACACTGCTATCTCTATAAACAAGGAAATACCTACACAGCTATCTCTAAAAACATGGAAATATCTACTCCGCAATCTCAATAAACATGGAAATATCTACACCGCCATCTCTATGAACATGAAAATATATACACCGCCATCTCCATAATCATGGAACTAACTACACCACCATCTGTATAAAAGTGGAAACATCTACACCGCTTTCTGTATAAACATGGAAACATCTACACTGCCATCTGTATAAAGATGGCAATATCTATACCGTGAGCGGAATAAACATGGAAATATCTAAACCACTATCAGTATAAACATAGAAATATCAACTCCGCTATGGGTATAAACGTGGCAATATCTACACCGCTGTCTGTATAAACATGGAAATATCTACACCGCTATCTGTATAAATATGGAAATATCTACACCGCTATCTCTATAAACATGGAAATGTCTACACCGCTATCGGTATAAACATGGAAATATCTAAACCGATATCTCTATAAACATGAAAATATCTACACCAACATCTCTATAAACATGGAAATATCTACACCGCCTTCTGCATAAACATGGAAATATCTACACTGCCATCTGTATAAACATGGAAATATCTACACAGCCATGTCTATGAACATGGAAATATCTACACCGCTAACTTTATAAAAATGGAAATACCTACACCGCTATCTGTATAAACATGGAAGCATCTACACCACTATCCCCATAAACATGGAAATATCAACACCGCTATCCATATAAACATGGAAATAACTACACAGCTACCTGTATAAACATGGAAATATCTGCAACGCTATCACTATAAACATGGAAATACCTACATAGCTATCTCTATAACATGGAAAAATCTACACCGCCGTCTGTATAAACATGGAAATATCTACACCGCTGTCTGTATAAACATGGAAATATCTACAACGCTATCTGAGTAAACATGGAAATATCTACACCGCTATCTGTGTAAACATGGAAATATATACACCGCTATCTCTATAAAGATGGAAATATCTACACCACTATCTGTATAATCGTGGAAATATCTACACCGCTATCTGTATAAACGTGGAAATATCTGCACCGCTATCTGAATAAACGTGGAAATATCTACACCGCTATCTGTATAAACATGGAAATATTTTCAACGCTATCTGTGCAAACGTGGAAATATCTACACAGCTATCTGTGTATACTTGGAAATATCTACACCGCTATCTGTGTAAATATGGAAATACCTACACCGCAATCTGTGCAAAGATGGAAATATCTACACCGCTATCTCGGTAAACATGGAAATATCTGCACCGCTATCTGTATAAACATGGAAATATCTACACCGCTATATCTATAAACATGGAAATATCTACACCGCTATCTCTATTATCATGGAAATATCTACACCGACATCTGTATGAACATGCAAATATCTACACAGTCAACTGTATAAACATGTAAATATCTACACCACCATCTCAATAAACATGGAAATATCTAGACAGCCATACCTATACACTTGGAAATATCTACACAGCCATCTGTATAAACATGGAAATATCTACACCTCTATCTATGTAAACATGGAAATACCTACAACGCTATCTGTAGAAACATGGACATATCTACACTGCCATCTGTATACACAAGGAAATATCTACGAAGCCATCCCTATAAACATGGAAATATGTACACCGCTATCTCTATAAACATGGAAATAACTACACCGCTATTTGTATGAACATGGAAATATCTACATCGCTATCTCTGTAAACAAGGAAATATCTACACCGCCATCTCTATAAACATGAAAATATCTACACTGCCATCTCTATAAACATGGAAGTATCTACACAGCCATCTTTATAAACATGGAAATATCTACACTGCCATCTGTATAAACATGGAAATATCTACACTGCCATCTGTATTAAGATGGAAATATCTACATCACCATCTGTATAAATATGGAAATATCTACACCGCTATCTCTATAAACATGGAAATAGCTAGAAGGTCATCTGTATAAACATGGAAACATCTACACCGCCATGTGTATAAACATGGAAACATCTACACACCCATCTGTATAAACATGGAAATATCTACACCGCTATCTGTGTAAAGATGGAAATATCTACACCACAATCTGTGCAAAGATGCAAATATCTACTCCGCTATCTCTGTAAACATGGAAGTACCTACACTGCTATCTGTATAAACATGGAAATATCTACACCGCTATCTGTATATACTTGGAAATATATTCACCGCTATCTCTATAAACATGGAAATATCTACAGTGCCATCTGTATAAACATGCAAATATCTACACAGTCATCTGTATAAACATGGAAATATCTACACTACCATCTCTATAAACATGGAAATATGTATAGAACTCACTGTATAAAGATGCAAATATCTACACCGCTATCTGTATAAACATGGAAATATCTACATCGCTATCTGCATAAATATGGAAATATTTACACCGCTATCTGTATAAACATGGAAATACCAACACCGCTCTCTCTATAAACGTGGAAATATCTACATCGCTATCTGTATAAACATGGAAACTTCTACACCGTGATCTGTATGAAAATGGAAATATCTGCACCTCCATCACTATAAACATGAAAATATCTACACTGCCATCTCCATAAACATGGGACTATCTACAAAGCCATCTGTATAAACATGGAAATATCTACACTGCCATCTTTATAAAGATGTAAATATCTACAACGCGAGCTGTATAAACATGGAAAGATTAATACCGCTATCAGTATAAACATGGAAATACCAACACCGCTATCTGTATATACTTGGAAATATCTACACCGCTATATGTGTAAACATGGAAATATCTACAAAGCTATCTCTATAAACATGGAAATACCTAAACCGCTATCTCTATAGACATGGAAATATCTACACCGCTGTCTCTATAAACATGGAAATATATACTCAGCCATCTCTACAAACATGGAAATGTCTACAACGCCATCTAAATAAACAAGGAAATAGCTACACTGCCATCTATATAAACATGGAAATATCTACACCGCCATCTGTATAAACATGGAAATATCTACATTGCCATCTGTAGAAAGATGGAGTTATCTACACTGCGATCTGTATAAACGTGGAAATATCTACACCATGATCTGTATAAACATGGAAATATCTACACCCATATCTGTAAACATGGAAATATCTACACCGCTATCTGTGCAAAGATGGAAATATCTACACCGCAATCTCTGTAAACATGGAAATACCTACACCGCTATCTGTATACACATGGAAATATCTACACCGCTATCTCTATAAACATGGAAATATCAACACTGCTATCTCTATAAACATGGAAATATCTACACCGTTATCTGTATAAACATGGAAATATATACACCAATATCTGTATAAACATGGAAATATCCACAGTGCCATCTGTATAAATATGGAAATATCTACACCGCTATCTCCATTAACATTGAAATATCTACACCGCCATCTGTATAAACATGGAAACAACTACGCAGCTATCTGTATAAACGTGGAAATATATACACCGCCATCTGAACAATCATGGAAATATCTACAGCGCCATCTACATAAACAAGGAAATATCTACACTGCCATCTATGTAAACATGGAAATAACTACACCGCTATTTGAATAAACATGGAAATATCGACAATGCCGTCTGTAAAAAATGGAAATATCTACACAGTCATCTGTATAAACATGGAAATATCTACACCGCCATCTGTATAAACTTGGAAATATCTACACCGCCATCTGTATAAACATGGAAATAGCTACACAGTCATCTGTATAAACATGGAAATATCAACATCACCTTCTCTATAAACATGGAAATATCTACACCGCCATCTCTATAAACAAGAAAATATCTACACCTCCATCTCCATAAACATGGAACTATCTACAGAGCCATTTGTGTAAACATGGAAATATGTACACCTCTATCTGTATAAACATGAAAATATCTACACTATCATCTTTATAAACATGGAAATATCTTCATCGTGACTTGTATAAACAAGGAAATATCTACACCGCTATCTCTATAAACATGGAAATATCTACACTGACATCTGTATGAACATGCAAATATCCTCACAGTCATCTGTATAAACATGGAAATATCTACACCACCATCTCTATAAACATGGAAAAATCTACACTGCCATCTGTATACACATGGAAATATCTTCAAAGCCGTCTGTATAAACATGGAAGTATCTACACTGCTATCTCTACAAACATGGAAATATCTACACCGCTATCTGTATAAACATGGAAACGTATACATCGCTATCTGTATAAGCATGGACATTTCTTCACCGCTTTCTCTATTAACTTCGAAACATCTACGCCACTATCTGTATAAACATGGAAATATCTACACCGCTGTCTGTATGAATATGAAAATATCTACAACACTGTCTGTGTAAACATGGAAATAACTACACCGCTATCTATATAAATACGGAAATATTTACACCGCTATCTCTATAAACATGGAAATATCTACACCGCTCTCTCTGTAAACATGGAAATACCTACACCGCTTTCTGTATAAACATGGAAATATCTACAACGCTAATTGTGTAATCATGGAAACATCTACACACCTATCTGTGTAAACTTGGAAATATATACACCGGCGTCTGTATAAACATGGAAATATCTACAACACTATCTGTATAAATTTGGAAATATCTACACCGCTCTCTCTACAAACATATAAATACCTACACCGCTATCTGTATTAACAAGGAAATATCTACACCGCTATCTCTATAAACATGGAAATATCTGCACTGCCATCTGTATAAACATGCAAATATCCTCACAGACATCTGTATAAACATGGAAATATCTACACCAGCATCTGTATAAACATGAAAATATCTACACTTCCATCTGTATACACTTGGAAATATCTACACAGCCATCTGTAAAAAAATGGAAATATCTACACCGCTATCTCTATAAACATGGAAATATCTACACCACTATCTTTATAAACATGGAAATGTCTACATCGCTATCTGCATAAAGATGGAAATATCTCCACCGCTGTCTGTATAAACATGCAAATATCGACACCGCTATCTGTATAAACATGGAAATATCGACACCGCTATCTGTATAAACATGGAAAATCTACAACAGTATCTCAGTAAACATGTAAATATCTACACAGCTATCTGTGTAAACTTGGAAATATCTACACCGCTATCTGTATAAACATGGAAATGTCTACAACATGATCTGTAAAAATATGGAAATATGTAAACCGCTATCTCTATAAATATGGAAATATCTACACCACTATCTCTACAAACATGGAAATATCTACACCACCATCTCTATAAACATGGAAATATATACACTGCCGTTTGTATACACATGGAAATATCTACACAGCCATCTGTATAAACATGGAAATATCTACACTGCTATCTCTATAAACAAGGAAATACCTACACAGCTATCTCTAAAAACATGGAAATATCTACTCCGCAATCTCAATAAACATGGAAATATCTACACCGCCATCTCTATGAACATGAAAATATCTACACCGCCATCTCCATAATCATGGAACTAACTACACCACCATCTGTATAAAAGTGGAAACATCTACACCGCTTTCTGTATAAACATGGAAACATCTACACTGCCATCTGTATAAAGATGGCAATATCTATACCGTGAGCGGAATAAACATGGAAATATCTAAACCACTATCAGTATAAACATAGAAATATCAACTCTGCTATGGGTATAAACGTGGCAATATCTACACCGCTGTCTGTATAAACATGGAAATATCTACACCGCTATCTGTATAAATATGGAAATATCTACACCGCTATCTCTATAAACATGGAAACGTCTACACCGCTATCGGTATAAACATGGAAATATCTAAACCGATATCTCTATAAACATGAAAATATCTACACCAACATCTCTATAAACATGGAAATATCTACACCGCCTTCTGCATAAACATGGAAATATCTACACTGCCATCTGTATAAACATGGAAATATCTACACAGCCATGTCTATGAACATGGAAATATCTACACCGCTAACTTTATAAAAATGGAAATACAAACACCGCTATCTGTATAAACATGGAAGCGTCTACACCACTATCCCCATAAACATGGAAATATCAACACCGCTATCCATATAAACATGGAAATAACTACACAGCTACCTGTATAAACATGGAAATATCTGCAACGCTATCACTATAAACATGGAAATACCTACATAGCTATCTCTATAACATGGAAAAATCTACACCGCCGTCTGTATAAACATGGAAATATCTACACCGCTGTCTGTATAAACATGGAAATATCTACAACGCTATCTGAGTAAACATGGAAATATCTACACCGCTATCTGTGTAAACATGGAAATATATACACCGCTATCTCTATAAAGATGGAAATATCTACACCACTATCTGTATAATCGTGGAAATATCTACACCGCTATCTGTATAAACGTGGAAATATCTGCACCGCTATCTGAATAAACGTGGAAATATCTACACCGCTATCTGTATAAACATGGAAATATTTTCAACGCTATCTGTGCAAACGTGGAAATATCTACACAGCTATCTGTGTATACTTGGAAATATCTACACCGCTATCTGTGTATACTTGGAAATATCTACACCGCTATCTGTGTAAATATGGAAATACCTACACCGCAATCTGTGCAAAGATGGAAATATCTACACCGCTATCTCGGTAAACATGGAAATATCTTCACCGCTATCTGTATAAACATGGAAATATCTACACCGCTATATCTATAAACATGGAAATATCTACACCGCTATCTCTATTATCATGGAAATATCTACACCGACATCTGTATGAACATGCAAATATCTACACAGTCAACTGTATAAACATGTAAATATCTACACCACCATCTCAATAAACATGGAAATATCTAGACAGCCATACCTATACACTTGGAAATATCTACACAGCCATCTGTATAAACATGGAAATATCTACACCTCTATCTATGTAAACATGGAAATACCTACAACGCTATCTGTAGAAACATGGACATATCTACACTGCCATCTGTATACACAAGGAAATATCTACGAAGCCATCCCTATAAACATGGAAATATGTACACCGCTATTTCTATAAACATGGAAATAACTACACCGCTATTTGTATGAACATGGAAATATCTACATCGCTATCTCTGTAAACAAGGAAATATCTACACCGCCATCTCTATAAACATGAAAATATCTACACTGCCATCTCTATAAACATGGAAGTATCTACACAGCCATCTTTATAAGCATGGAAATATCTACACTGCCATCTGTATAAACATGGAAATATCTACACTACCATCTGTATTAAGATGGAAATATCTACATCACCATCTGTATAAATATGGAAATATCTACATCGCTATCTCTATAAACATGGAAATAGCTAGAAGGTCATCTGTATAAACATGGAAACATCTACACCGCCATGTGTATAAACATGGAAACATCTACACACCCATCTGTATAAACATGGAAATATCTACACCGCTATCTGTGTAAATATGGAAATATCTACACCACAATCTGTGCAAAGATGGAAATATCTACTCCGCTATCTCTGTAAACATGGAAGTACCTACACTGCTATCTGTATAAACATGGAAATATCTACACCACTATCTGTATAAATATGGAAATATCTACACTGCTATCTCTATAAAGATGGAAATATCTACACCGCTATCTGTATATACTTGGAAATATATACACCGCTATCTCTATAAACATGGAAATATCTACAGTGCCATCTGTATAAACATGCAAATGTCTACACAGTCATCTGTATAAACATGGAAATATCTACACTACCATCTCTATAAACATGGAAATATGTATAGAACCCACTGTATAAAGATGCAAATATCTACACCGCTATCTGTATAAACATGGAAATATCTACATCGCTATCTGCATAAATATGGAAATATTTACACCGCTATCTCTATAAACATGGAAATATCTATAAAGCTATTTCTATAAACAGGGAAATATCTACACCAACATCTGTATAAACATGGAAATATCTACACAGTGATCTTCTTAAACATGGAAATATCTACAGTGCCATCTGTATAAACATGGAAATACCTACACAGCCCTCTTTATAAACATGGAAACATCTGAACAGCAATCTGTATAAACATGTAAATATCTACACCGCTAACTGTATAAACAGGGAAATATCTACACCCCTATCACTATAAACATGGAAATATCTACACCGCTATGTGTATAAACATGAAAATATTTCCACTGCTATCTCTATCAACAGAGAAATAACTACACCGCTATCTGTATAAACATGGAAATACCGACACTGCCTTCTGTATTAACATGGAAATACCCACACCACCATCAGTTTAAAAGTGGAAATATCTACATGGCGAGCTCTATAAACATGGAAATATTTACACCGCTATCTGTATAAACATGGAAACACCAACACCGCTCTCTCTATAAACGTGGAAATATCTACACCGCTATCTGTATAAACATGGAAACTTCTACACCGCGATCTGTATGAAAATGGAAATATCTGCACCTCCATCACTATAAAGATGAAAATATCTACACTGCCATCTCCATAAACATGGGACTATCTACAAAGCCATCTGTATAAACATGGAAATATCTACACTGCCATCTTTATAAAGATGTAAATATCTACAACGCGAGCTGTATAAACATGGAAAGATTAATACCGCTATCAGTATAAACATGGAAATACCAACACCGCTATCTGTATATACTTGGAAATATCTACACCGCTATATGTGTAAACATGGAAATATCTACAAAGCTATCTCTATAAACATGGAAATACCTAAACCGCTATCTCTATAGACATGGAAATATCTACACCGCTGTCTCTATAAACATGGAAATATATACTCAGCCATCTCTACAAACATGGAAATGTCTACAACGCCATCTAAATAAACAAGGAAATAGCTACACTGCCATCTATATAAACATGGAAATATCTACACCGCCATCTGTATAAACATGGAAATATCTACATTGCCATCTGTAGAAAGATGGAGTTATCTACACTGCGATCTGTATAAACGTGGAAATATCTACACCATGATCTGTATAAACATGGAAATATCTACACCCATATCTGTAAACATGGAAATATCTACACCGCTCTCTGTGCAAAGATGGAAATATCTACACCGCAATCTCTGTAAACATGGAAATACCTACACCGCTATCTGTATACACATGGAAATATCTACACCGCTATCTCTATAAACATGGAAATATCAACACTGCTATCTCTATAAACATGGAAATATCTACACCGTTATCTGTATAAACATGGAAATATATACACCAATATCTGTATAAACATGGAAATATCCACACTGCCATCTGTATAAATATGGAAATATCTACACCGCTATCTCCATTAACATTGAAATATCTACACCGCCATCTGTATAAACATGGAAACAACTACGCAGCTATCTGTATAAACGTGGAAATATATACACCGCCATCTGAACAATCATGGAAATATCTACAGCGCCATCTACATAAACAAGGAAATATCTACACTGCCATCTATGTAAACATGGAAATAACTACACCGCTATTTGAATAAACATGGAAATATCGACAATGCCGTCTGTAAAAAATGGAAATATCTACACAGTCATCTGTATAAACATGGAAATATCTACACCGCCATCTGTATAAACTTGGAAATATCTACACCGCCATCTGTATAAACATGGAAATAGCTACACAGTCATCTGTATAAACATGGAAATATCAACATCACCTTCTCTATAAACATGGAAATATCTACACCGCCATCTCTATAAACAAGAAAATATCTACACCTCCATCTCCATAAACATGGAACTATCTACAGAGCCATTTGTGTAAACATGGAAATATGTACACCTCTATCTGTATAAACATGAAAATATCTACACTATCATCTTTATAAACATGGAAATATCTTCATCGTGACTTGTATAAACAAGGAAATATCTACACCGCTATCTCTATAAACATGGAAATATCTACACTGACATCTGTATGAACATGCAAATATCCTCACAGTCATCTGTATAAACATGGAAATATCTACACCACCATCTCTATAAACATGGAAAAATCTACACTGCCATCTGTATACACATGGAAATATCTTCAAAGCCGTCTGTATAAACATGGAAGTATCTACACTGCTATCTCTACAAACATGGAAATATCTACACCGCTATCTGTATAAACATGGAAACGTATACATCGCTATCTGTATAAGCATGGACATTTCTTCACCGCTTTCTCTATTAACTTCGAAACATCTACGCCACTATCTGTATAAACATGGAAATATCTACACCGCTGTCTGTATGAATATGAAAATATCTACAACGCTGTCTGTGTAAACATGGAAATAACTACACCGCTATCTATATAAATACGGAAATATTTACACCGCTATCTCTATAAACATGGAAATATCTACACCGCTCTCTCTGTAAACATGGAAATACCTACACCGCTTTCTGTATAAACATGGAAATATCTACAACGCTAATTGTGTAATCATGGAAACATCTACACACCTATCTGTGTAAACTTGGAAATATATACACCGGCGTCTGTATAAACATGGAAATATCTACAACACTATCTGTATAAATTTGGAAATATCTACACCGCTCTCTCTACAAACATATAAATACCTACACCGCTATCTGTATTAACAAGGAAATATCTACACCGCTATCTCTATAAACATGGAAATATCTGCACTGCCATCTGTATAAACATGCAAATATCCTCACAGACATCTGTATAAACATGGAAATATCTACACCAGCATCTGTATAAACATGAAAATATCTACACTTCCATCTGTATACACTTGGAAATATCTACACAGCCATCTGTAAAAAAATGGAAATATCTACACCGCTATCTCTATAAACATGGAAATATCTACACCACTATCTTTATAAACATGGAAATGTCTACATCGCTATCTGCATAAAGATGGAAATATCTCCACCGCTGTCTGTATAAACATGCAAATATCGACACCGCTATCTGTATAAACATGGAAATATCGACACCGCTATCTGTATAAACATGGAAAATCTACAACAGTATCTCAGTAAACATGTAAATATCTACACAGCTATCTGTGTAAACTTGGAAATATCTACACCGCTATCTGTATAAACATGGAAATGTCTACAACATGATCTGTAAAAATATGGAAATATGTAAACCGCTATCTCTATAAATATGGAAATATCTACACCACTATCTCTACAAACATGGAAATATCTACACCACCATCTCTATAAACATGGAAATATATACACTGCCGTTTGTATACACATGGAAATATCTACACAGCCATCTGTATAAACATGGAAATATCTACACTGCTATCTCTATAAACAAGGAAATACCTACACAGCTATCTCTAAAAACATGGAAATATCTACTCCGCAATCTCAATAAACATGGAAATATCTACACCGCCATCTCTATGAACATGAAAATATCTACACCGCCATCTCCATAATCATGGAACTAACTACACCACCATCTGTATAAAAGTGGAAACATCTACACCGCTTTCTGTATAAACATGGAAACATCTACACTGCCATCTGTATAAAGATGGCAATATCTATACCGTGAGCGGAATAAACATGGAAATATCTAAACCACTATCAGTATAAACATAGAAATATCAACTCTGCTATGGGTATAAACGTGGCAATATCTACACCGCTGTCTGTATAAACATGGAAATATCTACACCGCTATCTGTATAAATATGGAAATATCTACACCGCTATCTCTATAAACATGGAAACGTCTACACCGCTATCGGTATAAACATGGAAATATCTAAACCGATATCTCTATAAACATGAAAATATCTACACCAACATCTCTATAAACATGGAAATATCTACACCGCCTTCTGCATAAACATGGAAATATCTACACTGCCATCTGTATAAACATGGAAATATCTACACAGCCATGTCTATGAACATGGAAATATCTACACCGCTAACTTTATAAAAATGGAAATACAAACACCGCTATCTGTATAAACATGGAAGCGTCTACACCACTATCCCCATAAACATGGAAATATCAACACCGCTATCCATATAAACATGGAAATAACTACACAGCTACCTGTATAAACATGGAAATATCTGCAACGCTATCACTATAAACATGGAAATACCTACATAGCTATCTCTATAACATGGAAAAATCTACACCGCCGTCTGTATAAACATGGAAATATCTACACCGCTGTCTGTATAAACATGGAAATATCTACAACGCTATCTGAGTAAACATGGAAATATCTACACCGCTATCTGTGTAAACATGGAAATATATACACCGCTATCTCTATAAAGATGGAAATATCTACACCACTATCTGTATAATCGTGGAAATATCTACACCGCTATCTGTATAAACGTGGAAATATCTGCACCGCTATCTGAATAAACGTGGAAATATCTACACCGCTATCTGTATAAACATGGAAATATTTTCAACGCTATCTGTGCAAACGTGGAAATATCTACACAGCTATCTGTGTATACTTGGAAATATCTACACCGCTATCTGTGTATACTTGGAAATATCTACACCGCTATCTGTGTAAATATGGAAATACCTACACCGCAATCTGTGCAAAGATGGAAATATCTACACCGCTATCTCGGTAAACATGGAAATATCTTCACCGCTATCTGTATAAACATGGAAATATCTACACCGCTATATCTATAAACATGGAAATATCTACACCGCTATCTCTATTATCATGGAAATATCTACACCGACATCTGTATGAACATGCAAATATCTACACAGTCAACTGTATAAACATGTAAATATCTACACCACCATCTCAATAAACATGGAAATATCTAGACAGCCATACCTATACACTTGGAAATATCTACACAGCCATCTGTATAAACATGGAAATATCTACACCTCTATCTATGTAAACATGGAAATACCTACAACGCTATCTGTAGAAACATGGACATATCTACACTGCCATCTGTATACACAAGGAAATATCTACGAAGCCATCCCTATAAACATGGAAATATGTACACCGCTATTTCTATAAACATGGAAATAACTACACCGCTATTTGTATGAACATGGAAATATCTACATCGCTATCTCTGTAAACAAGGAAATATCTACACCGCCATCTCTATAAACATGAAAATATCTACACTGCCATCTCTATAAACATGGAAGTATCTACACAGCCATCTTTATAAACATGGAAATATCTACACTGCCATCTGTATAAACATGGAAATATCTACACTACCATCTGTATTAAGATGGAAATATCTACATCACCATCTGTATAAATATGGAAATATCTACATCGCTATCTCTATAAACATGGAAATAGCTAGAAGGTCATCTGTATAAACATGGAAACATCTACACCGCCATGTGTATAAACATGGAAACATCTACACACCCATCTGTATAAACATGGAAATATCTACACCGCTATCTGTGTAAATATGGAAATATCTACACCACAATCTGTGCAAAGATGGAAATATCTACTCCGCTATCTCTGTAAACATGGAAGTACCTACACTGCTATCTGTATAAACATGGAAATATCTACACCACTATCTGTATAAATATGGAAATATCTACACTGCTATCTCTATAAAGATGGAAATATCTACACCGCTATCTGTATATACTTGGAAATATATACACCGCTGTCTCTATAAACATGGAAATATCTACAGTGCCATCTGTATAAACATGCAAATATCTACACAGTCATCTGTATAAACATGGAAATATCTACACTACCATCTCTATAAACATGGAAATATGTATAGAACCCACTGTATAAAGATGCAAATATCTACACCGCTATCTGTATAAACATGGAAATATCTACATCGCTATCTGCATAAATATGGAAATATTTACACCGCTATCTCTATAAACATGGAAATATCTATAAAGCTATTTCTATAACCAGGGAAATATCTACACCAACATCTGTATAAACATGGAAATATCTACACAGTGATCTTCTTAAACATGGAAATATCTACAGTGCCATCTGTATAAACATGGAAATACCTACACAGCCCTCTTTATAAACATGGAAACATCTGAACAGCAATCTGTATAAACATGTAAATATCTACACCGCTAACTGTATAAACAGGGAAATATCTACACCCCTATCACTATAAACATGGAAATATCTACACCGCTATGTGTATAAACATGAAAATATTTCCACTGCTATCTCTATCAACAGAGAAATAACTACACCGCTATCTGTATAAACATGGAAATACCGACACTGCCTTCTGTATTAACATGGAAATACCCACACCACCATCAGTTTAAAAGTGGAAATATCTACATGGCGAGCTCTATAAACATGGAAATATTTACACCGCTATCTGTATAAACATGGAAACACCAACACCGCTCTCTCTATAAACGTGGAAATATCTACACTGCTATCTGTATAAACATGGAAACTTCTACACCGCGATCTGTATGAAAATGGAAATATCTGCACCTCCATCACTATAAAGATGAAAATATCTACACTGCCATCTCCATAAACATGGGACTATCTACAAAGCCATCTGTATAAACATGGAAATATCTACACTGCCATCTTTATAAAGATGTAAATATCTACAACGCGAGCTGTATAAACATGGAAAGATTAATACCGCTATCAGTATAAACATGGAAATACCAACACCGCTATCTGTATATACTTGGAAATATCTACACCGCTATATGTGTAAACATGGAAATATCTACAAAGCTATCTCTATAAACATGGAAATACCTAAACCGCTATCTCTATAGACATGGAAATATCTACACCGCTGTCTCTATAAACATGGAAATATATACTCAGCCATCTCTACAAACATGGAAATGTCTACAACGCCATCTAAATAAACAAGGAAATAGCTACACTGCCATCTATATAAACATGGAAATATCTACACCGCCATCTGTATAAACATGGAAATATCTACATTGCCATCTGTAGAAAGATGGAGTTATCTACACTGCGATCTGTATAAACGTGGAAATATCTACACCATGATCTGTATAAACATGGAAATATCTACACCCATATCTGTAAACATGGAAATATCTACACCGCTCTCTGTGCAAAGATGGAAATATCTACACCGCAATCTCTGTAAACATGGAAATACCTACACCGCTATCTGTATACACATGGAAATATCTACACCGCTATCTCTATAAACATGGAAATATCAACACTGCTATCTCTATAAACATGGAAATATCTACACCGTTATCTGTATAAACATGGAAATATATACACCAATATCTGTATAAACATGGAAATATCCACACTGCCATCTGTATAAATATGGAAATATCTACACCGCTATCTCCATTAACATTGAAATATCTACACCGCCATCTGTATAAACATGGAAACAACTACGCAGCTATCTGTATAAACGTGGAAATATATACACCGCCATCTGAACAATCATGGAAATATCTACAGCGCCATCTACATAAACAAGGAAATATCTACACTGCCATCTATGTAAACATGGAAATAACTACACCGCTATTTGAATAAACATGGAAATATCGACAATGCCGTCTGTAAAAAATGGAAATATCTACACAGTCATCTGTATAAACATGGAAATATCTACACCGCCATCTGTATAAACTTGGAAATATCTACACCGCCATCTGTATAAACATGGAAATAGCTACACAGTCATCTGTATAAACATGGAAATATCAACATCACCTTCTCTATAAACATGGAAATATCTACACCGCCATCTCTATAAACAAGAAAATATCTACACCTCCATCTCCATAAACATGGAACTATCTACAGAGCCATTTGTGTAAACATGGAAATATGTACACCTCTATCTGTATAAACATGAAAATATCTACACTATCATCTTTATAAACATGGAAATATCTTCATCGTGACTTGTATAAACAAGGAAATATCTACACCGCTATCTCTATAAACATGGAAATATCTACACTGACATCTGTATGAACATGCAAATATCCTCACAGTCATCTGTATAAACATGGAAATATCTACACCACCATCTCTATAAACATGGAAAAATCTACACTGCCATCTGTATACACATGGAAATATCTTCAAAGCCGTCTGTATAAACATGGAAGTATCTACACTGCTATCTCTACAAACATGGAAATATCTACACCGCTATCTGTATAAACATGGAAACGTATACATCGCTATCTGTATAAGCATGGACATTTCTTCACCGCTTTCTCTATTAACTTCGAAACATCTACGCCACTATCTGTATAAACATGGAAATATCTACACCGCTGTCTGTATGAATATGAAAATATCTACAACGCTGTCTGTGTAAACATGGAAATAACTACACCGCTATCTATATAAATACGGAAATATTTACACCGCTATCTCTATAAACATGGAAATATCTACACCGCTCTCTCTGTAAACATGGAAATACCTACACCGCTTTCTGTATAAACATGGAAATATCTACAACGCTAATTGTGTAATCATGGAAACATCTACACACCTATCTGTGTAAACTTGGAAATATATACACCGGCGTCTGTATAAACATGGAAATATCTACAACACTATCTGTATAAATTTGGAAATATCTACACCGCTCTCTCTACAAACATATAAATACCTACACCGCCATCTGTATTAACAAGGAAATATCTACACCGCTATCTCTATAAACATGGAAATATCTGCACTGCCATCTGTATAAACATGCAAATATCCTCACAGACATCTGTATAAACATGGAAATATCTACACCAGCATCTGTATAAACATGAAAATATCTACACTTCCATCTGTATACACTTGGAAATATCTACACAGCCATCTGTAAAAAAATGGAAATATCTACACCGCTATCTCTATAAACATGGAAATATCTACACCACTATCTTTATAAACATGGAAATGTCTACATCGCTATCTGCATAAAGATGGAAATATCTCCACCGCTGTCTGTATAAACATGCAAATATCGACACCGCTATCTGTATAAACATGGAAATATCGACACCGCTATCTGTATAAACATGGAAAATCTACAACAGTATCTCAGTAAACATGTAAATATCTACACAGCTATCTGTGTAAACTTGGAAATATCTACACCGCTATCTGTATAAACATGGAAATGTCTACAACATGATCTGTAAAAATATGGAAATATGTAAACCGCTATCTCTATAAATATGGAAATATCTACACCACTATATCTACAAACATGGAAATATCTACACCACCATCTCTATAAACATGGAAATATATACACTGCCGTTTGTATACACATGGAAATATCTACACAGCCATCTGTATAAACATGGAAATATCTACACTGCTATCTGTATAAACAAGGAAATACCTACACAGCTATCTCTAAAAACATGGAAATATCTACTCCGCAATCTCAATAAACATGGAAATATCTACACCGCCATCTCTATGAACATGAAAATATCTACACCGCCATCTCCATAATCATGGAACTAACTACACCACCATCTGTATAAAAGTGGAAACATCTACACCGCTTTCTGTATAAACATGGAAACATCTACACTGCCATCTGTATAAAGATGGCAATATCTATACCGTGAGCGGAATAAACATGGAAATATCTAAACCACTATCAGTATAAACATAGAAATATCAACTCCGCTATGGGTATAAACGTGGCAATATCTACACCGCTGTCTGTATAAACATGGAAATATCTACACCGCTATCTGTATAAATATGGAAATATCTACACCGCTATCTCTATAAACATGGAAATGTCTACACCGCTATCGGTATAAACATGGAAATATCTAAACCGATATCTCTATAAACATGAAAATATCTACACCAACATCTCTATAAACATGGAAATATCTACACTGCCTTCTGCATAAACATGGAAATATCTACACTGCCATCTGTATAAACATGGAAATATCTACACAGCCAAGTCTATGAACATGGAAATATCTACACCGCTAACTTTATAAAAATGGAAATACCTACACCGCTATCTGTATAAACATGGAAGCATCTACACCACTATCCCCATAAACATGGAAATATCAACACCGCTATCCATATAAACATGGAAATAACTACACAGCTACCTGTATAAACATGGAAATATCTGCAACGCTATCACTATAAACATGGAAATACCTACATAGCTATCTCTATAACATGGAAAAATCTACACCGCCGTCTGTATAAACATGGAAATATCTACACCGCTGTCTGTATAAACATGGAAATATCTACAACGCTATCTGAGTAAACATTGAAATATCTACACCGCTATCTGTGTAAACATGGAAATATATACACCGCTATCTCTATAAAGATGGAAATATCTACACCACTAACTGTATAATCGTGGAAATATCTACACCGCTATCTGTATAAACGTGGAAATATCCACACCGCTATCTGAATAAACGTGGAAATATCTACACCGCTATCTGTATAAACATGGAAATATTTTCAACGCTATCTGTGCAAACGTGGAAATATCTACACAGCTATCTGTGTATACTTGGAAATATCTACACCGCTATCTGTGTAAATATGGAAATACCTACACCGCAATCTGTGCAAAGATGGAAATATCTACACCGCTATCTCAGTAAACATGGAAATATCTGCACCGCTATCTGTATAAACATGGAAATATCTACACCGCTATATCTATAAACATGGAAATATCTACACCGCTATCTCTATTTTCATGGAAATATCTACATCGACATCTGTATGAACATGCAAATATCTACACAGTCAACTGTATAAACATGTAAATATCTACACCACCATCTCAATAAACATGGAAATATCTAGACAGCCATACCTATACACTTGGAAATATCTACACAGCCATCTGTATAAACATGGAAATAACCACACCGCTATCTGTATACACATGGAAGTATCTACACCACAATGTGTATAAACATGGAAATATCTACCCCACTATCTGTGTAAAGATGGAAATATCTACACTGCTATCTGTGGAAAGTTGGAAATACCTACACCGCAATCTGTGCAAACATGGAAATATCTACACAGCTGTCTGTGTAAACATGCCAATATGCACACCGCTATCTGTGTGAAGATGGAAATATCTACACCGCAATCCTTGCCATTATGGAAATATCTACACCTCTATCTCTGTAAATATGGAAATATCTACACTGCTATCTGTATAAACATGGAAATATCTACACCGCTATCTGTATAAACATGGAATTATATTCACCACGATCTGTATAAACATGGATAAATCTACACCGCTATCAGTATAAACATGGAAATATCTACACCGCTATCTGTATAAACATGGAAATATCTACACCGCTATCTGTATAAATATGGAAATACCTAAACCACTATCTCTATAAACATGGAAATGTCTCCAAAGCTATCTGTATAAACATCGAAATATCAACATGGCAATCTCTATAAACATGGAAATATCTTCAACGCCATCTGAATAAACATGGAAATAACTACACAGTCATCTGTATAAACATGGAAATATCTACACAACTATCTGTATAAACATGGAAATATCTCCACAGCCATCTGTATAAACACGGAAATATCTACACCGCCATATCTATGAACATGGAAATACCTCCACCGCTATCTGCATAAACATGGAAATATCTCCACCGCTATCTGCATAAACATGGAAGTATCTACAACGGTATATGTATAAACATGGAAATATATACACCGCTATCTGTATAAACATGGAAATATCTACATCACTATCTGTGTAAACATGGAAATACCTACACTGCCATCTGTATAAACATGGAAATATCTACACTGCTATCTGTATAAACATGGAAATATCTACACCGCCATCTGAATAAACATGGAAATATCTACATGGCTATCTGTATAAATATGGAAATATATACACCGATATTTCTATACACATGGAAATATCTACACAGCTATCTGTATAAACATGGAAATATCTACACCGCTATCTCTTTAAACATAGAAATATCTACACCGCCATCAGTATAAACATGGAAATATATGGACAGTCATCTGTAAAAACATGGAAATATCTACACCACTATCTGTATAAACCTGGAAATATCTACAATGCCATCTCTATAAACATGGAAATATCTACACAGCCATCTCTATAAACATGGAAATATCTACACTGCAATCTCCATAAACATGGAAATATCTACTCAGCCATCTGTAAAAACATGGAAATATCTGCACCGCTATCTGTATAAACATGGTAATATCTACACTGTCATCTGTATAAACTTGGAAATATCTACACAGCCATCTCTATGAACATGGAAATAGCTACATCGCTATCTGTATAAACCTGGAAATATCTCCTCCGCTATCTCTATTAACATGGAAATACCTACACCGCTATCAGTATAAATATGGAAAGATCTACACCACTATCTGTATGAACACGGAAATACCTACATTGCTATCTGTACAAACATGGAAATATCTACACAGAAATCTGTATAAATATGGAAATATCTACACCGCTATCTGTATAAACACGTAAATATCTACATCGTTATCTGTATAAACATGGAAATATCTCCACCGCTATCTCTAAAAACATGGAAATAAGTACACCTCAATCTGCATAAACAATGGAAATATCTACACCGTCATCTGTATAAAGATGGGAATACCTACACTGCAATCTGTATACATATGGAAATAAATACACCGCTATCTCTATAGACATGTAAATATCTACACCGCTATCTGAATAAACATGGAAATATCTACACTGCCATCTGTATAAAGATGGAAATATCTACACCTCGAGCTGTATAAACATGGAAATATCTACACCGCTATCTGTATAAACATGGAAATTCCAACACCGCTATCTGTATAAACATGGAAATATCTACACCGCTATCTGCATAAACATGAAAATACTTACACCACCATCTCTATAAAGATGGAAATATTTACACAGCTATCTCTATAAACTTAGAAATAACTAGACCGCCATCTCTATAAACACGGAAATATCTACACCGCTATCTGCATAAACATGGAAATATCTACACAGATATCTGTATAAACACGGAAATATGTACTCCGCCATCTGTATAAACATGAAAATACCTACACTGCCATCTTCAGAAACATGGATGTATCTACCCCGCCATCTGTATAAACATGGAAATATCTACACCACTATCTGTATAAACATGGAAATATCTTCACTGCCATCTGTATAAACATGGAAATATCTACACCGCCATCTGTATAAAGATGGAAATATCTACACCGCAATCTGTATAAATATGGAAATACCTACACCACTATCTCTATAGACATGGAAATATCTACACCGCTATCTGTATAAACATGGAAATATCTACACTGCCATCTGTATAAAGATGGAAATATCTACACAGTGAGCTGTATAAACATGGAAATATCCACACCGCTATCTGTATAAACATGGAATTACCAACACCGGTATCTGTATAAACATGGAAATATCTACACCGCTATCTCTATAAACATGAAAATGCTTACACCACCATCTCTATAAACATGGAGATATTTACACCGCTATCTCTATTATCATAGAAATAACTACACCGCCATCTGTATAAATATGGATATATCTACACCGCCATCTGCATAAACATGGAAATATCTACACAGACATCTGTATAAACATGGAAATATCTACACCGCCATCTCTATAAACATGAAAATATCTATACAGCCATCTTCAGAAACATGGATGTATCTACACCGACATCTGTATAAACATTGAAATATGTACACCACTATCTGTATATACATGGAAATATCCTCACTGACATCTGTATAAACATGGAAATATCTACACCGCCATCTGTATAAAGATGGAAATATCTACACCGCAATATGTATAAATATGGAAATACCTACACCGCTATCTCTATAGACATGGAAATATCTACACGGCTATCTGTATAAACATGGAAATATCAACATGGAAATAACTACACCGCAATCTGTATAAGCATGGAAATATCTACAATGCTATCTCTGAAAACATGGAAATACGTACACAGCTATCTGTGTAAACTTGGAAATATCTACACAGCTCTCTGTGTAAATTTGGCAATACCTACACCGCAATCTGTGCAAAGATGGAAATCCCTACACCGCTATCTCTATAAACATGGAAATATCTACACCGATATCTGTATAAACATGGAAATATCTACACTTCAATCTACATAAACATGGAAATAACTACAACGCTTTCTCTATAAACATGAAAATATCTACACTGCTATCTCTATATACATGGAAATATCTACACCTCCATCTCTATAAACATGAAAATATCTACTCCGCCATCTTCAGAAACATGGATGTATCTACACCGCGATCTGTATAAACATGGAAATATCTACACCACTATCTGTATAAACATGGAAATATCTTCACTGCCATCTGTATAAACATGGAAATATCTACACCACTATCTGTATAAACATGGAAATATCTACAGCGTCATCTGCATAAACATGGAAATATCGACACCGCCATCTGTACACTCATGGAAATATCTAAACAGCCATCTGTATAAACATGGAAATACGTACACCGCTATCTCTATAAATATGGAAATGTCTACATCGCTATCTGTATATACAGGGAAATATCTCCACCGCTATCTGTATAAACATGGAAATATCTACACCGCTATCTGTATAAACATGGAAATATCTACACCGCTATCTGTATAAACTTGGAAATATCTACTACGCTATTTGTGTAAACATGGAAATATCTACACAGTTATCTGTGCAAAGATTGAAATATCTACACTGATATCTCTGTAAACATGGAAATATCTACACCGCTATTTGTATAAGCATGGAAATATCTATACCGCTGTCTCTATAAACATGGAAGTATCTCCACCGATATCTGTATAAACATGAAAATATCTACACTGCTATCTGTATAAACATGGACATATCTACACCGCAGTCTGTATAAACATGGAAATATCTACAACGATATGTGAGTAAACATGGAAACATCTACAAAGCTATGTGTGTAAACTTGGAAATAAGTACACGGCAATCTGTGCAAAGATGGAAATAACTACACCGCTATCTCTGTGAAAATGGAAATATGTACACCGCCATCTTCAGAAACATGGATGTATCAACACCACCATCTGTATAAACATGGAAATATCTACACCACTATCTGTATAAACATGGAAATATATTCACTGCTATCTGTATAAACATGGAAATACCTACACCGCCATCTGTATAAAGATGGAAATATCTACACTGCAATCAGTATAAATATGGAAATAACTACACCGCTATCTCTATAGATATGGAAATATCTACACTGCTATCTGTATAAACATGGAAATATCTACACTGCCATCTGTATAAAGATGGAAATATCTACACCGCGAGCTGTATAAACATGGAAATATCTACACCGCTATCTCTATAAACATGGAAATAGCAACACCGCTATCTGTATAAACATGGAAATATCTACAACGCTATCTCTATAAACATGAAAATAGTTACACCACCATCTCTATAAACATGGAAGTATTTACACCGCTCTCTCTTTAAACATAGAAATAACTACACCGCCATCTCTATGAACATGGAAATATCTACACCACCATCTGCACAAACATGGAAATATCTACACAGACATATGTATAAACATGGAAATATCTACACAGCCATCTGTATAAACTTGGAAATATCTACACTGACATCTGTAGAAAGATGGAAATATCTACAAAGCGATCTGTATAAACATGGAAATAACTACACAGAAATCTGTATAAACATGGAAATATCTACAATGCTATCTCTATAAACGTGGAAATATCTACACAGCTATCTGTGTAAACTTGAAAATATCTACACCGCTATCTGTGTAAATTTGGTAATACCTACAGCGCAATCTGTGCAAAGATGGAAATATCTACACCGCTATCTCTGTAAACATGGAAATATCTACACCGCCATCTGTATAAACATGGAAATATCTACAGCACCATCTGTATAATCGTGGAAATATCTACAACGCCATCTGTATACACATGGAAATATCTACCGAGCCATCTGTATAAACATGGAAATATCTACACTGCTATCACTATAAACATGGAAATATCTGCACCACTATCTGTGTAAACTTGGAAATATCTACACTGCTATCTGTGTAAAATTGGAAATATCTACACAGCAATCTGTGCAAAGATGGATATATCTACACCGCAGTCTCTATAAACATCGAAATATCTACACCGCTATCTGTATAAACATGGAAATACCTACACCGCTATCTGTATAAACATGGAAATTTTCACACCGGTATCTGTATTAACATGGAAATATGTCCACTGCTATCTTTATAAACACGGATATACCTACACCGCTATCTTTATCAACATAGAAATACCTGAACCGGTATCTCTATATGCAATGAAATATCTACAACGCTATCTGTGTAAACATGGAAATATCTACAACGCTATCTGTGTAAACATGGAAATATCTACACAGCTATCTGTAAAACGTGAAAATATCTACACCGCTATCTGTATAAACGTTGAAATATCTAAACCGCTATCTGTATATATGTGGAAATACCTGCAACGCTATCTGTATAAAAGTGGAAATATCTACATCGCTATCTGTATAAACGTGGAAATACCTTCACCACTATCTGTATAACCCTGAAAATATCTACACCGCTATCTGTATCAACAGGTAAATAACTACACCGCTATCTGTATAAACATGGAAATATCTAAAATGCTATCTCTGTACACATGGAAATATCGACACAGGTATCTGTGTAAACTTGGAAACATCTACACCGCTATCTATGTAAAGTTTGCAATGTCTACACCGCAATCTGTGAAAAGTTGGAAATTTCTTTACCGCTATATCTGTAAACATGGAAATATCTACAGCGCTATATGTATAAATATGGAAATATCTCCACCGCCATCTTTAGAAACATGGAAATATCTACACCGACATCTGTATAACCATGGAAATAACTACAGCGCTACCTGTATAAATATGGAAATGACTACACCGCTATCTCTATAAACATGGAAATACCTACACCTCTTGCACTATAAACATGGAAATATCTACACCGAAATCTTTGTAAACATGGAAATATCTACACGGCCATCTATGTAAACATGAAAATATCTACACCGCTATTTTCAGAAACATGGCTGTATCTACACCGCCATCTGTTTAAACATGGAAATATATACACCCCTATCTGTATAAAGATGGAAATATCTTCACTGCCATCTGTATAAAGATGGAAATATCTGCACTGCGAGCTGTATGAACATGAAATTATCTACACCGCTATCTGTATAAACATGGAAATACCAACACCGCTATCTGTATAAACATGGAATTATCTACACCTCTATCTGAATAAACATGGAAATATCTGCAATGCTATCTCTATAAACATGGAAATACCTACACCACCATCTCTATAAACATGGAAATATCTACACCGCTACCTGTATAAACCTGGAAAAATCTACACCGCTATGTGTATAACTATGGAAATATCTACACCGCTATCTCTGTAAACATGGAAATATCTACACCGCTATTTGTATAAATATGGAAATATCTACATCGCTATCGATATATACATGAAAATATCTACACCGACATCTGTGTAAACATGGAAATACCTACCCAGTCATCTGTATAAACATGGAAATATCTACACCACCATCTGTATAAACATGCAAATATCTACACGGAAATCTGTATAAACATGGAAATACCTACACCGCTATCTGTATAAACATGGAATTATCTACACCTCTATCTTAATAAACATTGAAATATCTGCAATGCTATCTCTATAAACATGGAAATACCTACACCACCATCTCTATAAACATGGAAATATCTACACCGCTACCTGTATAAACCTGGAAAAATCTACACCTCTATGTGTATAACTATGGAAACATCTACACCGCTATCTCTGAAAACATGGAAATGTCTACACCGCTATTTGTATAAATATGGAAATATCTACATCGCTATCGATATATACATGAAAATATCTACACCGACATCTGTATAAACATGGAAATACCTACCCAGTCATCTGTATAAACATGGAAATATCTACACCACCATCTGCATAAACATGCAAATATCTACAAGGAAATCTGTATAAACATGGAAATATCTAGACAGTCATCTGTATAAACATGGAAATATCTACACCGCTATCTGTATAAACATGGAAATACCGACACCGCTATCTGTATAAACATGGAAATATCTGCACCGCTATGTTTTTAAACATGGAAATAACTGCAAATCTATCTGTGTAAACATTGAAATATCTACACGGCTATCTGTGTAAACATGGAAATGTCTACACCGCTCTCTGTATAAAGATGGAAATATCTACAACACTATCTGAAAAACTTGGAAATAACTACACGGCTCTCTGTATAAACGTGGAAATATCTACACCGATATCTGTATAAACATGGAAATATGTACACCGCTATCTTTATAAACAAGGAAATATATAAACCGCCATCTGTATAAACATAGAAATATCTACACTGCTATCTGTATAAATACAGAAATATCTACACCGCTATCTCTATAAACATGGAAATATCTAAACCACTATCTTCATAAACATGGAAATATCTACACCGTTATCTCTATAAACATGGAAATATCTATGCCGCCATGTTTATAAACATGCAAATACCTACCCAGTCATCTCCATAAACATGGAAATATCTACACCAGCATCTCTATAAACACGGAAATATCTGCACCACTATATCTATATACATGGAAATATCTACACAGCCATCTGTATGAACATGGAAATATCTTCACCGCTGTCTCTATAAACATGGAAATATCTGAACCGCTATCTGTGTAAACAAGGAAATATCTACACCGCTATCTGTATAAACAAAGATATATCTCCACCCCTATCTGTATAAACATGGGAATATCTCCACTGCTATCTGTATAAACATGGAAATACCTACACCTGTATCTGTATCAACATGGAAATACCTAAACTGCTATCTGTATAAACAATGAAATATCTACAACGCTATCTCTGTAAACATGGAAATATCTACACAGCTATCTGTGTAAACTTGGAAATATGTACACCGCTATCTGCGTAAACATGGAAATATCTACAACGCTATCTGTGTAAACATGGAAATATTTACAACACTATCTGTGTAAACATGAAAATATCTACACAGCTATCTGTAAAACGTGGAAATATCTACACAGCTATCTGTATAAAAGTGGAAATATCTAAACCGCTATCTGTATAAATGTGGAAATATCTTCAATGCTATCTGTATAAACGTGGAAATATCTACATCGCTATCTGTATAAACGTGGAAATATCTACACAGCTATCTGTATAAACGTGGAAATATCTAAACCGCTGTCTGTATAAATGTGGAAATATCTTCAATGCTATCTGTATAAACGTGGAAATATCTACATCGCTATCTGTATAAACGTGCAAATACCTTCACCGCTATCTCTATAAACCTGGAAATATCTACACCGCTATCTCTATCAACAAGGAAATAACTACACCGCTATCTGTATAAACATGGAAATATCTACAATGCTATCTCCGTAAACATGGAAATATCTACACAGCTATCTGTGTAAACTTGGAAATATCTACACCGCTATCTGTGTAAAGTTGGCAATATCTACACCCCAATCTGTGCAAAGATGAAAATATCTACTCCGCTATCTCTGTAAACAAGGATATATCTACTCCGTTATCTGTATAAACATGGAAATATCTACACTGCCATCTGTCTCAACATGGAAATATCTACAGCGCCATCTGTATGAACATGGAAATATCCACAGGGATATCTCTGTAAACATTGAAATATCTACACTGCCATCTTTAAAAATATGGAATTATCTACCCAGTCATCTGTATAAACATGGATATATCTACAACACCATCTGTATAAACATGGAAATATCTACAATGCGATCTGTATTCACATGGAAATATCTACACAGCCATCTGTGTAAACATGGAAATATCTACACCGCTATCTCCATAAACATGGAAAAACCTACACCGCTATCTCTATAAATATGGAAATATGTACACCGCCATCTGTATAAACATGGAAATACTTACAAAGTTATCTGTATAAACATGGAAATATCTACACCGCCATCTGTATAAACTTGGAAATATGTACACAGCCATCTGTATATACATGGAAATATCTACACCGCCATCTGCATATCCATGGAAATATCTATGCCGCCATCTGTATAAACATGGAAATATCTACACGGCCATCTGTGTATACATGGAAATATCAACACTGCCATCTGTATAAACATGGAAATATCTACACCGCTATCTCTATAAACATGGAAATATCTACAATGCTTCTGTAAAAACATGGAAATACCTATACAGTCATCTGTATAAACATGGGAATATCTACACCACCATCTGTATAAACACGGAAATATCTACAATGCCATCTGCATACACATGGAAATATATACACAGCCATCTGTATAAACATGTAAACATCTACACTGCTATCTCTATAAACATGGAAATATCTACACCGCCATCTCTATAAACATGAAAATATCTACACTGCCATCTCCATAAACATGGAACTATCTACTCCGCCATCTGCATAAACATGGAAACACCTACACCGCCATCTGTATGAATAAGGAAATATCTACAATGCCATCTGTATAAAGATATAAATATCTGCACCGCTAGCTGTATAAACATGGAAATATCTACATCGCTATCTGTATAAACGTGGAAACACCAACACCGCTATCGGTATAAACATGGAAATATCTACAACGCCATCTACATAAACATGGAAATATCTACACCGCTATGTCTATAAACATGGAAACATATACACGGCTATCTCTATAAACATGGAAATATCTACACCGCCATTTGCATATCCATGGAAATATCTGCAATGCCATCTGTATAAAGATGGAAATATCTACACGGCAATCTGTGTACAGATGGAAATATCAACACCGCCATCTGTACAAACATGGAAATATCTACACCGCTATCTGTATAAACATAGAAATATGTACACTGCAGTCTGTTTAAACATGGAAATATCTACACCGGTATCTGTATAAACATGAAAATATCTACACCACGATCTGAATAAACATGAAAATATTTACACTGCTATCTGTATAAACTAGGAAATGTCTACACTGCTATCTCTATAAACATGGAAATATCTACACCGCCATCTGTATAAACATGGAAATAACTACACAGTCATGTGTAGGAACATGGAAATACCTACACCACCGTTTGTATAAAGATGGAAATATCTACAGCGTTATCTGTATTAACATGGAAATATGTACACAGCCCTCTGTATAAATATGGAAATATCTGCATAGGCATCTGTTTAAACATGGAAATACCTACACCGGTGTCTCTATAAACATGGAAATATGTACACCGCTATGTGTATAAACATGGAAATATCTCCACTGCTGTCTGTATAAACATGGAAATATCTCCAAAGTTATCTGTATAAACATGGAAATATCTACAGCGCCATCTCTATAAACATTGAAATATTCACATTGCCATCTGTAAAAACATGGAAATATCTACACAGTCATCTGAATAAACATGGAAATATATACAGCACCATCTGTATAAACATGGAATTACCTACAATACCATCAGTATACACACGGAATTATCTACACAGACATCTGTTTAAATATGGAAATATCTCCACTGCCATCTGTAGAAAGATGGAAATATCTACACTGCTATCTCTATAAATATGGAAATATCTACACCGCCATCTCTATAAACATGAAAATATCTACACGGCCATTTCCATAAAGATGGAAGTATCTACTCCGCCATGTGTATAAACACGGAAATATCTACACCGCCATCTGTGTAAACATGGAAATATCTACACCGCTATCTGTATAAAGATGGAAATATCTACACTGCCATCTCTATAAATGTGGAAATATCTACACCGCTATCTCTATAAACATGGAAATATCTACAACGACATCTGCATAAACATGGATATATCTACACCGCTATCTCTATAAACGTGGAAATATATACACAGCCATCTCTATAAACATGGGAAAATCTACACCGCCATCTACATAAACAAGGAAATACCTACACCGCCATCTATATAAACATGGAAATAACTACACCGCCATCTGTATAAACATGGAAATATCTACACTGAAAACTGCAGAAAGATGGAAATATCTACACCGCGGTCTGTATAAACATGGAAATATCTACACCTCTATCTAGATAAACATGGAAATATCTACAACGTTATCTGTATAAACATGGAAATATCTACACCATGATATGTATAAACATGGAAATATGTATAGCGCTCTCTGTATAAAGATGGAAATAACTACTCCGCTATCTGTATAAATATGGAAATATTTACACCGCTATCTCTATAAACATGGAAATATCTACACTGCTATCTCTATAAACATGGAAATATCTACACCGCCAGCAGTATTAACATGGAAATATCTACACAGTCATCTGTAGAAAGATTGAAATATCTACACCGCGATCTGTATTAACCTGGAAATAACTACACCGCTATGTGTATAAACATGGAAATATCTACACCGCCATCTGCCTATCCATGGAAATATCCATGCCGCCATATGTATAAACATGGAAATATCTACGCGGCCATCTCTGTATAGATGGAAATATCAACACCGCCATCTGTACAAACATGGAAATATCTGAACGGCTATCTGTATAAACATTGAAACATCTACACCGCAGTCTTTATAAACATGTTAATATCTACACCGCTATCTGTATAAACATGTAAATATCTACACCACGATCTGTATAAATATGGAAATATGTACACCGCTATCTGTATAAACATGGAAATACCTACACCGCCATCTGTGTATACATGGAAATATCTACTCTGCTAACTCTATAAACATGGAAATACCTACAACGCTATCTCTATAAACATGGAAATATCTACAACGCAATCTCCATAAACATGGAAGTATCTACACCGCCATCTCCATAAACATGAAAATATCTACACTGCCACCTCCATAAAGATGGAAGTATCTACTCTGCCATGTGTATAAACACGGAAATATCTACCCCACCATCTGTGTAAACATGGAAATATCTACACCGCTATCTGTATAAAGAAGGAAATATCTACACTGCCATATCTATAAATGTGGAAATATCTACACCGCTATCTCTATAAACATGGAAATATCTACAACGGCATCTGCATAAACATGGATATATCTACACCGCTCTCTCTATAAACGTGGAAATATATACACAGCCATCTCTATAAACATGGGAAAATCTACACCGCCATCTACATAAACAAGGCAATACCTACACTGCCATCTATATAAACATGGAAATATCTACACCGCCATCTGTATAAACATGGAAATATCTACACTGAAAACTGCAGAAAGATGGAAATATCTATACCGCGGACTGTATAAACATGGAAATATCTACACCGCTATCTAGATAAACATTGAAATATCTACAACGTTATCTGTATAAACATGGAAATATCTACACAATGACATGTATAAACATGGAAATATGTACAGCGCTCTATGTATAAAGGTGGAAATAAATACACCGCTATCTGTATAAATATGGAAATATTTATAACCGCTATCTCTATAAACATGGAAATATCTGCACCGCTATCTCTATAAACATGGAAATATCTACACCGCCATCAGTATTAACATGGAAATATCTACAAAGCTATCTGTATAATCATGGAAATACCTACTCCGCTATCTGTATGAACATGGAAATATCTACACAACCATCTGTATAAACATGGAAATTTCTATACCGCTATCTCTGTAAACGTGGAAATACCTACACCGCTCTCTCTATAAACATGGAAATATCTACAATGCCATCTCTATAATCATGAAAATATCTACACTGCCATCTCCATAATCAGGCTACTATCTACACCGCTATCTGTATAAATATGGAAATATCTACACTGCCATCTGTATAAACAAGGAAATATCTACACCGTTATCTCTATGAACATGGAAATAAATACACCATTATCTCTATAAACAAGGAAATATCTACACCGCTATCTGTATAAACATGTAAATATCTACACCGCCATCTCTATAAACATGAAAATATCTACACTGCCGTCTCCATAATCATGGAACTATCTACACCGCCATCTGTATAAACAAGGAAATATCTACACCGCCATCTGAATAAACACGGACATACCTACAATGCCATCTGTGTAAAATGTAAATATCTACTCCGTGAGGTAAATAAACATGGAAATATCTACACCGCTATCTGTATAAACATGGAAATATCAACACCGCCATCTGCATAATCATGGAAAAATCCACACCGCCATCTGTATAAACATGGAAATATCTACACCGCAATTTGTAAAAACATGGAAATATCTACACAGTCATCTGTATAAACTTGGAAATATCTACACCTCCGTGAGTATAAACATGGAAATATCTACACTGCAATTTGTATACACATGGAAATGTCTACACAGCTATAAGTATAAACATGGAAACATCTACACCGCTTTCTCTATAACCATGGAAATACCTACAATCCTTTCTGTATAAACATGGAAATGACTACACCGATATCTGTATAAACATGGAAATACCGACACCACTATCTGTATACACTTGGAAATAACTACAGTGCTATCTGTATAAACATGGAAATATCTCCACCGCTATGAGCATAAAAATGGAAATATCTACTCCGCTATCTGTATAAACATGAAAATATCAACACCGCTATCTGTATATACACGCAATCATCCTCACCGCTATCTGAATAAACATGGAAATATCTACACCGACATCTGTATAAACCTGGAAGTATCTACACAGTCATCTTTATAAACATGGAAATATCTACACCACCATCTCTATAAACATGGAAATATCAACACTGCCATCGGTATACAAATGGAAATACCTACACCGCTATCTCTATAAACATGGAAATATCTACAGCGCTATCTGTATAAACATAGAAATATCTACACCGCAATCTGTATAAACATGCAAATATCTACACAGTCATCTGTATAAACATGCAAATATCTACACAGTCATCTGTATAAACATGGAAAGATCTTCACCACCGTTTCTATAAACATGGAAATATCTACACTGCCATCTGAATATACATGGAAATATCTACACAGCCATCTGTAGAAACATGGAATTATCTACACCGCTATCTCCATAAACGTGGAAATATCTACACCGCTATCTGTATAAACATGGAAATATCTACATCGCTATCTGTTTAAACATGGAAATATCTCCACCGCTATCTGTGTAAACATGGAAATATCTAAAATGCTATCTATGGAAAAATGGAAATATCTACACAGCTCTCTGTGTAAACTTGGAAATATCTACACAGCTATCTGTGTAAAAATGGAAATATCTACACCGCATTCTGTGCAAAGATAGAAATATCAACACCGCTATCTCTGCAAACATGGAAATATCTACACCTTTTTCTGCATAAACATGGAAATAACTACACCGTAATCTGCATAAACATGGAAATTTTACACAGTCATCTGAATAAACATAGAAACATCTACACCACCATCTCTATAAACATGGAAATTTCTACACTGCCATCTGTACACACATGGAAATATGTACACAGCTATCTGTATAAACAAGGGAATATCTACACCGCTACCTATATAAACATGGAAATATCTACACTGACATCTGAATACACATGGAAATGCCTACAACGCTATCTCTATAAACATGGAAATATATACACCGCCATCTCTGTAAACATCAAAATATCTAAACCATCATTTCCATAAACATGGAACTATCTACATCTCCATCTGTATAAAAATGGAAATATCTACACCGCTATATGAATACACGTGGAAATATCTACAATGTCATCTGTATAAAGATGGAAATATCTACACCGCGAGCTGTATAAACATGGAAATATCTACACCGTTATCTGTATAAACATGGACATACCAACACCGCTATCTTTAAACATGGAAATACCTACACCGCTATGTGAATAAACATGGAAATATCTACAACGCTATCTATATAAATATGGAAATACTTACACTGCCATCTGCATAAACATGGAAATATTTACACGGCCATCTGTATAAACACGGAAATATCTACACCGTCATCTGTATAAATAGGAAAATATCTACATCGCTATCTTTATACACATGGAAATATCTACACCGCTATCTGTATAAATTTGGAGATATCTACACCGCTATCTCTATATACATGGAAATATCTAAACCGCCATCTGTAAAAACTTGGAAATATCTTCACAGTCATCTGTATAAACATAGACATATCTACACCACCATCTGTATAAACAAGGAAATATCTATACTGCCATCTGTATAAACGTGGAAACATCTACACAGCCATCTCTTTAAACATGGAAATACCTACACTGCTATCTGTATAAACATGGAAATAGCCACACCACTATCTGTATAAACATGGAAATATATTCACTGCTATCTGTATAAACATGGAAATATCTACACCGCAATCTCTATAAACATGGAAATGTTTACACCGCTATCCATATAAACAGGGAAATATCTACATGGCTATCTCTATATACATGGAAATATCTGTACCGCCATCTGTATAAACATGGAAATACCTACACAGTCATCTGTATAAATATGGAAATATCTACACCACTATCTGTATAAACATGGAAATATCTACACTGCATCTGCATAAGCATGGAAATACCTACACAGCCATCTCGATAAACATGGAAATATTTACACCACTATCTGTATAAACATGGAAATAGCCACACCGCTACCTGTATAAACATGGAAATAACTACACCGCCATCTGAATAAACATGGAAATACCTACACCGCTATCTCTATAAACATGGAAATATCTAAACCGCCATCTCTGTAAAAATGAAAATATCTACACCGTCATTTCCATAAACATGGAGCTATCTACATCGCCATCTGTATAAACATGGAAATATCTACACCGCTATCTGAATAAACATGGAAATATCTACACCGATATCTGCATAAAGATGGAAATACCAACACCGCTATCTGTAAACATGGAAATATCTACACCGCTATGTGTATAAACATGGAAATATCCACACCGCTATCTCTATAAACATGGAAATATTTACACCGCCATCTCTATAAACATGGAAATATCTGCACCGCTATCTCTATAAACTTAGAAATACCTTCACCGCCATCTCTATAAACATGGAAATATCTACACCGCCATCTGCATAGACATAGAAATATCTACACCGTGATCTGTATAAACATGCAAATATCTACACGCCATCTCTATAAATAGGGAATTATCTACACCGCCATCTTTATAAACATGGAAATATCTACACCACTATCTGTATAAACATGGAGATTTCTACACCGCTATCTCTATATACTTGGAAATATCTACACCGCCATCTGTATAAAAATGGTAATATCTTCACCGATAATTGTATGAATATAGAAATATCTACAACTCTATTGCTATAAACATGGAAATATCTACACCGCTATCTGTATAAATATGGAAATATCTACACTGCTATCTCCTTAAACATGGAAATAGCTGCACCGCCATCTGTATAATCATGGCAATATGTACACACTCATCTGTATAAGCATGGAAATATCTACACCACCATCTTTATAAACAAGGAAATATCTACACTGCCATCTGTATACACATGGAAATATCTACAAAGCTATCCATATAAACATGGAAATATCTACATCGCTATCTGTATAAACATGGATATATCTCCACCGCTATCTGTATAAACATGGAAATATCTACACAGCTATCTTCATAAATTTGG